>NW_020270576.1:0-8571 GCF_002803265.2 Melanaphis sacchari
TCTGTTATTACTTCGTTCAGTTACGTATTACTAGGTCATCACTGCGTCAGATTATTTTATAACAAATTTGATCTCACAAAGACAAAATAATATGAGTAAATCTGCCCAATAAAACTTGGAAAATTTCTATGATTTTTATTGTGTACTTACCATATTACTTATTTAATCTAAAGACTACTTAGATAATAGATATTTTGGAAATTAAATGTAACAGATTTGTTCACTACCGTATGTGCTTATTGGTTATAAACTTAAAGCATTAAATTTTGTTAGGCATAATTATTATTTGTTCATTTATCTTGAATATTAAAAACTTGTATTAATGATATAACATATTGTTAAACAGTGATTATGGCAATACACTTTGAATTACCACTTGAACTATACTCACCTAAATACCTATTTTTCTATATAATATACAAATTAATTAAGGTGTATCAACGATCCTTGAAGACCAACATGTAATAATTAAAAACATGTGATTTATCAAGTGAATGTTAAATATACTTACTTGGATATTGTAGTATGTTTTGATATATTCTATCAATTCATAGTTTATTACCTAACATTAAGATATTGACTAGTTGTGTTTGGAAAGCAGATGCGGCACATATTCAGGTCATTGATAGTATTATTCATTATGAATTTAGTAGTCTCTAAGTGTTTAATCAAAATATTAATCAATAATATTGTGTAAACTGAACACAAAAGTAACAATTTATTTCAATAATTTAAAGCGTAAACAAAACATTATTAAAGTAAATTAGAGGTATTAAATGCTTAAAATAGTAGTTAGTTGTAATGATATAAACAAAGAGCAATAGTTTGGCTAACGTTAGGAATATAATTGATATGTAAATTGAGCGTCTTTCTGTTATATGTAAAATCCTCATCGTAATAAATAAATCAATATCATATATAAACATCTATTAAATAATAATTATCATCATTTAATAATCAGATATATCTAAATTATATAATTAGTAATAATTAATATATAATAAATATAATATAATAATATAAATATATATACTTAATATATATTTTATATTATGATTTATATATTAATATAATATATTTATTTATTATTATAATTAGGAATGCGAATTTTATGCACAAACACACCTTAAAAAATGTCAAAATTATACAATAAAATATGCACTTAAAATGCAAAAAAACAATATAAAATGCCAAAAATTACAGTATAAAATGCACTTATAAAGGTTTTTAATTTAATTTTTATATTTATATTGATATTATAAGATATTATACATTAGTACATTACATTTTACATGCATAAAAATATATATTTCAAAAAAAAATTAAAATGTTGATTTTAATTTGAATTTCACATGGAACATTTTTTAAAATTATGTAAAAAATACATTTTTATTAGAATAGTTTTATTATTATTTTAGTTTAATATCCTTATAAATTAGCAATAGTAATAAATAGATTTTTATATTTACATAAGCAAATGAATAGAGTAAACAGTAAAAAGCAAAATAGCAGATTTGGACAGACAAGGAAGCATAGAGCCAAGCATCATAATAATAGTGAGATACATAAAAATTAAATTACCTTATTAGAACCAGTGTGTTTTTTTTACTTCACAATAGCATCAAATTTTTACCTAGTGTTTGTTATGAAATGAGTTTTGTTATTATTATTCAACTAGTATAGTACGTATTGGCTTATCTACTTGTATGATATAGTATAAAAGTAGTTATGACTACAATTTATTTTTACTTCTATACAGGGTAATGTTTTAAATAATAGTTTGATTATAAACAATTAGAATATCTATTTTGTACAAAATATATTATTTTAAATTTTAACTATTTAAATTATCTGAAGAGTATTCTAAATATTATAATATTGTTTATAAAACATGTTTTTATAGTACTTTTTATTATTCTTTACTTATAAATTAAATAAAAATATTTCTATCAATATGCTGAATGTTTTTTTATTTGTTGATTCATAAAATTTTAAGTTAAATTCATGACCATAAATTATCCTTATCCTTTAATCTACCTTTTGGTTTTCAATAATTATATCATCATTGTTCGAAAATATCTTTTTTGAAGTCTTTTCAGACGATTTTCAGAACCAATAGATGGGAATTTATCATTTGCCAACAGTTTAAAAGATGGAACAGCTATATTTGAATAAAAAAGACAAATAATAAATAATTACCTATTTTTGTACTATTTTGTATTTTTTAAAATAATTTGTATGGGATATAGGTACTGTTTGATTATGGAAAAGGTTGTTGTGTCACAGTGACAATGTATAACAGTTTACGTTTTTGGTTTAGTTGTCTTAATGACAAGATTTTAATAAAATGTCGAAATGACAAAACACAATAAAAATATGTCACTTACAATAATGAAATGTTCCGATGAAAATTATTGTAAATATTAAAATAGAAAAGATACGGGAAACACAGAAACGAAGAACGCACTGCCCGAGTTAAACCACAACGACGATCGCACTGACGGGAAATAACGGGGGAGTCAAGTTGGACTGTTTAACAGTTGGAACAATGTCTGAATAGCTTTGACTATTGCCTCATTGACTGTGGGCGGCCGATCCAATGCCGGAATACTCCAACTATTGTATCACTGGACGCACACCACAACAATCCAACAAGATCCCGTCAAAGCGGGGAAGTCCGTTTACCAACAATGTGTAAGTCTGCCTGGGTAGGTCTTACTACAATGCTGGTAAAGGAATGGTCAGTCGTTCGTTGTTCGCATGGCCTTTTATAGGTGCCTTTTCGGCGGTCACATTACTCCGGTCCCGTGTTTTGTGACGGAAACCGGACTAGCGCAATCACCGTAAGTGTAAATAACAGTACAATAATAGATATCAGACTATAAGATAATGTATAATAATAATAATAATAATAATAATAACAATAACAATAAAGGGATTATGATAATACCGTGACCAAGAGATATGGCGTACACAGGTACCTACTATTTATTGATATATTTTAATTCTAATAAATATTAAATTTATTTTTTGAAAAGTTTTAACAAAGAAAAAAAATATACTTACAATAGTATTTATATTTTATATGTTATGAACTTCTGTCAAAATAGTTAGTTACATATTATTCATAGAAATTGTGTATGCATTAATGCATTTCTATAAGAATATTTTTATATGAAAATATTATTATTATATTATAAATTTAGGTACCTATATTTTATGTCTGATATAAATGACAATAATTGTCACGCTTACCAGATTTTTTTAATTGTCTTTTTACTGTTAAGTTCAACATTTCAGCTTTTAAATTTCTTTCAAAGTCATCAACATTAAAGTGTTCAGAACAAATATGAGATGATTTAGGATTAAATTTATTTATTCGTTTGGTTCTCAAAATCCAAGTTTTTAAACGCTCTGGTTCAGAGTCTTTGGGAAAGGTGTGATAGGAAATATCTTTTGCCAAACTTTTTGTAATTTTTAAACTATTTTTGCAGCATGCAACTGCGCACATAGTACTAGGCATTATAGATACAGGTATACAGCTAAAATATGTACCTACCACCTATGAAACATTCATGGGCACAATTTTTTTTTTTATAGACATTTGAAGTTAAAATTTTGACAAAATTAAGATATTAAAACGAAAAATAATGATAATATACTTACTTATATATCTACTAATACTTATCTTGTAAATATAAATTAAAAGTATGGACTGTCTGTATTATGTAAATACAAAATTAATATTTAACAATACTTACGTTAATTATTATTTAATATTTTTAAGATCGATTATTTTGCATAATATTATCCAATTTATTAAACCACATAGAGAGTATATTGTATTCAGAATATCTGTTTACCCTTTTTATCTTGACGAATTTCGTCAAAATTACAAACCATTTGGCTTTACTATCATGATAATATATCTCATTGAAACTAAACATTTCCATAACATAGCTGTTGCGGCCTGAAATGCCACATTATTATTATTATTATTATATATGTTGCCGCCACCGACCGGCTCACACATACTCACACACAAACATTTGCGCGCACCAGCCGTTATTTTTATATTTATTTTTGTTTTAATAAAGTTATCGACGCGTTATCTGCTGCCGCCGGCTCGCCAGTGCGTGTAGATTAACGCGGCCGCCGCAAAAAGTTGTCTTTAGTCGTACGTCGTAACGCAAAGACCAACGTCCGAATATTTCTTATAAATTATTTTTCTGTTGTGAAAATCGAAGTTATATTTTTATTATTTATTGTGTGCGCGAATCGAAGCCTTTACTTATTATTCTATTTACTGCGTGCGCGAATCGCCGCTTTATTTATTATTTATTTGTTATATAAACTATATTTTTATACATACATATTGTGTGCGCAAATCGCCACTTGTGTTATCATTAATGTTCTTATTGTTTTTTTGTATTTGCATCTGTGTGTGAAATTATTATTATATAGATAGGTAGCAGCTGGCCAGAAGTGCGCCGACAAACTGTGAGTTTTTATTATTATTTATTTATTATATATTTATATTTATAAATTGAGCCAAAAGGGCTATTTATTATTATTATTATTTATATTGTAGCTTTAATTGCTGGTTATATTATTTGATATTTGATATTATTATATATTATATTTATGTTGTGGCTCTAATAGCTACCTTTTTGATATTCTTTTATATTGTTGGGCCAAAAGGGCCGTAGTTATATTATTATCATTACTATTATTATTATATCATATATTATTGAACTTACTGCATACGTTTGAGTTACCTTTATATATCTACCTATTTGTCCACTAGTTTTAAGATTACATATATACACAAATACACACATACACAGGTCGGTCGGTGTGTGACCATAAATAATAGCGTACGCAATATTTTGGTGACCGGGGCGCGCGTATTATAATTATATGCCTTCGGCCCTAACAATAGCTAATATGAATTTTATTTTATTTATTAAATATTTTATTTAGTCATGGGGTAGATTCAGCACAAGATCTATGAAAAAGAATCTTAATAGATCCTGACGACCAGCCGTCAGCAATAGATTCCAATTTGTATGATAAGTGATAACAAGTCAATATTTTGAGGTCTATTGTCTACGTCACAGATATCATTATCCCGCACTACTATTACGGTTCATTGCCAACAACTGGCTAACCTCTTCTTTATAGATCTCGATATCTTAGGGGGTCAAAGAGGTGCGCCCCCCCTCACACACACACACACACACATCACAAACCAAATTTCTTAATTTTATAATGTGAAAATTAACAATTTGTTTTTTAATACCAACAAAAAAGGCTGAAATTAAAATCTATAAATTATAATTGACAGTTTTCTATCATAATATAAAATAAAAACATTTTAACGTCTAATAACAGATTGTTATTAATTGACAATCGATACAGTCTACATCGATTATTTACAATTGTTCGCGCAAGTCATCGGGTGCAATGAAATAGAAATAGATTTTATGGCCCTAATCGCTACTTCTCTTCCCTGGAGTCAATGGCTCCTACAATATATTATTTGAGTTCAATTGCCCGATATTAATCTTTGATTACTAGGTCAACGGCCGTCAGAATTAGTTATCTATATGGAGATACAAAAAGCCGTAAAGATTAAGTACAAGATATATTTCCTTACTTCGCCTAATAATAGGGTCAATGGCTACTATATCGGACAATAATTTTGGTGATGTCGAAGCCACCGGCCTGACAGATAAGACACTTCTCCGTGTGACGCTTTTGAGTCAACAAGCCGTCGTCACGTTGCCACCTCAGACTCTGTTCGTCTTTTGTATTATATTGTAAAACGTATAAGTGTGCGATCGCGTTAAGCTCGACTTTTACCAAGTTCGGGTTCTTGTGTGGTGCAATTGTACCTGTAACTTAGAACGTTTTACATCGTCTCGCGTTCCGAGTCCAATACACACACATTTATATATATCGTAAATCGCGCTGAGCATCACGCAAAGCTTAAATATATATATAGTGTGTCTCGCGGTCTTTACTTGTCCAGAAGGTCGTTTTTGTATTGATACGTGGTCGTTCCAATCGTCGTCAAATTGATATAAAATCGTGTTTCGTGAACTCCGTCGTATAACGGTCAATCGGCGTGTGTAAGTGCCGTCTATTATCAATAATATTATTATCATGTTTTGATTGCCCGTTGTTGTGCCGTCGTGCACCTGAAGAAGAAATAGCTGACCAGTGGTCTAATAGTCGCCGTTAATTTGTCACCTGCCATCAGTAATATCCATATTGGGAACGGAGTCACGTAAGTACTGTTAACTTTTATTATATATATCATATTATACAAATTGTGTTTGCCTGATTACTATTATTATTATTATTATTAATATTATTATTATCATCACGACGACAGTATTTGTGATATTACCATATAACCTTATGAGTATAAGGTCTATGGATATTACATATCTCAATTGTTGTGTAAGCGCGTCGTCGTTGATAACATAACATTTCACGTGTCTGTAATATTATATTCTTTATATACGATTTAAATACGGCTCAAATATTTACATTTTGTATGGTCACTTCTTCTTTAAGCAGTTCTCAACAATTATTGTTATAAAATATTCTTTTCGGTGGTGTAGTCATCGACCACTTAAATCGTAGGAGCCTCGTGACTAAACATTTGGTAGTAAAGCGTGGTTATGGTGATTTCTTGTACAGTCACACCATCGAGAGATACTAACGAATGAAACTGATTGCCTTAGGTATTGTGTTTGTATATATTTGAGTTAAGCGCGCACTGGTTAATTGATTACCTGTGTGGTGTTATATATCAGTATTGACTATTGTCGGTATAAGTCTTACTGTCTTTACATTTTTTGTTTAAATTATTATTATGGAAACCGGGGGAGAGAAGACAGTTCGAAAATGACACACTTTACAACGTTTTAAACTGTTTCGATTCTTAATCGCGATAGTACAATTAATCGAATAAAATCGTTAGCTAATACTGCGTCACTTGTCGATAATGATCCAACTTTATCATCTAATTTATTGACGGCGGCTGGTGACTTAGATTCGTTATGGTCAACTTTCGTATCATAGAATCAATCCGTTTTGGACGCCCTATTAGATTTGGATCAACTGCAGAATTTTCCACCCAATTAGAGACCGATATCCGTGCTTTATATATTAGCGTTGTCACGGTCGTCAAGAAACATTCATCTTCATATGACACTAGGTCAATGACTGAACGGGAGGGTAATGTTAATGGGTCGAAATGCACACCTAAAGTTGAATTAATTGCAAGTTCGGCGGGGTTCCGTTTACCAGAGATACCATTACCCACATACAGCGGTGACTTATCAAACTGGCCTGTATTTCGAGATAGATTTATCGCACACAATTTTATTATTTATTGGGTTGTTTCAGTGGTGATGCTCTTTATACCATTAGAAATATAGCTGTTACCAAAAGGACCTATAATTTAGCTTGGTCTATATTAACTGAACGTTATAATAAAACCAAGACAATTGGCCTCATTAATTTTGGACAAACTTATCGCTGTACCCCCTCAATCTCAAGAGACCTTGAATGGCTTAAAACAGTTTTTAGTGTTTTTTTCTTATCAGGTCGCCACGTTAAACTCACTAAACATTCCGGACTTGGGTGAATTCTTATTGTTTGCGTTGTCCGTTCGTTGCTTGCCGATTTCTACGCGCAAGGGTTTCGAAACTGCTAACTCGTGTGAATTTACAATGGTCTCATACATGGTTAAGTACGTTAAGTCACGAATAGCAGTTCTGGAAACTGTAACCCTAGTTAGTTAGATGAAGCACAAAGTTTTAATAAATGCCCGGATAAGACTAAAGCAACTCAACGATTAAAACATAAAAATCTAAAGTTGCTTTACTTTCATTAAATGCCTCTACTAGGCCAAAATGTCTAGTCTGTTCTGGAGAACATTCTACTGTAACGTATATTAAATTATTATTACGTATTGCCAATGACATTTTCAAACCTTGGTTATAACAGTAAGATTTTATGGATTAATATCTAAAAACTCTGAATTAAAAGATTTATAAAACATGTTGTCATAATAAATTTTTTTTATTATCAATCAGGATATTAATTTTAATATAGTGCCTTGTATAATTTTTAAACATTTTTAACTTTTCATAAGTTATAGCATAATATTTATGGAAATTTTAACCTGTTATTTTATACATTTGTATTTAAACATGGATTCATTTTAACAGAACACTGGTATTGATCAAGGTTACACCAACTTATGAAGCAGAGTCGATTAATACGGACTGTTTGAGCACAACCTCCAAAATGGCGGATATTACCAAAGTGATAGTGTAACACTGTGGGCCGATTCAATGACCCGACTAGAGAAGCATAAGTTGACGTCGATGGCTGTTGAGAAGTGTCATGATCGCGATTTAGAAGCGTATGATGTGATGTTTTCTACACAAACTCTTTGCAGAACAACGATTTGACACTATAGAATTCAAGTAACGAAACATAACTTACGGTCTTTAGCAACTTGATACTTATCATCTACCGATATTCCAG
>NW_020270577.1:0-15798 GCF_002803265.2 Melanaphis sacchari
TCGTCGACGTGGTCTTATACGCGCCCGTCATTGCCAGTAACGGGCGTCTTTGGGCGGTGTTTGCCCGTGTTCGATGCCGGTACTGTGCCATGCAGCGCTCGGCCCATACCGAGGCCGCATAGCTCATACGCGGCAGGAACACCGATTTGTACAGGATCCTTGTCGTCCTTTCTTTAAGGCCCCAGCTTGCCTTAGCCACAGATATTAGTCGACTGAATAGCGCTACCGAGGACGCAGCCTTTTCCGCCAGATGGGAGCTAAACTTCCTTTGCGGGTCAAACGTGACCCCGAGGTATTTCGCCTCCGGGGTCATTTTCATCTTAGTCCCACTAAGTCGCAAGTCAAGGGGCTTACTTAGTTGGCCCTTGATCCACAAGGTCTGTGACTTGGCCGCCGAGAAGGTGAGTTTCCTGTCAGAGGCCCATCTCGACGCTATTTCTAGCAGCGCGTTCGCGCGTTCCGTGAGCTCCGGACGGTGTTTCCCGGAGATGAGTAGCGCGAGATCGTCCGCGTATGCGACTATCTCCGTCCCGGGGGGAAGATCGCCGGACAAGAGCGGGTTGACCGCGTACCTCCAGAGGTCGGGACCGAACTCCGAGCCCTGCGGGCAACCCTTTGTTAGGGTCGTCGAGAGTGTCATGTCTCCAATCGCCAAGTGGGCCTTTCGGCCGTCTAGGTAGCTCTTTGTCAGGGCGATCAACCCAGAGCCGCATTTAACCTTTTCAAGATCTTTCATTAGTTGCGCCCACCAGAGGCAGTCAAAAGCCCTCGATATATCCAGAAATACGCCTACGACGTATTTCTCCCGCCTTTCATCTGATCAGCCAAAGGCATGTGTCATTGCATCAACGGTCATGAAATTCCAAATTTGGACAAAGTCCTTCACTCCGCAAGAAAGGTATATGAGCCTAGACTCGTCCCCTTTCAGGCAGAGGCACCAGATACTTTTCAGGAAAAGTATCAGGCATCGTCATATGAGGACAGTTGTAAGGCCGTCCACCAGTCTCAGGAAAGGAGTTTTATGCCCCTCGCCTTAAACGTGGGTTTTCAAATGACTACCAGTTTGGTATCAAGATGTATCAAATCTCTCTACTGACCACTGGTAGGGCCGCGGAACTATCCAACCCGCTACTTAATATGGTTTAAGCAACCGCCAGGTGGTATACTCCCACCGGCAGAGTGGCTGTGTTCCCGGGAGAATACTCACCGTTAACCTTCGCCTGATCAGCATGCGATCAATAACCACTTTCGTCATCTACATGACTGCCACTACGAATCCGATCCCAGACGTCCACATCAGGTTTCCCCGATGCTTGGTTCCAGACGTCGTTCCCGTAGTACTTATTCCTAATTTAAATTAGGCGTCTAAAGTGCGACGTTTCGGCTAGACTTCCATCATGGCCTGAAGCTAGGTTGTTTTGCCTCCCTACTATTTACTTTTACAGATACTCGAAGGCTAGTGGTTGGCCCATAACGCCGCGCTCGCGGGTTACACGGTGGTCGTGGCCCCTCATTTTATTTTAAAATAGAGTGAGTACTCTATTCACCACGCTCCGCCTAGCGTCTACAGGCCCGAAGACCGTGCATCAAAACCACGCGCCCCAGGCGCACCTAGTGTGAACACGTAGGTCACTGGAGAGTAGAGCCAACAGAACTTGCCCCAAGGAGTAGTTTCCGCTGTCTCTTCTACCATTGCGCCGATCAACTCTGCACCTCGCATCCCAGATGCTTACTCAGTCCAGTCGGACGAGCCACGGCCGCCAGAATTGGCAGACATCACCCCGAAGGGTTTATTCACACCATTTCCCATGCCGTACCTTTGCCACCACCACGCGTCCCAGACGCCCTCAGCTCTTGCGAGCGTGAGTCTACACCTCATCTAATGAGAGCCCAACTACATGACCGCGAACAACCGACACCTCCGTCATGAATCCACGAAACCCTTTCCAGAGTTCCGGGGAATTCACAAGGACGCGCGGCGAACATGGCCACTGTAGGTCTCTCGACTCTACTAGGTCTATTAGTGCCCGTCTAGCGCCCGCCAGTGCATCGCACTCGAAAACGACGTGTTCCATCGTGTCCGAGCTTCCGCACAGCTGACATTCGTCGGTCTCTGACTTAGAGAAGCGTAGGAGATAGGACCTAAATCCCCCATGTCCCGTTAGGAACTGGGAGGACTCATGGTCCACCTCCACCCAGCTACACTTCAACCTTTCTTTCACGCATGGGAAATAGCTATATGTGAGTCTACCCTTCTCACTAGCCTCCCACCGTGCTTGCCACTCTGCAAGACCTTCCTCCTCTACCCTGTCCATATGCTCCCTCCCGAGCCCTAACCTCCTACTCCTAGCCAAATGGCCCCATTGTCTAGCAGCCAGGTCCAAAGGAAGAACTCCCGCCAGCACAGGCAGAGCATCCGTACTCGTGGTACGATATGCCCCCGTTACCGCCAAGAGCGCACCCCTCTGGGCTCCTAACAGCAGACGTTTCATCATCCGATCGCCGACGGTTTCACCCCACACTGCAGCCCCGTATAGCAGTCTCGGCACAAATACACCTAAGTATAATCTGCGCGTCGTCCGCCCACTAAGGCCCCAGGTTGAGGCTACTATACGCCGGATCCTCTGAAACATTGGTGCCGCTTTCCCCGCTACTCTTTTCACATGGCTTCTAAAACTCCACCTATCGTCCAAGGTAACTCCGAGATAAACCATCTCTGTTACCTCCGCTATCCTCTTCCCGTCCATCCTAACTGTGTAGGGTGGAGTCAGTCTTCCCTTCAGACACATGACTTTCGTCTTTGTGGCCGAGAAGGTCAACTTCATACCACCCGCCCAGGAGCCTGCTCTTTTCAGTTTGGACTCTGCCTTTTGGATCACCTCTGATCTCGTCTTCCCAGCTATCATCAGCAACGCGTCATCCGCGTAACCAATGGATTGTTCTCCTTCCGATTCGTCAAGACTCAATAAAGAGTCCATCAAAATGTTCCAGAGTTCTGGGCCGAACTGAGATCCTTGAGGACAACCCTTGGACAGCCTAACCTGGCTTCTCCCCGTCGGCACAGTGATACTGGCGTATCTGCCCCCTAAATAATCCCGTGTCAGCTCACACAATCTCTCCGTGGCTCCCAACCTTTTCAAGTGATGCAATATCGCCGGCCACCAGGCATTGTCGAACGCCCCAGAAATGTCCAAGAACACTCCGAGAACGTACTTCTCTGCCCGACTTTCGGTCCATTCCCTCATTCTCAATATTGCATCAGTTGTTGATCAAGAAATCAAGAACATCACTGAAGAGAAACCCATTATTTATTAGTGGTCCCCGCGCCGATAGCCGGATCAAAAGAGCCCTAAGACGGCGCCCCCACAGGATCGTCGAACGCCCTCCGTACTAAGACCCGCCTAGCCGGGAGCGAGGGACGGGATACCCTGTGGGACGAACTGAATGCCCGACCTCCTCGGAGATTGGACGGACGGAACATCTCGTGGGGCGAATTGGGTGCCCTCACTCCCTATGAACAAATTCTTGCCTAGATCGAGAGCTCGAACTAGAGGGGCCAGACCACCCGTCGGGCGAAGCACGTGCACGTATTCAGGCGGCTCGGGGCTTGATACGAGAGAGGCACCGGCAGAAACGGCAATCTGTCGATTAAGAGCAAAAACCGTACGCGCCATAAAGGGGTCATCGCGGTACACACAGCGGTGCCCCGATCGACCTGCTTGCGGACAAGGCAGTTGCGAAGGCCTGAACGCCGGGTTCAAACCTTGTAACACGGGACTCGGAGTAAGCCCCGTCGAGTCGGCTTGCTAATAGCACCTCGATGATCCGGAGGTGTCGGACCAGAGGCGCGCGACTGCGTGAACTCACCGAGGGCACGCGCTCGTTCACACCGGGAAAGGCACACTTGAGGAAGGACTCGTGGTGGTTGTGGGAGTACCGCCTTAGTAGAAGGGGTGTGACTCAGGCGATAATCCGTCGGGCCCTGGTCGTGGCGGTCACTCAGTATGGCGCCCGAGGTGAGGCGGCGCCCCGAGTGGGACTCCCGGAGACATCCGAGTTTTCTGCCCGTAAGAGATAACCCCGCAGCTACGTATAGGGGTCGAGTGTCTCCGAGGAAACTCGGAAGAACTGGTCGAACCCTGCAACACACGGAAAGATGCCCTGCGGGATACCCTAAAAGCTGCGTTGGAACCGCAACGTACAACTACTCATTTATTTTTAGAATTATATTTCATGAAACAAAAAAATGGGGAAGACGTATTGACCTATTCTTCCCGAATCGAAATATTACAAAACCTTATCATTGAACAAGAAACAAGTGGAAAGACTGTAGAAGTAGCCAAAGCTTTGGAAGCAAGCTTCAAGCAGCAGACAGTACAGGTGATCATTAAAGGGCTAGGACCCTTGAAAGATTTTATTAAAGCTAGAAATCCAGCAACCCTGGAAAAGGCCATTCAAGCGTTCAGAGAAGAAGAACGGATTAGATGATCTGCGGAAGAATCAAGAAAACTTTATACCTTAGCAAAAAAGGTGGAAGGGACAAATGCCAAAGTATGTTTCCACTGTGGAAAGTCAGGACACTGGGCAAAAGATTGCAGATCATTACAAAACCAAGTTCAGTACGAACAATTACGTGTAATTACTGCCGTAAACCAGTACACACAAAAGAAGAGTGTAGAAAACTCAAATATATTCAAGCTAAGAGAAATAATCCTGGTACCTCGGTAAGTAGTTACAAAAACTCAGGAAACGAAACACCGTCGACATCCAACGGCAAGCGGTCGGCGGGCAGTTTAAAAACTGCCGTAATAACAACAGAAAATCAAACAAGATAATCAGAATCCCGAACAACAGGAACAGAACCTCCATTACGACCATTTACTTTGTAAATGTTTTCAGACAATTACACCGACCATTAAGCTATTAATCGACTCAGGTGCTGAGGTGCTGATGTGAATTTCATAAAGGTGTCTTCATTGAATGACGAAATAATGATTAAAGAACAGATGGAACAAAACCTTCAGGAATAACCGGACACACCCTACAATCATTAGGCATGATCGATCTAACTCTTTGTTTGGGAAGAGAAGAACGTACAATGGAGTTTCATGTAGCACCGTCTTCGTTCCCAGTACCATACGATGGTATTTTAGAGAAACCATTTATAATTGGATGGGAAACAATTCTGAATTATAAAACTAAACAGCTAATTTTGACCGATAACCAAGTCAGCCAAATTTAACAGAACTTTCAAAAACATTTAACCCAGGTGGTAACCCAGAGACACAGAATCCAACAGAAAATTTATAGTCAAGAGAATTCAAGATACACTATAACCCCTTAGTGAAACGATAATCAGTATTCCTACTCTTAATCCTGAGGAGGAAAGAACCTATTTGATACCTGTACAGACTTTGGATGAATCAATCCTATGTAGCAATACGGTAAACCAAGTCCGTCGAAAACAAATCTTAATAGCCGCAGTCGATCCTACTGAACAATCCGTCTAACTCACAGAGAAGCAAATCAATGGATTAAAATTTGAAAATTTTACAGAAGTAAAAGTACAAACCATACAGAAGACAACGGGAACGGTTGGAACCAAGGGAAGATTAGTTGCCCTTAAAGATTTACTCAATACTGAGCATTTGAATATAGAAGAGCGAGAGTCACTCATCTCAACGTACGATCAGTACTTTGATATCTTTCATTTAAAGGAAGATCATTTAACTTGCATAGATGCCGTTTTTCATGAGGTAAACACTCTAGCTTCTACAAAACCAATCAACGAAAGGCCGTACCGTTTACCTCATCGACACAAAGAAGAAATAAACAAACAAATGAAGCAACTTGAAGAGGATAATATAATAGCATCGAGTCGAAGCACGTGTAATGCACCTTTATTGGTGGTCCCTAAAAAGGCAGACAAAGAAGGTGTCGTCAAATACAAAGTATGCGTAAATTTCCGGAAACTTAATCAAATATCAGTCGGAGATGCCTATCCACTGCCAAATATAATAGATATTTTGGATCAGCTTGGTAAGTCTAAGTACTATACCACGTTTGACCTAGCACAAGGGTATCACCAAGTTAGAATGCACCCGGAACATATTGAAGAGACCGCGTTTTCTACAGACAGAGGACACTTCGAATTTCTTCGCGTTTCTTTTGGGTTAAAAGGTGCGCCTGCAACTTTTCTACGTCTAATAAATACAGTCTTAGCCGGACTAACGTGATTAAAAGCATTCGTCTATTTAGACGACATTATCATCTACGCATTAAGTATAGCAGACCATTCCGAGAAATTAAAAGCAGAATTCGAACGCTTAAGGATATTCAATCTAAAGCTGCAATCATCAAAATGCACCTTTATGCGCAAAGAAGTTAACTATCTAGGTCATGTTATAACTGAACGTTAATGAAAACTCAGAAATAGCTTTATTATGTTTACAAACGTTCAATTTATTTTCAAATATTAATTCGGAAAATAATAAATTTGCAATTCAAACATTAGATAAGAATAGAAATGGATTGGAAATTTGTTTTATTACGCTAAAAAAAGGTTGTTATAATATTAAAAATATTAACCAGCAAGTTGTAGAGCAACTGACAGACTTTAATAAAAAAAAATGGTACATCTATATGTTTCGATATTTCAATTGATCATAACGATTTTAGATCTCTCATAAATGGTAATGGGTTAATTATGTTTAATATGGTTTATGGAATAGCACCTTTATTAAGGTTTGAAAAACGGGATTATTAACCAGATTTTAAAGTTCTGCGTTCGGAAAAAGCTACAAATTTAAACACAATTAACTGTATAAAAGTGATGTGTAATATTGCTCAAGGATCATTCAATAATCACGTTCAAACTCATTCAATTTACGAGTTTTTCCCTAGTGGGAAAACTGGAACAAAAGTGGTTCAATCACCACCAAACCTTATATATTATAAATTGAACAAAACAAATATTGATTCAATAACTATTCAATTAGTTAATCAAGATTTAAATCAAATCGATAATTTTTGTGAGACATTAACAATTACATACATACAGTACTACATATTAAACGTTACGGATCTTGACATGGGATTAAAATTTGATATAAGCCCATTACTTCAGGTTAGACTAGCTAGTCATTCGACTAAAGTGTTACCGTCAACATCAAGTGAAGTTAAAAATTGACAGTGAAAAATAAAAATATTTTTAAGTCGTTAGGTTATAAATTGAAACAGATTGCCTGAAAGCGATATTTTGGATATAAGTTCGAGGTTTGAAACAGACTCTAAAATTACGAAAATTGAATATCATTCATATACACCTTATACGACTTCATTTAATAATAATGATGAAATACGAATATCAATCCAGCAAACAGAAGTTTATACGTATCTGCATGAGAGTTTTATTTTTTTTAAAGGTAAAATATCAGAAGCTAGTGAAGTAAAACTTACTAATAACGGTTTTTCATATCTCTTTGAACAAATACGAATTGAAATCAATGGAATAGAAGTAGATAGTACTCGAGTACTAGGTATTACCAACTCGTTGAAAGGTTATCTATCATGTACGCCAGATAACTATAACTGTTATGAAAATGCAGGTTGGATTTTTAAATATAATACAAACCCCGCAAATGCAGATGGTGAATTTAGTGCTTGCATTCCACTGAAATATTGTTTAGGTTTGTTCGAAGACTTTAAAAAAATATTAGTTAATTTTAGATTAGAACTAATATTAACTCGAAGTCATAGTGATCTGAATGTTTTAACAAAAGTTGAACAAGATGGAAGTGTTAATTCTGGAAAAGTCGTTTTGAATAAAATAATTTGGAAGGTACCACATATCATTGTTGATGATGAAGAAAGATTGAAATTATTAAAACTTATAGAAAAAGAAAAAAGTTTGTTTATCCCGTTCAGGTCTTTTGAAACTTTCGAATACTCTGAACTTGGAACCACTAAAAAAGTTGTATGAAACTTGAAAACTGCTTCAAAATTAGAAAAACCTCGATGTATTATAAACGGATTGCAGAAGGGACGTAAAAATGTATTAACAAAAGATTGTAGTGTATTTGATCATTGTAATTTAACAAACGTTAAAATTTTTTTAAACTCGATAGCTTATCCGTATGATAATTTAAATTTAGATTTTGCAAAAAATAATTTCATCTTATTATATGATATGTATACATCGTTTCAAGTATCGTACTATGAAAAAAGTATTCGGAACCCGATATTAAGTCCTTCTACTTTTCTATCAAATGCACCAATTATAGTTATTGATACTTCAAAACAAAATGATTCGGCTACGGCTTCATCAGTAGATGTTCAATTGGAAATCGAAGCGTCAGAATCTCTTACAGGTGTAACTGCTTATTGTTTATTAATTCATGATCGCATTGTAGAATAATATGTACCTTTTACTAGAGAAGTAAGAAAACTTGTGTAATAATGTTTTGATATTTTTAAAAAAAATATTAAATAAATAAAATTAACATATATTAATTAATATATATATTTTTGTTTTATTTTAACCAGATCGCATCTTATATAATGTTTTTTAAAATTATTATGATTTGTATTACATGGAATTAAATTTTTTTGAAAACATGAATATGTTTTAAAAAAAAAAAAACCAATTTTTGTGTTACACGGAGACGAAAATGAGCTCAAGGCGGATATTCCGGCTTAAGCTTTTAAAATCTCCCTGCCCAAAAGTGCTGTGAACATACAAATACATACTACTGGTGAAACCGATTCGGGCGGAGAGATAAACCGGAGAAAAACGGGCGACGTCCCTCGGCGAGCGACCAAATCCAAACAAAAAACGCACGCGGACGGGACTATTTATAATTATCTATACGTTAATTTGCTAAATAACCTGCGAAGTAAGTAATGGAACACGTTTCAAGTGTTGGATGTGTCGGTTAGGATGTTTTCATTTAATGTTTCGTCTGTTCGAGGCTCATTTATATTTATATTTTAATATCTTTTAAAACTTCAACTGTCATAAATTCTGAATCATAGGGTTTGCAGTTGTTACATGAAGTAGGACATTTCATTAGACTAAACGAACAAATATGTTCGAAACACCAGCGAAAAGTGCGTGCAGTTGGATTTCTGTTGTACCTGTTGATGTAATAAAAAATAAACATAAATACTTAGCAAAAAACTCACTACTTACATTACTAAGAAAATACTTTAAACAAAATTATTATTAACGAATAGTCGTATAGATTATTAATTTTTATCTATATTTACCCATTTTTTTTGATGGATTATCGAGAATAAATTCTCCACTGCCTCTTGCAATAATCTGTTGTGAGTAAAAATAAATTATTGTCCTCTTAGAATCTTGATAAGTTTTTCTCGGATTCATAAAGTTTAATAATAGCAGTAATTTTCCACACAATACCAGAAAAACATGGCGGAATACTTAACTTTTTTGTCTTATAACACATTTTTATGATCTATTGAAATTCTAAACGAGCCATAGACAAATGTTTTATTACATGAGCATTTTTTCACTCATTAGTCGTCTGTTTTGATTAAGGTCATAGAGGTTATTACTATAACACGAATCAAACATTTTATCTACCATCTCAATGAAATCAGCTGTATCAAGGGTAGTGTTTCATTTCAATTCTCCTGTAGAAACGCATGTTGTTATTACTGCCGATACCGACTTGCTTAATAACTGAATAGCGAGTTTATATACCATTTTTTGAAATAGGTTAGGAACTAATTGTGCAGGAGTAATTTTACACATAGCACGTGCAGAATTTTTAGTATTAATTGCATATACTTTATTGAAGACTATAAAATAAATAAAAATCCATTGATTATAATCATATTTTAATAACTTTGTTTGTGGACAGTTGAAATTTTTTATTTTTTTTTAGAAATTTGATACGAAAAAATAAGGCTGATTAAGTCTAATTAAAATAGTCTTCAATCTTTAAACTTGTAAAATTCACCCATTTACCGTCTTTGAAAAAAATCAAAATTCGTTAGACACGTTTTTATTATAAATATTTTAAGATCATGTTTTTACGTAAATTTGTCAAAATAGCGAAGCGAAAATTTGCAAAACTATTTTATAGTCATAATGTAATGTGTTTTCATAATGTCCTAAGCTGGCAATATTGTTGTATTTATGATAGAAATTCAATAAATTACTAAGGCTAACATAATATATTGTCCCCAATCACAATCGTTTATCGTATACGCAATGATATGTTTTGGGATACATACCTTCAATTGCACTCCTATTTTTCTCAACTTTGTTAGAGTTGTGATCAACACTTCATCACACGACCATTTTTTAACATCCGGTTTTAATACTAGTAAATGTAGAAACCGTTATACAAGACTATTCATGTATAGTTCTTATAATAAAAAATAAAATAAGAATAATAATAATAAAAAATATATCAAAAATACATAGGGACAACTTTTTTTAATTACATAACTAATTTGATATTTCAGATAAAAACTTTATTTTTGTATTTATAATATTTATAATTCATAAATACTTTCAATGAAGTCTGTACTAGATACACTCCAGTTCCAAGTTTTAGCTGAATTCAAAATATTAACCGACGATGTAGATTCAGTTATATGCTCAACTATAACAATAATATTTGTTATAACAACAATTATATCATAAAATATAATAATATAAAGGTATACATAAGAACTGTGTCAAATGTACCTTCAGAATAATTTTTTGGAACTGCATTGGAATAAGGCCGTGATTTAGTAGAATCAACTGGATTGGAATACTGGTCTCTATTAAAACGTTCAGAGCATAAAAACCAATTTTTCATTTTTTTCAGGATTATAAAATCCAACTCGATATTCCCTTAAGTTTGAAGTATAAAGTTACTAGATTAGGTTGAATTTGAATTAAATAGGAACTTTATTTAATTAAAATAAAAATAGGCCATCGGGTACTTTCCGGAATGAATTATCTACTTTTTTAATAAATTAATATCCGAAGGAAAGGTGTGAAATCGGATTTTGATATTTTTTTGCATGTTATTACAATTATTAAAAAAAGAACATTTTCTTCTCGACATTTTGGTGTAATAAAAGAAAAAAGAAACGTAACAGAACGTGTTCACGATCACTATACAACCGACTGTCAAATGGAAATTTATAATTACACACTATAATTGCATGTGTGTGTGGGAGTGTATTTGTGTGTGTGCGAGACGTCGAGTTATTGAATTATTTGTACACGAATTTAAATACTTATTACTTATTATATTTAGCATTTCGCTAGGTTAGACACTAGCTATCACAACGTTAGAGTACACAATTAATCAAATGCCCACAGCACAGCCTAACGATACCGTGCAAATAGCATGCTATCGAAAAAACGGCCAGTGAGCAATCTATAGTATTTATAATCGATGATTATACGTACACAACATTACATTAGCGATATTATATAAATCGTATTTGAAAACGAATGTGCAAACCTTTTTGAAAATTTTGTTGAGGTGGTTGACAATGTTACTGATAATTTAACTGATCCTATTACTGATAATAATATGCAAAATGGGACTGAAGTACTAATAGCATATATTGAAAGTTAGTAATATTAAAAATATAGCCGAGGAATAAAAACTTGAAACAGTCGTCGCAGGTCTCCAGTAGGGCCAGTTAGTTTCACAGTGTGACCATTTATACATAAAAAATAATTATGGGATATCTTTATACGATAAAAAAATGTGCTATTTTTTTTCTAATTATTTCAAAATAATAAGTTAACTCTCTAAAGACAATCATAGACGTATTTAAGGAAAATTACATTAGTTCATCTGAATAAATAATACTTTATAATAGAAATGAAAACATTTGTAATTAGTCGTAGGCGTGCCCAGACTTCAATGGCAAATTTTAAAATTTTAGTTTTTACATACCTATTACCTTTATACTACATCTATACCTACCTATATGTATGCATCTTTTCTCATAATAATTAGTATTACAATATAAACACCTGTAATTTTTTATGTAATTATCAACATATAAAATTTAGAAAATCCTTGTTACTTACTATAAAATATATCAATTGTCAAGTTAAAGGAATTTTAGAACATAAGGCAAACCATTTATGTCATTTGAGACTGAAATAAAGTATTTAGCCATTAAAATTGAATAGGTATAAAAAAATACAATTTAATTATCATTAATAAAAATGATTTAAATTAGAAAAATGTTTGTATTATTATAAATACATTATTAATAAAAAAGTGTAAAAATAATAAATAACACAATACATAAAATTATAAAGTTATATTTACAATTCCATATGCCTATCTACTCGGTTTTCATATTGTACACAGATTTCTGTTCAATACTTATGGCTAATAATGCTTACAAATGGTCTTGCATTGAGCTGCTAAGTCTTGTTTTGATGAAACTCTACCTAAAAAAATGTCTTACATGAACAACTTGAAATTGATACAGTTACTAATTCTTTTACAATGTAAAATATATTTTTAAATATGGTATCTCTTCCAGAATCAGCTAACCACTTTATCCAATCTTCGCATCGTTGATAAATATTTTAATATAAACGACTGATGGTAATATCATTCAATAAGTATCTGGAGAGGTAGCTGCTCACCCTATATACATGCCTATGTAATTAGCCCTCCAAATAAATTTAATTAACCTATGTCAATGAACTTGAAATAGACTAGGCTAGTCAAGGAGAACCAAAGTGATTTGTACCTCTTCACTTTTATTATTTTATAAAAGCTTTAAATAAAAAAAAGGTATCATATTAATGTATGTTTTATTATAATTATTTTTAAGCTTATAGGGTAGTACAAAAAATAAACATAATCTTTTTAGTAACTTAATTAATTTTTTTTGTTTTTGTAAAAATAACAATTACAAAAAAAAAATATGAACAAATGTTTCGTTCATGAACAATCAAAATCAATGTAACATAAATACAAATTATTATAAAAATTTAAACATAATAAATATAATATTAAAAAAAAAGTCCAAAGGTGAAAAGAAATATCCAATTTTAGATGTTTCCTTCTTGTTAGAGTCAATTGCTTAATTTCATTTGAATACCGCATGCCTTGAGGTTTTTTTTGCCCATTTGTACAAACTGTTTAATAATCATGCTCAGTTAAGAGGTTATTGTGCTTCAATAACTCGATTAAATAATTTTACAGAAGTAATATCTATTTCATTTGCACAATTTTTCTTATGTACTTCTTGACTCAATGCTTTAAATTTCTGTTCTAATTGATCATATTTATTTTTAAGTTTTTGAAATTGAGCTCTTTATTTTTGTTTTCTAGGTGTATGTATTTTAAGATATTGAGTTGTTTGATTGATTAAATATAGATGATGTACTTTGAGATAGTAAACAAGAATTAGAAAATGACTATTCATGGTTTAATGAAGTACTTGTAGAAACTAGAGCATTAGATATAAGATTAGAAGTACTTGAATTTAGACATGCCGTAGTATTGCAAGAATCTTCTTTAGTAATCATTGTGAAATCAGTAGGAACAGCATGGGATAATAGAACTTTTTTTTCTTTACTTTTGTACATACATATCCAAGAAATGATCTTGACAAACCTTGAAATACTTCAATGATTTTCCAATTAAATCTTGCCGATTACAATTTATCAACCATTGCTTGAACCTAAAGTAGTAGTATTAATTAGATACAATAATTGATGAGCATTAATAATAAGTAATAACTAACGTACGATTTACATAGATTTGTCTTTAGGAAATTTAAACAGTTTACACTTTTTCGTGATATACTTAAAATAATTTATTCATCCTTTTACAACACATACATAATCCATGATGATTATATTAATATAAACCACACCAAAAATATAAAATAAAAAAAAAATGTTTGGTATAAGCACAGAATATAATAATAAAAACATTGAAATTTATTAATTTATAATTATTACAAATTGGGATAACAATAAAACATGATAGTTATCATAACTAAATCAATGCTACCAAAAGTGCAAACGTTAAAATAATGTATTTTCCCAGATACTTGCCCCTATTGAAGACCTGCGGTCGTTGAATATGAATTATTTGCTTGCCGTCCAAGAGTGTCCAACTCCTGGGGTTATATGTCGCATACATTTCAATGTTTAAATGAAAAATAAACCACATAAATACGAAATTAAATTGTATAAACCTTTAACATGATATACTTTAAAATTTGAAATTTATTCTGGTAAAAATTTAATAAGATAATTCAATAACTGCTATGTTTAATAGACTTTTAAAAACATATTATTATATACTGTGTACATGAATATATTTTATACAAATCCAGCACTTCTAAATGCTCTTTTGGAAAAAAATACAAATTGAGTAGAAACGGTGATGTCTAATCGTAAAGGACAACCTAAAGGATTCATAAAGGCAAAATTACAAAAAGTTGAAATGCCATATACAAAACAAGGTCCTTTGGTATGTATCAAATGGAAAGATACAAGAGACGTGTTGATGTTATCAACATTTCATTCCGCAAATATGAAACAAGTCTCAGTTAGATCTAAAACTGGTGAACATTTAAAGTTTAAACTTAATGCTATTATTGACTACAATATAAATAAAACAGGTGTTGATCACGGAAATCAAATTGTTTCAAATTATCCATTTCAGAGGAAAAGTTTAAGATGTTAGAAAAAATGTTCTTAAATTTATTTATGGTAATAGTTGTGAATAGTTACATATTGAAGAACCGAATGAATCAAAACAAAAAAATTACATTAAGGACATTTATAATTCATTTGGGCTTACAGATGGCAAAAAAAGAAGTTATAATCAATATAACTCTAATTATAAGGTGACGAATCGACTAACAGGACGACATTTTATTGCACGTATACCATTAACAGCATCAAAACAAAATCCTAGAAGAGTCTGTAAATATTGTGCAGATTAAATAAAATATATAAGTTGCAAAAGAAGAAGCAAAGATACTTCGATTTATTGCAAACAGTGTGATACACCATTATGTATTGACCACTTTTAAAAAATATCATACGTTAAATAATTATTGGTTGTAATTATTGTAAATTTAAAAATCATCATTAGCATTTAAATATTTTATTTAGGAATTTTATTATTTTTATAATATACTACCCGTGTATAATGAGTATTACGATGATTTTGTATATATAAGTTTTTTGATAATAAATAAATGATATTTACTATAAATAAAGTAAAACGTTATTTTTTAAGTTTTATATTTAAACAAAAATTGGTATTTGGACTTTTTTTTTTGTCTTTTTTGATCGTGTTTTAACCGGTTAGAAAAATATAAAGTATTCAAGTTATGAAAATAATTTCTTTTTAACAAAAACTACAACGTTATTACTGTATTGCAGTGAAAAAATAATGAAAATTGACTTAAACGCGAAAGCAAAATAATTGTACGAAAAGTGGTAAACACTGTTAGTTTTTGAGAGGAAAAAAAAGAGCGAAAATGTTCCGTTTTCTTTGTACATAGTTATATCACGCGCCTCACTCTTGATTCGTCTTAAATGTGTTTTAAAAATGGAGGCTTTATTAGTGGATATATTTTATCGCTGTGTTTCAAGGTTAGGTCATACTTATTTACTACGATAGTATTTTGATATTAATATATTATTTTTTACAGACAGTGTGATGAATAAATTCTATATGAGTAAGTAATATGATTATAAATATACGATAACCTAGAGGACGGAAATTTAATTATATGGTGTTCTTGAAAATTTGAAAAAAAAAA
>NW_020270578.1:0-10984 GCF_002803265.2 Melanaphis sacchari
AGGTAGTACATAATATTATGAAACTAAACTTTGAGAAACCTATAATTTGTACAGTAATCTGTACTGAAGGATAATAATTTAGCAGTTGCAAATAGTCAAAACAAAATGTATCATTGTATTAAAGTTACAGATCATGTATTGAATATAGTGTAGTTAGAGTAAATTTTATCGTAGACTTTAGAAAATAAAACAAAACGAAGTTCTGAGTTAATCAGAGAGTGTTTTATTTACGGTCCCAATGAACGCACCATGAGTGAAGTGGGAACACTCACGACTCTGTGAAGCCACCAAGTGTGATGATGAATTCAAGGGCCAAGTCGTTAAACTACAGGTTGATACACGCAGCACGAATGAAACGTCAAAGATTTATTTTAAAGAAGAAAAATATAATATCAATAAATACGAGAATATAGAATATTAGGTGATTACGTGGGTATAACGGTTATGTTTAACATAATGAATTATTAATTTAATGTGGTTTCGCAATACAGAATTACAATAGTTTGATAATAAAAGGGATATATTACCGTTTATATACCTGGAGGCACCTGACAAACATTAGGAAATAAGATAATATGAGAGCAACGAATTGGATCGGCCCGCGAGGTTCGACGGACTGTGAAGATGATATTTTATTATGTTACCTCGCCGGGACTGTTGGGTTACCGTCCGGCATATCGCTAAGGACGGTAAATACGAGAGAGAGAGAAAGAAAAACAGGCCTATTATTAAATAATATGGCTATTAGAGAACAATATAATAAGGGTCGGGGAACATGATTTTCGAGCAGATATATTACGCACTGACGTGACCTCCATGCTGATGACTGGAGTTGTTGATGTGATTGACCGACGGCTGTGGTAGATGGTCGGGGACCGTCGACACATACACGTGATCGACATGGCCCACCGGCGTCAATCACTGGTGGGACGGGCGGTTCTGCCATCTGGCCCGCGTTGGTAAGCGCCCTCATGGCGGACGTTAGCGTTGATGTAAATGAAAATAATAACAATAAATAAGACTTTGTCTTTCGGCGGACGTTCGACCAAGGCGCGGTGAGCGAGCCAAAAACGGTAAACAGCTGAGATGCTGATGCCTGTCATCAGAAATTGAGTAATATCCGCCATCGACGGGCGTCCGGTCGCTGGCTGTCGGTGCTGTCCAATTGATGTCGTAGTGGGTGTCAGGGTAGGTAGCATACGGACTTGCTAGCTTATTTTAAAATGGTATATAACGTTCGCGGCCGTGTACCTCCGGCGCGGACGCACGAAAGCGCTGGAGGCGGTGACGGGCGGCGGACAACCGCACGTTGGCGATGAACACTGTACGGTGAAGGGGGACGGGAACATTAATTGCATAATACTGCGGTAACTGCATTAGTGCGCGTGATAATCATAATAATGTGGCGTACAAGGTACGCTTATTAGTGGCAATATGGGTACAGGTAGTTTGTACGGCACAATATTGGTACAAAAATACTGTGACGTTACAACTTCATTACAGAGTAATGTGTTAAAAATATATATATTTCAATAATATATTATAGAACATATAATAATATTAATTGAAAAATATATATATATTTTTGGTTACACGACAAATAAATAATCAATAATGACCAAAATTAAATAAAATAACGGATAGATTCTGAAAATTTCACATTAAATAGCTATAACTCGAGTTATAAAATATTTATGAATTCCCTAACACAGTTTGACCTGACAGGATGTAGAGATAACATTAAAAATCCAATTTTTATCATTTTGAAATAGGCAATAAAGACCGCCTAATTTTAGACTTAGGTCAACAAAAGCACAGCTTTGAAGCCATATATGTGGTATGTATTGGTATTAGGGGAGAGCCACAAATTGACACAATAAACTAAATCTAGTTCTTTCCAATTACCCAATAGTTAAAATATTGATCTGAAAACTGACCTATATTAGTAATAATCACCTATATACCAAATTCTGATTTTTCAGTATTTTGATTATTAAAAATATTAAGAAAAACTATTTTACTATTAAGAGGTAAGTTTTGAAATCAAATAACCTTTAAAAATAATCTAAACAAAGAAACGGCCATGACAGTATTTAAGCAATATATCAATATGATATATTCATTACAGACTCAACTACATAACTAGACTAGTAGGAACCTAAATGAAATTTCAATTTTGAACTGTATTTATAGCTAAAAATGAACAAAATTTTAAATATTTTTAGTTTCATCTAAGTGTCATGTTTTAACTTAGGTATACGTGATTTCAATGATTTAACAAGTATCTGATATTGCCCTTAAAGCATGTACATAAAATCAATCATTGCTAATTACTATATCTACTTAAATAAGAAAATAGGTTTAAATTATTTGTTTTCTAAACCATTGAAATGGGTAACTAAAATGCGAAAAGTACAAATAATTGAGAGATGAAATATCTGTTTACTGGATCATTTAAATGGAGTCGAAATGTCACCATTGAAACACCACTCAATGTAATCACCTAAAAACATCGCACCTACTGATCGACCTGCGTTGGAAATAATGCAAAATTCTCATCATTCACGTTTTCTAAAATATTAATTTAATATATTTAATGTATATTACACTTGTTTAAAATAATAATATTTTTGAGCATAGGCATAATTTTTAGAATTCATAATATTTTTGTGTAATACAACTTGATTAAGCAGGTAATTTTGAATTTGAATCCCATGGTATATTCATAATGGATATTCTTCTTTCTAACAACATGAAGGCAAACCACTGATTTTCCCATAGCAATCCAAGAATTGACCCAAGTCGTATACCGTTTGCAACAAATTAATCACTGCTGCTTTCTGGATAATGTTGACCCAATTTTTATTAATATTGCTTTTAGTTTTTAACATTAAATTGTGTCTAGTTATGTTTAACTAATATTAGCTTTAGAAAACGATTGATGTAAAGTAATACATTTGCCTTCGTTCTCGTGTATTTTTCTAAATTTGGAACTCATTGCAACACTCGATAATATGGTATAATTTTTACAGTATCCACAAGAACACCAATTGAAATTTGTTTAATCGACCTTCATAATGAACAGCCACAGAATTGTCATCATCTTCTTTGTAAATAACGGTTTATACCTTCCGCATAAGGATCGAAATGGTATTAGAGACATTATTATAATTTGTAGCAGGAGTTTTATAATGTAAATTGTTATTTATTTACCAGGGTACTATATTATATGAAATTAAATTGCTACCAAATTAAAATGAATTAACCACTACAACAAAATAACGACAGTCTATGATAAACGATTCTATTGTGGACAATAATAATAAATACACATAAGATACGTTGCATTATTTTTCGTAATTAAATGTAAGTCAAACTGTATATAATTTTAAAGTAAAATCTATATATAATATTGACACACAAGTAAGTAATGAATATATTTATTTTACTGTGATGACACAAGGAACAAAATAATAATACACGATCCACTAGTTCAGTACACACCGACTAGACGAGAAGTGAATACAGACGAATTTGTAATTGAAACACAATATTATTATTAAGTATTTAAAAATTAGAAATAATGTTATATTTATAATTTATAAATAATCAAAATATTTATAGAAATAAAAATGTATCTTTAATCGGCGATCAACGTTATTATTATTGTTACGCGTTTGCTGCCGCGCGCCAGTACCGCTCGCGAACGGCCGACACAATGACGTCACAGCGTATTCGTAGTTCGCCCGTAACTCTATAAATAATTTATTTTTTCAAATTCTGTTTTCACAACATTCTTTTTCACAGTGTGAAATATCAAAAACGATAATAAAATATTTATTTTTTTTTTTTTTGGGTTGTGTATGCCTTTAATGGTTTTAATAAAGTAACAAGTATTTCTATTTTTTTCCAGTCTCCTTCAAGTAATTCTTGATCTTTTGCGATCTTACTATTAAATGTGTCCGATCAGACATAATGACAACTACAGCTGAACGAAGTTCCAACAATCGTTCTAACATATCCAGAGTTAGAATTCCAACGTGTAGGGCAACTTTGTTTAAGATTAAGTTTTTTGCACTCTTTCTCGACCAAATAATTTTCTAAGGCATATGTTCTTTTAGAAGATTGTCGAAAACTAGCAACAATTTTTGACGCGGTTTTTAATAAAGTACGATATGTACTTAAATCTAAACATTTTTTCACGGCTAATTGTAGTGTATGAGCAGCGCAACGATTTGAGTAAATGTCTTGATCGTAAAATAGTTTTACAGCATTTGAAATGTTTGCAGCATTATCATGACTAATTACCGTTATTTTACTATTTAAATTCCAAGACTCTATAACATTTATAATACTGTCTTTTAAATTTTCAGCCGTATGACTTCCTTGTATTTCTTCAATTGAAAGAGTTACACTACATAATTTCCAATTATCATCAAAATAATGAGCAGTAAATGTTAAATATGAATCAATTGCTGTTGATGTCCAACCATCAGTTGTTAAAGAAATATAATTAATGTTTTCTATGATATTTTTGATAGTTTTTGGTTTATCTATATACATTTTTTCAATACATGTAGTAATGCTTTTTCGCGATGGAATAGTATAAAGTAGCTCAATTGTTAAAATTAATGAACGAAAACCTTTATTTTCTACTGTACTAAATGGTAACATATCAACAATTATCATTTTGCAAATACTTTGCGTAATAATTTCACATTGATTTTTATCTAATGGTCTTGAATTTTTTTTACTAATGTTATAGTAGTGCTTTTTACGTTTCAAAGCAGGGCCGGCTGAGGACGAGGAATTTGACTGAGAAGAAATGAAAGTTGAAGATGTTGAAGCTATTTGTTCACTATCGCTATTGCTCTCATTACTATCGATTTCTCTACAAAAAAATATTTTGGAATTTTTATAAACTATAATAAAAATTATTATTCAATAATTAAGCATAAACAATGTAGTATTGATAACCTGCTTACCCTATATTTATTAGCGTGCTGTTCTTCATTAATTTCGTTTGTGGTTTTATGCCACCGATTATAATGTGTCCACAAAATAGATGTAGATCCCATATTTTTTAAAACATCGTGGCATACAGAACATATAGCAGTTTTAATTATTGATTCGCCACGGGTAAAAAAATTCAAAATTTTACTTGGAGGCATTATAGTAAAAATCAATGTTTACACTTTAATGTAACAGAAATACTATTCCTAATTCCTACAAGTATGTCTCCACTTGATATTTTTCGATATTTTAAGATAAATTTTATTCGATAATTGTAAGAGAACATGTCCGAGTAAGAAATTATATCGATAACAATTATTGTTGTAATATAAATTTAACTTATCATCAAAAAACCTTTTTCAATAACCATTCGAAGGTTATGCAGTAAAGATTAGTTAATTGGGTATACACTATACACTATTTGAAACATATACATTTCGAACGATTGTTATGACTTATGATACTTATAAATAACCATTGAAATTATGATAAATATAAAAAAAATCATACAACTTAAGTATTAATTTATTGTTAAATTTTCATTAAAATAAAACAATTTATTTTGCCATACATTAAAAATATTTGTAAGTCTGAACTCTGAAGTCACATAAAAAGCAAATCCATAAATCCGGATAATCCGGATAATTCGGGAAATCCAAATAAGTATTTGATTCAAATCCGGATTTGGATATACGGATATCCGGATAATTCAGATATTCGGATTTCATGCACATCACTAATACAAGTACATAAGCATTAAGCACGTAAATTTATTATGCGACTTAGAGGTAAGCACAGCCGTAAAATAAACCCACTTATACGGTCGTTGTCTTTAAATGATAATTTTATTTCATATAATATTTTTGTACGCCATTATGAGCTAGAACTAGAATTTGTCAATGCCAGGGCAGATAGAGTAAAAATGCGAAAGTTAATTGAAAATATAAAAAATGTATTGATAATTAAATTCACCTACAAATATTACGAAATTATGTTTTAATGTATTTTTATGTATTGAAAATATATCACATTTTACAGTGTGTTAGATCTCGTATATTATTAAAGTATTACCGTAGTCTTGAAAACACTGATACAAAAATATGTGTCACAACCAAATATTCATAATTTTGTAAATGTTTTATTGGGGGTTCAATCCGAATTATATATTAAAATGACAATCATAGGAACGATAAAAGGAAGAAAACGAACTTTGATTCGGAAAAAATATATTTAGTAAAATGTAAACAAATATTTAATACGAAGCAGCTAGATAAAATGTGGCCCAATTATCGACCACCCGTCAAATCGACCGTCTGTAATCCATGTCACCACCCATGTCAGTAGTGGGTACATACTGCATAGGTTCTATCATTGTTTATTTATTTAAAAAGGTTGCATCCAAAAACTGCACACTTTTAATTTTGACCCGAGAAAGGTCGATAGACATAAACCGCACACTATTTTTAGTGCTAACTAACGGATAAGATAAGATTATAAGATATACTGCAATAATAAAATTATGCTAACACGTTTTAAGCTTTAGTCACTGCTTGCTATACATATATAGTACCATAATGGAGTGCAAAATATTGTCCGTCCAATTGAAAAACAAAAACAAGTTAGTAAATACGTAATAGTGATATTTTCGATTTTTAATTAAATTTTATTTATTTTAGAAGCAGTTATTTAAATGGTGGGAAGAATATTCAATAGATGGAGATCGTTTGAAGTTTTTAAAAAAATGTTGGTAATAGATTTCAGTCAATCAAACTTTAAACATTTTACACACTTTATATTTTTAAATACTCATATATGCATATTTTTGTTTGAATACATTTTTACATTATTTAAATTTGAATACTTCTGTATACATTTTTTTTTTTTTTTGAATAAATTATAAATTATTATTTATTAAGTATATCTAATTTAGGTAAAAATAACGTTTTTGGAGTTGAAATTAAAATTTTGCGGTTTTTGTATACAACAATTTTAAAAATTGTGCGGTTTTGTTCAGTACTTTATCAAAAGTATGCGGTTTTAGGAGTCAACGTTTAATAACTAAGCGGCTAAGCCTAATACATAGTGTATAGTGTACAGTAAACAGTTTTTGCTATTACAGTTTACACAGCTTAACAATTTGCAAAGGTTTTTCTGTGTCTATGATTTTATATTTACACATTTATAAATTATAATAATGAGTGCCATAAATGTTAAACGTATGAGAAAACGTGGTAAGGAGAGTGATTAGAATATAGTAATAGATTTAACGACGATATATAATTTATTTATTTACTGTTATATACCCTCATCGTAATTTTATCTGTTATTTGTTTTTGAAAATTTGATATGTATTGTGTATTTTGTTATCAGCCATTTTTGACTTGTATCTATTTACAAATTCTCTATCTTTTGTTAAAGGGTTCATACCCCTTAACAACTATATAAGATCAAATAATGCCAAAGTTAATGAGAACTAATTTTAAATGATATTTTATAATATAATAATTTTTTAATGTACATTACAATAATTTTATATTTACAAAAAAATAAAAAGTGATTAATAATTATTAAAATTTGGCACCCACTAGTGGTGTAACTGAAGGGTGATATGGTAATGATAGTTTCCCCCCCACCCCCATACACTGTAATTATTTATTTGTATTTCGTTGCGTCTTATCTTAATTTTAAGTTTAAAAGGTATATATCACGAACTAAAAATAAAACGATAATAATTTTAATAGATACCTCATTAGTAAATTTTCAATATAGGTGTGCCGGCCGGAAACGGACAATATTAGGCCGTGCGCCCGGTTACCAAAATACTTCGCGCTTAACTGTACTAACACACCGACCGGCCTTTGTAAATTTGTGTATATGTGTATAGCACTCAACAGGAGGTGGACAGGTTCGCCGACCAAATCCTGTGAGTGCTAGTGTGTGGGTGATGTGTGTATGTGTGTGTATATATGTATGTGTGTAAACTAAAAACTAGGGGACTCAGGTAACTCAATATAAATAAATGGTAACAATAATAATATTATGACTACGGCCCCTTTGGCCCAACAATATAATAATATGAAGTATAAAAACGATACAAGTAGGCAGTAACTATTAGAGCTACAATACCTATATGTGTAATAATAATACAATTATAAAAATAATATAATTTAATAAATATAAAAAACAATACAAGTAGCTATTAGAGCTACAATATAAAAAATAGATAATACTCAAAAATTATGCATGCAGGGCCCTTATGGCCAGGCAGAATAAATAGTATGATATATGGCCCTTTTAGCCCAACAATATAATAATAATGGTAATGATAATAATATAACTATGGCCCTTTTGGCCCAACAATATAAAATAATATCAAATATAAAAACAATATAGGTAGCTATTAGAGCTATAATATAAATATAATAATAATGATATTTGGCCCTTTTGGCTCAAAAGTATGAAAATTTAATAAATAATATAATTATAATTGTAATAATAAAAACTCACAATTTGTGGAGCGCAGACTGGCCAGCTGGTCCTAAATATGGCTATAATAATCAATAAATTTTACACACAACAAATAAAACAAGCAAAATAAATATAAAAATGTATAAAAATATTTAAATATATTTATATATATAAAAGGTTGGCGATTAGCGCACAAGATATAATAATTAATAATAAAGCTAATAAATAAATAATAATAACAATATGGCGATTAGCACCCACGCAAATATAATAAAATAATATAATAGAAAAAGGCGATTTTCGCAACAAAATATAATAAAAAATAATATGTTATAATTAGGGCCCGGAAGTTTATGCACTAAAAACTACCAAAATATGCATGCACTTATGCGCTTAAAAATCGTGATATATGCGCTTAAATATGCCCTTATCTTTTTAAATTTATAAATATAAGGAAAAAAACATTATTTTACTACTACGATTTTTATTCAAATTTCTTTGACAGGTAATTAAAAATATTATTAATTAATATACATTTTTAAATATTGCAATTCACAATCAACGACTTTGATAAATTTTCAAATTTAAATGACCGCCGGTTATCTGCCAACATATTTTTGTATACCGAAAAGCTCCGCTCCACGTCAACCGAAGAAATTGGTGCGTATTTGAAATATAGTAGATCATCACAAGAAATATCTTCAGGTAAATTATCCATTGTGATTTCTTCTCCCAGCATAACTTTTGAAATTTTGGTTAGTATTTTGAAGCCCAGATTCTTCGCAATAACTTCTTCAAATTTTTTATAAATTGTAATGCCTTTGGAACATTTTATTGTATTTAATTTATTTTCTACATTCTCCACTGTTTTTATTGCGTCAGTTAAAAGAGTTCCCTGAGTTTCTAAACATGTAATTGCCGTAGTTAGAAATCCATAATTTGTATAAATAAAAGCTAAATTAGATTCTAAATCTGTTTCTGACATAATTTTTTTAACTTTTCCAATGGCTAGCGCATCATCAGCATCTAATAAATGTACGACTTTTTTAATTGCTTTAAAATTCTCACAATAGTACATTGCGGCTTTTAACCAGGTTCCCCAACGCGTAATGATAGGAGAAGGAGGCAATGGTGTTTCTGGGGCTTCTCTTCGGAACAATTCAACGCGAGCTGGCGCCTTTAAGAACACTTTTTTCACATTCAAAATAAGTTCGTCAACTTTTGGAAATTCTGCACGAATTTTCTCGCATACACGATGCAAACCATGGGCGAGGCAGGTTATATGTACCATTTTAGAATAGAATGCTTGAATAGATTTTGCAGCTTTCACCATATATGGTGCTGCATCGGTCACAAATAAAATAACATCGTCATGGTTAATTCCATTTGGCCACAAAGAAAAAAGGGTTCTATCAAATAATTTACTTATTGTCGTGTGGTTGGCTTTTTCTAATACTTCCGAAGCAATTAAAAAAATTTTACCTGGTCCGTCGGTTAGTAAGGTTCCAATTATCACATTCGCCACATAACGTCCTTCTGTATCTGTTGTCTCATCTATAGACACCCAGATTTTTTTATTAAGTATTTGATTTCTTATTTCATTCATCGTATCTTCGTAGCAATCATTGACATATGTTTTTCTCAGTGTAGATACAGATGGTATATCTTTATTTATGTACTTTTCAAGGAATAAACGTAGATGAGGATTTCCTAATTTTTCTAATGGAATATTTGATTTTAAGAATGCTTCACATAAATCCTTAAAAAAGTCAGATTTTCGTGTTGGAGTAGTAATTAGCTGTTGTGTGGCATTTTTATTTTGACGATTAGAGGCTCTTATATGTTTCTCAGTACTTAAGTGCTGAGTGACACTGAAACGTTTTTCGCACTTTACCTTGACTTCGCATATCTTACAAAATAATACACTCCCGTCGAACGCGAAAATATGTTCACCGAATTCAGTAACGTAATTTGTACCTCTAACGGTAACTGATGTTTTTACTTTCGGCATTTTAACACAAGTTAATCTAAAAAGTCGGACACTCGATATTCACTCACGGAACTACGGAAGACGTCAAACAATATCAACGAGAAATAACAAACTAACTGCATTCTATAATCGTGTTATTGTAATAATCCCAATAATAGAAAATATCAGCACTTTTCTAAAAATAAATATATTTAATTGAAAATATATCGTGGAATACCCGTTATCGGGCTGCCGCCGCCAATACAACTATAAATAATTTGGTATTGTTTTATTTTTTTATCAATAGGACATTCAGAAGTAATTTATTTTGTGAATTACATAACATTTTACTCTAATATGCAGTTAATATCAAAAAAGTTGTAAAATATGCGAATAAATAAAAAAAACCTCAAAATATGCAATTATATGCAAAATAAAATTTTGTATTTGGATTTGTTTAAGTATAATTCAAATTTGTAGCTGATCTAGCAATTTTTTAGTCCATTCAGTAAAAACATGCAAATGCATGAACTT
>NW_020270579.1:0-5257 GCF_002803265.2 Melanaphis sacchari
ATGAACCAAAAGAGCCAGTTTTCCCTGCACAACTAATTCCAAACCATATAAATATTAATGTAGGTAATTTATATTCATTTTTTCTATTAAATATTGATACATTTAATTTTTTTAGAATGCTTCAAACAGTGTTCAATCCATTTTAAATGAAGATTCATTAGTAGTTGCTAAAGATTTTGAAGTCTCAAATCAAGATATAGTAAAACGTTTTCGTAAGTGGATTGTAGATTTCAATGTATCACATAGATGTGCCAATGAAATGTTATCCATTTTATGTAGTACGGGTTTAAAACTTCCAAAAGATGTTAGAACTATCCTAGGCCAACATAAAACTGATCATTTGATTGTTGAAATTGAAAATGGTTCATATCTAGATTTGGTATCGTAAACATGATAAAACCACATTTAGTTAAACAAATAAAATGTATTCCTGATAATATTACTATTAAGTTGAGCTTTAATATTGACGGTTTACCACTTGCAAAAAGTTCAAAAACTCAATTTTGGCCAATTCTTTTGTCATTTGTTAATTTACCTCATTTTGTAAATAAAATTTTTCCAGTAGGTATTTACCATAGTTTTAAAAGCAAACCTGGTAATGTTAATGAATTTTTTAGGCCATTTTTAAATGAGATTCAAAATCTTATAACTCATGGAATTAAAATTGAAAATAAAATAATACATTTTGAAATTTTTCACATTGTAGCAGACACCCCAGCAAAAGCATTTTTATTAAAAGTTAAAAATCATAATGGGTATTTTGGTTGTAACTCATGCGAAGTAGAAGGTGATTTTATTGACAATAAAGTTTGTTTTTTAAATTTGTGTGCACCATTACGTACTAATGATTCATTTCGATTAAAGTCCAATATAGAATACCATAAAGATGGATTAAGTCCTCTGATAGAGCTTCCTTTAGACATAACAACCACTGTAGTCCTTGATTATATGCATTGTGTGTGCCAAGGTGTCATAAAACGGCTTCTAGAGTTTTGGGTAAGAGGTAAAAAACCAATGAGAATTTTAGAAGAGAAAAAAAATATAATTTCTCTATCTCTTTTAAATATAAGAAAATGTGTACCATCTGAGTTTGTGCGTCTACCAAGATCATTAGATGATCTTGAGTATTGGAAAGCAACCGAATTTCGTGAATTTCTTTTATACACTGGGGTAATTGTATTAAAATCAAATTTAAAAAGAGATATGTATGAACATTTTTTACTTTTATTAGTGTCCATTCGAATACTATGCTCTAATAACTTATGTCAAAAATATAATAATTTAGCTTTAAAACTTTTAAAAATATTTGTTCAAAACTATTCATCAATTTATGGCCCACAATTTATTAATTACAATGTCCACAGTTTAATACACCTACCATTTTTTGCTAACTTATATGGACCTTTAGATAATTTTAGTGCATTTAAGTATGAAAATTACCTCCAATTTCTGAAAAAATCTATGAAATGTTGTAAATACCCCCTTTCAGAAATAAAAAATAAAATTATTGCATCTGAAAAAGAAGAACTATTAAATATTTCTACTGATAATAATAATATATTAAAGTCATTTAAAATTAATGAAAAAATTTCAAATTTTAGTTTTATTCATTATAATCAAATAAATCTCAAATCTAATAATTTTGTTTTGAGCTGTAGCAATTCCAAAGATCAATGTATCATTTAAAAAAATAATGATATTGTTTTTATTAAAAGTATTTATAAAATAAATTCAAAAATTGATAATATAATAAAACTTTCAGTCATTAAAATACTAACAGTAGAAAATTTATTTTCAGAACCAATACATAGTATGAATATTGGAATTTATTTAGTAAATAATAATCATGTGTCAAACCCTTATCAAATCCTTTTAAGTGATGTGAAATTCAAATGTTTTTTTTCTCAACTCCTTCATAACCAAGCTGTTATTATTTCATTATGTCACAGTGTCTGATACATTAAATGTTACATTTTTAGTTCTATTACATTTTACACGTTTTAATAATATATTTAAACTAAATTAATTGTATGTTTCAAATAAGTTGGTTAAAATAGAAATATTTGTATATAATAATTCTATATAATGTACTTTTATGTGTTTTTTGTATATCTTGCACAATTTTGTTTTAATTATATTTAATGTTTAATTGTAATCATGTATAATGTATTTTTGACTTATGCAAATAAATATATAACATATGACAAATTATTTACCTGTTTTGTTTCAACTTTATTTTATTATCTATATTATATTTTTGTTGAGTGGACTATGGTAATATAGTAGAATCAGTTGAAGTATCCTCAACTATAGTAAAAGAAAATTAAATCAGTTTCAGCATTATCACTCAGCGGCGTGTGCATAGAAAATATTTGATTGAAAAGGCAATGACTAATGAGTTAAATAATTTTAAAATAATTTTTATGTTTTACTGAATTTTTTTTTTTTTTTTGTGGGGGGAGGGTCCCAGTAAGGATAGTGTTGGAGTTACCAACATTAATGTAATGTTTAATGTGATTATGTTAGGAATGTTTTTTATTAACTCTATTGAAATGTTTCAGAAAAATATTTATGGAACATTTCTATATAATAGTTCAGTATTGTATACAATTTAGTCTCAAGAAACACGGCATAAAGCGTTTCTGCCATGTTTTAGTAACTGCTATGGAAGTTCCACAGAAACGTTTCAGAGTTCCTAATGAATGTTTTTTTTATATAACAGTAACATAACTTTGCACGGTTATATAATCTATGTGTTAGTAAAAATGCACAACATTTATATTTATATTTAATATCTTTTGTAAAAGAAATTGAATGATAATGTTTACATTTAAAAAATTACTTTTACAGTAATATTATCTACAAAAATTATTCTTAATTTTTATAGCTCCATACATTTTATCTTTGTACAAATTTATTTTCAAAATTTGTTAGATTAATAAGTCAATATCTTATTTAGCAGATAATTATTATTCTTCAGGTTGATTGACTATACTTAAAATAGTGTTTAATAGACAATTTTACATTAAACAAATTATTATTATAATTTCATGTAATTATGGATAAATGTATATTTTAATACCAAGGCGGAGTAATCATTTATTTAAACAAAAATCGTAAAAAAAATGTATTTTGTATGTACATAATAATATATAATATATATATATATATATAATATATGTATCTAATTTAAATTCACGTACTAGCTCATCAACCGCAGTCATTTTTATATGGTACTAATTAAAAAAATCTGTGTATGCCCTCATGAGCCTCAAAGTTAAAAAATAAACATTTTAGCTTTTATTTTTAATTTTTTTTTTTTATTCAAATGATACAAAATAACAACAATTTTATCAAATTTTAATTCTGATGATATAATTTTGGAATTGTGATTATAAATTTGTATGAATTTTATAAAATTTACTGATTAGGTTTTTGAGTTGAATTTTAAACTTGTGGGTGTCAGCGTACTGGTAATTGGACGTTTTACAATCCCGGTGTTATGCGTTGTACCTATTTAAATCACTTTAGCACGCGCATTGGAAATACGAGTTGGTCGGGTTTGTAGGGAGAAGGATGTACTAAATTTTGTTTTACTTATACAAAATTGTATAAAAAAAGTACATAATACTGTAAAGGTTTGATATTAAAATTTGAAAGTGGCAGTGCTATCGTGACGGACCTGTAGTGATTTGGTGTTAGATTACTGAAAACAATTAAGCACTCCACAGTTATACATTTGTACGATAGAAATTACTCATTAAATTATTTAATTGTTTATTGAAAATGTATTCTAAGACGCATTTAAAATATAATTTGTTTATTATATACGTTATTGGAAATAGTTGTAAAAATGTAAATTTTGCATTTTTTAATTTAAATGATAAAAATTACACCAAGTTATATAATATTATATAAGTATATATATAATATAGTGATATATATATTATATTTTCGAAAAAGTTTTTGGGTTTTTACAGTAATAATATGATAATTTAACTGCGAGGTCTTCATTAGAATTATTCTTTATATTTTAATATATTTATCCTGAAAGAGTTTTGTTTTTTCAAAGGCATGATTCACTATTATTTAAGTGAATTTAATTCAATACCTTTTATGCTATGTACTTTGTAAAATATTGTTAGGTATCGTTGTACAAAGTATAATATGAGTTCCAAAGTATTATTAACATTATGTTTAAAATAATTACTATGTTAAAGTTTTACATTTCTATATGTACACGATATGCGTACTATATGCGTATAGGCATTTATCGAAAGATTTATATACTCCAATTTAATTGAACTACGAATAAAATAATATCCATTAAACAATAGTGTTAGCATGGCGTTTTCTATTCAATCTAGGATAATTAATAATAAATAATAATTAATAATAGGAGGAAAATTATTTTAGAGTTCTAAAAATTCTCCTGGGCGTTTGAATGAAATTTGCATAACACATTAAAGGGACTGTAGACGATGCAAAAAATCACGTAAAACAGGCCATAACCTAGACAAAACTGTGAGACTTGGGTTTGATGGATTTTAATTTTTAAAACAAATTGATAATTTTTTAACATCTTTACTAAAGCATGATCGAAGAAATTTTCATTATTACAAAAATTAATGGCGTACTTAAATACATAAAATACATAAATTGTCAATATCTTATTGATTGATTAAAATATATAAAATTGCTTTAGTAATTCCCTAATTAACACGATGACTTAATTAAATCTGTTTTCAAAATTTAAATCCATCAATCCCAAAAATGTTTTTTTTTTTTATTATTTTTAACGCGCACAGACACACAAGTACACTAGCTTAATATTTGTATACTCTTTTCTTCCGCGACTATTGTGCAAATTTGAATAAGTAATCGTATAATTTATAACAATATATACAGGATGTCTCTTCGTGTGAAGTTATGAAACACAACCTGAATCTACATATGAGACGGGAATATAATATTCGACCATCTACTTCCGGATAATAATTATAAGACTTTAATTTATACATAAATGTCAGTATGTTATATGTATGTCAAAATATAATTGCTTATTGGCTTCTAAAGTATAATTATAAATTGACATTACAAGCTATTTTTTAAGATTGATATATGTGAATGTGATAACTAGAAGTTTTACGTTATTGACGAAGGAAACACATATAGTGAGTAACTCTGTATCCCTGCAACGAGAGTCACGTTTTTATTAGGTAATATTCTTTAATTTAGATTAATACGTCCATAATAT
>NW_020270580.1:0-6363 GCF_002803265.2 Melanaphis sacchari
CTAGTATTAATACAAATAAATAGTTATGTATAACTAATAATAATAATGATAGTTATGGTTATATATAATTTATGTTTTCTATTTTTTTTTATTTTTATTTAATTTATATTTTTTTGTTATTTAGGCTATTATGCCTTGAATGTTTTATGTCTTTTTACCTTTTACACATTTATTTTATTTTAATATTTTAATAATTTTGTTTTTACCTCTTTAAAGTTTAGGCTAACATAACTCAAATCATTTGTTTGTTTTTTTTTTATTTATGTGTTTTTACACATTTATTTTATTTTAATATTTTAATAATTTTATTTTAGACTTTTTAGAGTTTATAAGCTATTATAACTCAAATCATTTGTTTGATTTTTCATTTATGTGTTTTTACACATTTATTTTAATATTTTAATAATTTTATTTTAGACTTTTTAGAGTTTATAAGCTATTATAACTCAAATCATTTATTTGTTCTTAACGTATTGTTATTTTATTATATCTATATAAGTTTCTATCTTTTTTGTTTTTGTTTTTTTTTTTTTTTTTTTTTTTTTTAAATTTTAATAATGTTCAGCATATCTTTATATCTTTTACGTATGCAATTATATTAATTATTTTAGTGATTTTGTTGTAAGATATTATATTTTTATTTAACTAGATTAATTTTTTTTTTTTTTTATTTTTTTTTTATTGTTACATATTTGATATTTTACTAATTTTTTATTCGTTTGTGTTCAATATTACTAGTTGATTATCAATGTTTTCTCTTGAGTGGTAAGGTTTAAGGCGCCTAACATGAATTATATCTTCAGTTACATTATTATTTAAAATGAGTTCAATTTTATAATTTAGGTCATTGACTTTCTCTAAAATTTTGAAAGGACCTCTGTATTTTGGACCTAATTTAGGAGATTTTCCTACTTCTAAAAATGGGAATTTTATAAGAACTAAGTCTCCTGGGTTAAAACTAATTATTTGATGTGATTTGTCATGGTATTTTTTTTGGTTTTGTTGAGCTATTGAAACTATATTGGGGATTTTGTTACGTATTTCATTTAATTCAATTAATGACTTTTTTATGTCGTATGGTAGATTATTTGGAATTAATTTATTGTCAATTGGAAAGTATGGTTCGAAGCCGTGCATTAAATAGAATGGACTGTATTTAGTACTAGTTTGTGGGGTAGCATTATAACTTAGTGTTACATATGGTAAATAATATGACCATCTAGATTGATTATTGTCTTCTATGTAATTTTTTAGTGAGGTAGAAAGAACACCATTAATTTTTTCGACCAGCCCCTGTGATTGGGGGGAGTAACTTGTAGATAAAATTTGTTTTATACCTAAATTATTACATATATCTTCCACAAGTTTATTTTTAAAGTGAGTACCTCTATCAGAAGAAAATATTTTAAAACATCCCCAATGGGAAATTATTTGAATAATAAATTTAACTGTTGATTCGGCAGAAGCTGAAGCGACAGCTTTAGTAAATATGAATTTAGTATTATTGCATGCAGCTACTAATATGTATTTTTTTTTATTACTAGTAGTTAAAGGTCCTAAATAGTCAAATGTTAGCCTATCTAATGGTCTATTTGATAATTGTATAGGTTGTAATTGACCTATTGGTTTGCCTTCTGATTTTTTATTTATTTGGCATTTATGGCACGTTTTTATGAATTTAGTAGTATCCTTAACTAAATCTTCCCAATAATATTTATTTTGTATTTTATGAATTGTTCTTGTTATACCGGTATGACCTCCCGTAGGTGATTCATGATATGATTTTAATATATTATTAGTTAAAGATTTTGGAATTACTAAGATTGGTACGAAATTTTTAGGAGGGTTAAATTTTTTGTAATATAAAATTGTATTTAATAGTATAAATCTTCGTGTTTTCCTTTTTATATTTTTAGGAATATTTTTATTATTTGGTTCTATTATTGCTTTAATTATATCAGAGCAAAATGTGTCTTTAGTTTGTTCATCTTTTATATTATTTAAATCTAAATTTATTTGTGTATGTTCATCTTCAACTATTACATCAATTTTATTAATTGCATTCCTAGATAAAGCATCTGCTATTACATTTTCTTTACCTTTTTTGTAAACTATATCAAAATTGAAATCTAATAATTTAAGTGTTAATCTAGCTATTCGAACAGAAGGAATCTTTAAATTTTTGTAGTATTGAAGACTTATATTGTCGCAAAAAACGGTAAAATGTCTTCCCCATAAATATTCGCGAAAGTAGGTTATTCCAAAACATAGACCTAAAAGTTCTAAGGTTGTTGATGAATATGTTTTTTCATTGTCTAATAATTTACGTGACGCATAGCCTATCGGATGTAATATATTATTATCATCTGGTTGTTCAATATATGCTCCCAATCCCATTATTGAAGCGTCTGTTGTTAAAAAAACAGGTTTATCGTCATTAAAGTGTTTCAAAAGTGGTTCAGAGATTAAATAATTTTTTAATTTTTGAAAAGATTCCTCATGTTCAATTTTCCAATCTATTTTTTTATTATCTCCTTTTATAAGTTCGGTGAGGGGGTGGGCTATTTTTGCAAAATCTTTTACATGTTTTCTGTAATAAGAACACATTCCTATAAATGATCTGATATCTTTTTGAGTTTTTGGTTGTTTGAACTCAGTTATTGCTTTTGTGTTTTTATTCATTGGTTTTATACCTTCACGAGTTATTATATGACCGAGTAATTCAATTTTATTATTGAAAAAGAAACATTTACTTGTTTTTAAAGAAAAATTTAATTTATCCATTATCAATAGTGCTTGGTTTAAATTACTAATAGCTTGTTCAAAATTTTTACCATAAGATGCTAAATCATCAATGTATATTATGAGAGATTTATATAATAATTCTGAAAATGATTCATTTAATTTTCTTTGAAAAATGCTTGAGCTAATTTTTAAGCCTTGTGGGATTCTAGTAAATGTGAATAATCCATGACAAGATGTGAATGCAAGTTTGTATTGGTCTTCTTCTTTGACAGGTAATTGAAAAAAACCACTATTAAGATCTAACGATGAAAAATATTTAGATCCTTCTAGAGCTCTTAATAAATCTGTAGTTCTAGGCAGAGGATATTGGTCTGTTTCGATTCTATCATTTAATTCTTTATATGAAACTACAAGTCTATAAGATCCCTTTTCTTTCTTTTTTACTAAAAAGGCTGGTGCTGCAAATTTTGATATTATTGGACGAATAATATTCGCATCAAGTAGTTTATCTAATTGTATTTTTAATTCTTTTCGTTGTTGTGGAGAGACTCTGTGGGGTGCATTAAATTTAGGATCCGTATAATTTGGTTTTAATTTTATTTCGCAAGGATCTACATTAGCACACTTTATATGAGAAGTATCAGTCGTAAAAAGATGAATAAATTTTTTTAATAACTCAACTACTTTCTTATGTTGATATTTATCAAGATGTTGGGATATATTTATTATGGTTCCCTCACTATCCATAAGTATTTCTTTGTCGTTGGAATTGTTCGAAATTATGTTTGATATTTTTATGTTAGTTTTTATTGATGTAATATTATTGTTAATATCTGGCGGTTTTTGGATATCTATGAAATTGTTTGGAAGTGTACTATTATCGATATTGTTATTTTTCTTTATGTTATTTATCAACTGTTGTAAAGGCGGTATGTCATTGATGATAATATAATTGGATGGTACTTTGTTCGATAATTTATCAGTTTTTGTTCCGGGGACCCAATGCGTATTTTTATTGACATTATACAAAACGATTACAGGTCTATTATTATAATTTTTCTTTTGATAGATAATTGCTGTTTTATTAGTGTCATTGTAAATATAAGTGTCGTGATTATAATAATCAGCGATTGCGGCTAATTCGTCATCAGACATCCAATAATTAGGTAGCTGTGTAATGTTTAATATTTGTAAGATATCGGCTATAGAAGTAATTTTATTTAATTTATTATCATTTAAAGCATTACATACAGCATAAATGCCACAGTTACCGTCCCCTGCGACATTCTCTCCGGGTTTATAATTTTCAAAAATTGATTTTGTTTTATTACTATCTTTTATATTAATGTCCTTATTTTGATCGCCATTTATTTTAATTATGTTACTTATATTATCATTATTACTTTCATCATTTTTATCAGTGGTAGATTTTGTTTTTTCTTTGAAATTATCGTCAATTTTATTTAATTTTTTAATTGTTTTATGAGGATGGTAATAGTTATGTATTAAATTTATAACCTTTTGATGTTCCTGAATTTTCCAATTATTAGTTATGTGTGTTTTATCTTTATGACAAATTAGAAGATTGATATTTGTATTTAGGAATTCTGTAAAAATTGATTGTTTGATAATTGCCCAATTACATTTGTCTACGCCTGATCCAATTGTAGGGATAGCAATTTTAAAATCATGTAATTTTTGCATGGATTTTTTTAAGTTTTGAATAGTAAGTTTTATGTCATCGTATTTAGGTTTATGAAAATATTTTTGTTTTGTTATTAAGTGATAAATTATTTTATTTCCTATCTTTATTGGAATTGCGTCACCTATCTGAGGTTTTAATTTAACAAGTTGAGGTGTTGTGTTTCCAAATGTCGTTTTTATTTGAGAAGCTATTCCTTTAGACATTTTTAAATCTGTGGATATACAATGAGCTATTGAATAGTCAGAGTCTACAAGAAATATGTCAGCTATTTCCTCTTTAATATTATTAATATTTGTTTTAGATAGATTAGTATAAGTTTGTATTGTAATTGAATCTTTTAATGATAAAGTATTATTATGAAAATTGATAATAGCTTTATTGCTGTGTAGAAAATTATTTCCTATTATTATATGACATGTTAAATTTTTGACAATATATACTGATGTTTCAAAATTATGAGAATCGATTTTAAGTTTTATTATTGTAGATTCATAAACAGTTAGTGGATTATTGTTCGGACCCGATAGAGTAATATTTTCTTTAATAATTTTATTTTTAGGAGGAACAAGCGTGTGTCTAATACAACAAATATTAGCTCCTGTATCAATAGTTATTGGTATATCAATATTATTAAGTTTAGCACGAATAAATAAAGGTTCAGAAATATATATATATATATAATTAATTGCTGGTTTTTTAACTGACAATGAAGGGTAACAGTGAGTGTCAGAGAAACTGTTTAACCTATTTACTAGTTTTTTTGAATCGAAAATTTCTTACAAACTTGTGCTGAGTGTCCTATCATATCACATAATTGACAATTAATTGGGTTATTTTTAAATCGACAATTTTCTGTAGAATGATTATTTCTAGAACAAATTGAACATTGCATTTTGTTATTATTATTTAAAGTATTTTTGTTTTTAAAATAGCAAAATTCCGTAGTATGATTGTCTTTAAAACATGAGAGCTCGAACTAAAGGGGCCAGACCACCCATCGGGCGAAGCACGTATTGTGCTGTTGGTTACGTATTGCTAAACCAAACATTGGCGATACATTGGAATATTAGATAACTTCTTCTCTAAATTAATAAAGACAACATAAGAAATATGAATCGGTAGATTTATGGTAATGAGTGAAATAAATCAATCACCTGGTCCGAAATAAAAACTGACATAATCACCAATAACTAATCAAATTTCAAATGAATTGAAATGAGAAATAAGATCTAATATGAAAAAACAATAATTAAACAATATTAAAACATTATAAAACCTCAAGCTCAAATAATTATTTATTTAAACCAATAACTTAAAAATTACATTCTAAACAATAAAATAAATAGTATAAAAATGTGAAATAGTTAAGACATCTTCCGTGTGTGCAGGGTCGATTAGTTCTTCCAGGTCCCGGACACTCAACCCTATATAACCGCGGGTTGTCTTCGGCGATAATCCCGGATTGCTCAGGTCTCCTGGGGCGCCGCCTCACCTCAGGCGCTTACATGGTGATCCGACGCGGCCAGAGCCGACGAGTTATCGCCTAGACAACCTCTACTAAGGCGGGTACTCCGCACACCACAAGTCCTTCCTCAAGTTGACCTTCCCGGTGTGGGAGCGTCTAGTGAGCGTCTCGACGTCGAGTCCATGCATGTCGGCCGTCCAGCACTCGGAGCGTCAGGCGCTATTAGCGTGAAACCGATGACGGGGGCTACCTGAGTCCAGGTACAAAGTTTGAACCCGGCGTTGCCCTCGATGCAACTGCCTTGTCCGCAAGTAAGTCGGTCAGGGGCACGCGCTGTGATACCGCGACGACTGTTATGCGCTACTTGTACGGTTTTGATCTTTACCGACAGATTGCCGTTTCTGCTGCGTGCCTATCTCATATCAAGCCTGAGCGGCTGAATACGTGC
>NW_020270581.1:0-9816 GCF_002803265.2 Melanaphis sacchari
CTGGTGTACTTCGTTCAGTTACGTATTGCTCTTATTTAAAAACATTTGGATATTACGATGATAATCGCATTATTACCTTAAATCTCTCGGACAAATCGGCCCGTATATATTAGAACATTTAATAAATCGGATTATTGAAACATCACCTCGGTTATTTGACAATTTGGAAAAGACAGTTGACGCCGCCACGCCAGATTATCCGGCGATAACTCTTTAATTTTATACTTTGCGGTCGTTACGTTTCTTTTACTTCTCGGTATCGTGTTGAGAACTACTCTTTCTGTATGTACTGGTCGTACCGTTTGTAGTTTAGCTTCAGCGTGCGTATGTAAAGATTATTAGTGTTTCCTTTTTTCTAAAAATCAAAAAATGTCTAAACGCTAAGATTTTAGTCAATTTGCATGCGAACAATCGTGGTTTGAAACTCATTAGACCGATTTGCTAGCCCCCAATACAAACCCTCTGATATTTTCAATGCGGACGAAACTGGGATTTATTTTGGAGCTCTACCTGAACACACATACGCACTCAAAATAAGTGACAAAGCCAAAGGGGTAATATTACTCGTATGAAAATATGGTCATGGAGTTACTCGACGCAAATACATATTTTTTTCGCGTACCTATTATTCATTTTTTTTTTTTTAATCGCTTATTAGAAACAATCGGTTAATTGACACAATTCATCTTGATCCCAAAGTGTTTCTAATAACCGGCTTTTACTATATTCACATTTTATCATTGAAATAAGCAAGTTTGAGTGTAACAGTTAATAAATGATTGCCAGATTATTTTTTCCAAATAACGGGAATCCCTAATAATATTATTTCGTCCTTGATGAAAGCATTTGTATAATATTATTATCCATAGATTTTGACATATATTTTTTTAAATAATATAACTAATGTATAGATTATAATATTTATAATTTTTGACAGGTTATGTAACTGAGTATTTCAATGAAATTATAAATTTTAAACCTGAAAGTAAGTATTATTTTTAAAATGTTTCAGTTTTATAAGTGTGTTTTAAATTAATTATAAAGTTTGTTTAAACGTGTTGAACTTATACTTGTGATTGTATTTTTATATTTATTATATATCAAATGAAAAAAGAAACAGAACCAAATAATAAAGAGATTTATTCATTTATTACAGTTACCCCAATGAGTCCAAAAGATTTTTGTCAAGAACAATGTGAGTAATACAATAAACATGTACATAAAATAAATTCAAATTTTTCTAGTATAAATTTTCCATCCTACAAATTTATACCAAAATGAGATATGAATATTTTAAACATTAACAATATGCGCAGTGATGGAATGTTCTACGGTTTATACTTTTAAAATAACAAATAAAAAACAAATCTTTTATTGTTAAATTATGATAGCTGTTTTTATTTAAATATCAAATGTTGTCAAAATAAATTAACTTAAACTTTATAGCGAAAAATGATGAGTTCAATGTTTTCGACAAATATAGAATTTGTGAGAAATTTAAAAGTACAATATAATTATAATATCACGTTTATATTGGATATTATAACTTTTAGCCTTTGTAGGTATTTTTCATAATATGCAAATTCAAAAGACAAAACTAACAAGGATATCTATACAACATCAAATAGCATAACTAAATTAATGTTAATTGTTCAAGTTTATTATCATTGACGTGTGCATAGAGTGTGACATAAACATTTTAACATGCTTTTTTTATGCTCTTTCATTGAAATGCATTAAAAAAAAAAGTATTATGTCCTCAGCTAGTATAACAATAATTATTTGTCTTTTATCAGTTCCAGTCATTAAGTACAATTAATTTAGAATATCTTATATTAGGTACTTAAATTATTAGATTTTAAAGTGGTTTTTCAAGTAACTAACTATTGTTCAAAAAAAAAAAAAAACATTTTGAAAATATAAATTGTAGGTATGTACCGCCTGATTGAAGTTGTAATTTGTTATGTAAAGAATGTGTCGACTTTGTCAAGGACATGTCTTTAAAAGTATGAGAAATAAAAATAAAAATGTAAAAACATAACTGGTCGTTTTCTTAGCATTGGATTATTTATTTTTTCATTTTAAACACTTTAAATTATAATACATAAACTATCCGGCACTACGTTTGATTTATCATTAAGTGAATTAATAATAAAACTAATTTATATTTTGAAATAATATATCAAGTATTTAGCTAAAGATTTAAATTGATTCATTGCTTTACTTTGTTTAATTTATGTTCTAAAATCAACTATAACATAAGAACTATTTTAAAATAATACTAACATTCATTTAATATAATTTTTTAAGTTGCTAAATTGAACGCATACAGTATGTATTATTATATTGCATTTATTTTTAATCGGAATAGATGTTTAAAATTATCTATTAAATTAAACATGTTGTATATGAGTATAACTTGTCTTTACATCGCGAATTATATCATTAAACAAAATTTATAATATACAAAAAATTTTAATCACTTTATTGTATTTATATTTTATAGCAAGATGCGCTTATTATAGAAGTAAGGCCATAGATTTGTTTATAATTACAGTAATATTTGTACTCACATAAAGACATACTTTACTTAATATCTAATTTATTATTCTATCATAATTTTAAATTCATTAAAACCCTTAAAATTAAACAATCCTTATATAATAGTATTTGTGTATAAATTTTAAAATAAAGCTTTCTTTTAAGGTATTAAACAGTTATAAATTGTTATTTAAATAATACGTTCTTGTTATAATCCATTCGGTCTTTTTATTGTTAATTCTATCACTGGAAAAATATGTTTTTCTTGATTCTCTGTAGTCTGTACCTTAATAGATTTATAATTAAATTAAAGACTGATAAATGTTTTTATATTTGAAGCAATTGATGAATATTTCATAAATGTTGATTTTCAACAATTTTTCTATTTTTAATATAACTAGGTATGTATTCAATAAACAGTGGTCACAAATATGTCTTTTTTTGAATCTTATAAAATATAAACGTAAGAAAAATTTCAATCACAAAACCACTTCTCATCAATTTATTTAATAACTTTGTTTATATATATATATAATTATGATTTACTTTTATACTTTCACAGTTGGCATGAGTAAGTTCGTAATAGTATTGACTATTTTATTTTGTTTAAAATTTAAAAAAAAAATATGTAATATTAAGCTTTTTGGTCAACTTTAAAAAATAAAATGATACATTTTTTAAGCATAAAATTTAACCCTGACGTTAGAGTAATCACAATAAGATTTAAAATTAATTTCATCTTTTACCTACTTTTAAAAGTTTACTTTATTTGATTTTTAAGTAATAATACTCAGTTAAATCATTAAAAAATCTACTAATATGACTCATAATAACAGCCTCTGACAAACTATTAACTAATGATGGTAAATAATTTATCCTGATAACACTGGGCATGTAGGATCGTATTTAATAATATTACTTAAAATCAAACACTATTTTCATCCGGCTAATCAGACGTTTGCTATACATTTATACAAGTAATATCCAAAGGACATTAAATCATACACCAATTAAAATATCTTCTGTTTCCCTTTCTATCTACCCTACTATTAATTCAAAACTAAAAGAATATTTCGAATATTTTGGCAAAAAATTTTGATAGGCGATTTCAATGCCAAACACTCTATGTGGAGCATATCATATGACAATCCAAGAGAAAAAAATACTTCGAAAAATTCGTAACCAATTACAATTATACACATATATTCTTAAATGGCCCCATTTACTGGCCACAACACTAAAATAAAAACCTAGGCATTTAAGATTTCTGTATTTCAACATTACCTATAAATATAAAATTAACTGTTACCAACTTAAATGATCTTATCTCCTCTGACGACACGCCTGTCTCCCTTAAATAAAACAAAGCTCCAAAACTATATCCTATGCATCATTCTTTATTACAAAGGTTTAATAAAATTGAACGAAATCTCTAAAACTATGCAAAATACAATTATTGTAAGTCACAAAATTGTGCGAATAAATTTATCAGAACAGTTATGCAACCGTACTAACATAACCCGGTACGGTTATTTGGAATTTTCATACTGACAAATTATAGCTGGAGTTCCCCGAGGTAGACACATTTCTCCCAATTCATTTAACATTTATACAGCTGACATTCCTAAAACTTTAAATACTATTATAGCCACTATTATTAAGACGACACCGCAATTATTTCACTTAAACTCATTCACCGTATTCTAAAATCCAAATAACAGTGTATTAATAAATCTGTTAATAATTATACCAATATGTATAAATATATATGATTTACTTTTATAATTTCACAGCTATTGATAGTAAGTTCGTGATATGATTGACTATTTTTTATTTATTATTATTATTCAAAATAAGGCTTCATCAGAAATGGTTTTTAACCCGTTTTATTTTTACATTGAGTTAACATATATAGTTTAAACTCATTTACAATATTTTAATAACATTTGTAAAGTTTAAGAATGTAATAGCTTTAAAAGTTTTTTTTCGTCGATTTTCTATGTTAGATGGAATATTAAGGTGTATTGTGTGCATTCCTGCAATTTGTGCTCGATTTTAAGTATTTGGTAGCATGCTTCGCATATTGGTTGAGGATCTTAGCTAATTAAAAATGAGTGTTAATTATTAAAATAGAAAAAATAAAAATAAAATTATTATAAAATATTGATTGTATAATAATAATAATAATAATAATAATAATAATAATAATCTAAATAAACAAATAATCAATAATATCATTCAAACTACATGTAAAATTGTGTACAATATAAATATCAAAAAAATGTCAAAAAGTAGTATAATATATAAATAGTATTTATATGTTATGATTTTTAAAATATTAGCTAATAAAAAATATTATAATAATAATATTATAATCTATACTAAATATAAATGTCAAATGACAATATAAATATTATGTAAAAAGGTAGTATAATATAAAATTAATATTTAGCTGTAATAGTTATTACTATTACAAATTTTTAGAATATTAGCTAATAAAAATAAAAATGGTATAATATGGAAATATTTTATAACAATTTTATTTTTATTTTTTCTATTTTAATAATTAACACTATACATGTATTAGTTACTACTTATGTATAAAACTTATATTTGTAATATACACTGTATGTATATAATAGTAACAAGTGTCCACGTTCTGCATTTTAAACAATGGACAGTACAAAGTGACCGTTTATCTTTAAATGAGATGTACATTGAAGGTTGTCTTCAAAATTTATTCCTTGTATTTTGTCAAAATAATGGTGCGTTATTTAGGTGTAGGTGTTGGTTTGTTTTAGATTTGTAGTTGAATACAATGCATTGACTTTTGGCCAAAGAAAATTTGAATCCGGTTTCTTTGCACCAGTTTTGGAGGATTTGTAATAATGATTGTAGAATGCTTAACGTGGTTTCTATGTTATTCCATTGCAAAAGACGTCGGCGAATATGATATGTTTTGTCGGATAGGGTATATTGTCGAAGATGTTGTTTATTGCAATTATGAACATTATGACGCTTATAAAAAAATACTAAACAAAATTAACACTTGTAATATAAAGCTATTTGGTCACCCTTAAAGAATAAAACGAAACGATTTACTCGATTTTACTAATAAATAATAACACTCATTCAAATCATCACAATAGTTCCATATTAAAAATTGTATTATAAAACTATGTAATAGCTTTAAAAAAAAAAAAATAATAATTTAATTTTATAGTTCTACTGTAAATATAATTGAATTGAATACGTTTGATTTATAATTTATTTGTAATCGTAGAATGTGAAGGTAAGTTAACTGACTTAAAATAAATACATTTTTAACCTAATCACTAATATCGTTTCTATGATAGTTAATCATAAAACATAATAGACCTAGAATCACAAAATATCTAATCAATCAATCATATATAATAGTTGACTATTCCAAGTATTATTTAAGTACAATAAAATAATACTTTTATATAACCTGTCATAAAAGGCTTACTTTGTAATGATCATATTAATATAAATTATAATTAACTAATAAAAAATTTAAAGATAACTCATTTAAACTGTATACAATTTTAAATCCAAATATAATAAATTACTTCATATTTACATTATATTCAAATATAGTGAGATTAAAATAGTTACTGATGCATTATCATGTTTAAAATTAATTATAATATATTAAGAACTGAATAATAAATGTTTAATAATTATTGTTAAGAGTATCATTCATGAAAATAGCATAACTACGTTTTTGTATTTACATTATTTTTTTTAAATTATACATTTATAAACAGCGAATCTTAAATACAGATTTAATTGTGAGTATATAATTATTTAACGAAAATACATATACCTAAACATAAAAATCATTATGTGACATTAAGATTCGTGACAGGTCAAAATTTAACTAATTTTATTGTTAGATATTTATATAGGTTACGATACGCTAGCTCTCAAAGTTAAAAATAAAATAATATGTAAATCTGTTAAAGATCACTATAACATTCAAAAAAAAAAAAAAATTAAAATACTACGTATAGAATGTAAAAAGTAAAAAACTTTTTTTTGTAGGTAGTAATAACACATTTATTATTTTTTTATTAGTGGATAATGGATATGCTAATGTCGAATTTTCATATAAAATATGTAAGAAAACTAATACAGTATATTTTTTTGAACTAATTTTATTATGCTAATGATCTTTTACCAAGATATTATCAATAGAACTAAGATTATGAAAAATATAAATAGATGAAATGCATTTTATTGTTTGTAATTTAAAATAATAAATAAAAGATACAGACTATGAATTAATAATATTATTTTAATTAAATCTGATATATCAAACGCGAACTTGTTGCACATCATTCATATTACGCTTAGGTAAAATCATTTTGTACTTTTTGTAGTCGTCATCATCGTATTATGTATATTTGTACATATACATTAATCATTGATTACACAGTATTATCTCTAAGCTGACTAGACACATTTCTCGATAACCATGAATGAACTATCCGCTTAGAAAGTTCACTCTTCACGTATTCCAAACTCGAGCAATGACGTCGTTATGACGCAATCGCTTAGTCAGGTGACTATGTTATTTTTCGAAAGAAAAATCATTGCATTATAAACGATGTAAAAAATAAGGTTAATAGGTCATTGTCGACTATTTAGTATAAAAGTTCTCCATTTACATTGGTTACAATAATTTTAGCATCACATAAAAAAATGGAAATTAAAACAATGTAAGCAGAATCTGTCTTATTTCACATCTCACGATAGGCTACACCTACTCTTATCGCCTCTCTTTACTGTTATCTTTGTTACTAATACCACAGTGCAATTTAAAATCTAAAACATGTTTAATGTTTATGCTGCCTTTAAAATATCCAATTTACATAAAAAATTTGATTCAATATTTAATGACCCCCCAGTACTTTCAATTGCTCATTTAAAATTAATATTATCTCCTAACTGACCTACCTCAAATTTAATTAGTTTGAAATGGCTGTCTATACATTTCCTTCAATCCATAGATGGAGTTTATCTAATATATGTGCTATCCAGTTCAATGATTTTCTCATATGCAATTACATAGACATATATATTTCTATTCTAGTTTCGGAAAATGAGTGATGTGGAATCTTATCTGTTTAATAGTAGAATACGTCGAGTTACGTGTATAATACGACGTAGAAGAGATCGATATTAACATTTTTTATACTTAATATTTAAAAAAAAAAATATTTATAAATTCATCATTTTTTTAAACTAATAAATTAAGTTCATTGTTTTATTGTTATTAAAATAGTACCTACCCAGCCCATCATTATTTATATACTATAAATTTGTTATCATGTTAATAACACAGATTAATTTTGTTGCTTATATTGAAAGTATGATAACTATTTAAATATAAGCAAAATACAAATATATAAGTGAGCCATTAATAGTACATACTTTCTTCAGATAAGCAAAATAAATCATGATGGGTAAAATCCAGTAAACGAGTGGGTTTGAGAACAATGCCTTCGTATGCGCGTCTATACCTTTTGTGTAGGTGGTATAATACTATTTGACAATTTACTGTATGGCCCGGTTTGCCTTCATGTCATGAATTTATTTTATTCTCTGAAAATGTGTGTAGTAATGCTACCTCAGTTTGCTTTACTATTTAAACAGACCGGTGCTACTGTCTCTTGTCATTTTAATCAAATCAGCATGATTTATAGAGCCTATATTATAAACTCATGATGTAAATGTTCGTGACTCATCTTATTTCAATTCAATGGTGAAAAATGTTAATTGCTATTTTTAAATATTAGTATATCATTGTATCATTCTCTTCCATGTATTATACACGTAACTAAACCTTCTGTCAATTCCTGAACTCATCAATGCAGACACAATGAAACAAATAAACCGGCATGTTTTAGGTACAAATTACGCCAACCAATGGCTAAAAACGAAGAAGGCGACCGCTTCTCGTGAATATCAACCAATTACAACATTATTTTATTCCGTACCTGTGTGTAAATATTATTATGTCGTTTATATCACAATAATTTCTTTCAACGCAATCACCAGCCATGTCATTAATATTCATGTATCATCAGTGTATAAACTCCTACCTGTGACGCGACCTAAGCAATAATATGATATGCAATAACCAATATAGTCTACTATCTTTATTCATAAACACAGTATCATAACTCCTTCATCTTACTCGATAAAATCGTATAAAATGGTGCATCTCTTCTAACACATAATAATAAACATTAAAAATAATATCTCCATTACCCCACACATTCATGATATTTCACGAATATTACAATGATATAACTAATTTATATATTGCAACTTTATGTACCTTTATGTAATAAAATAACACATTGTCACTGTGTTTTACATATTTGAGCTATATATTTCGTCAAACAATACTATACTTTCACAATTAAACATTTAGAGCTAAGCTGTTACTAAATGTATGGTAAAAAGCTAATATTACATAATTATATGTTGTGTTTGATGTCGGTCTTAATTTTAAACATGAAACAACCTATCTCTGCTATGTAATGACATTTAATTTAAAATGGCGAACTTTGATAGAATATTTTTATTGATTATTATTTATATTATGATCGCGTACAACTGAAAGCGTATTACATTGTATGAATAATCTAGTATTACGCCATGATGATGATATTTTATGGAGTATTATCATAGTATTACAATACCTACTTCTACGATACAAGCACAATCCAAACAATGACATTAATTTTATAAAAATAAGGTATTATTTTTAAGCAATTTTATCATGAACATTAGATAATTGAATGATGTTATATGCCAAAGAATATTATATTCTAGTGTTTGTTTGATATTTTATAATATTATAGTACAATGCATATCATATTTAATAAACTCTTATACCACAACCAAATCTCAAACAATGCCATCATTAAAATTCTTTATTAGTAATACTAATCTATATACGAAATATTTACGAAATTGTATCTTCTGTGCTAACCGATATTGTGTTTGTCTTATAACACAATACTTTCTATCACGTATGATGATGAAATAGAAAATAAAAGCAAATTGTTATATAACCATATTATACCATTTTATTTTAACTCTTCTATGACAGTAATAACTATTGTAAATAATAATTTTATATTATACCTTTACATAATATTTACTGTTTATATTGTATAGAATATATATTTTATTAATAATATTTAAAAATCATAACGTAAATAATATAAACATCAT
>NW_020270582.1:0-5402 GCF_002803265.2 Melanaphis sacchari
TTTTATCTCACCTATACTGTAAAACTATTTAACTGATCGGTCCCATGTACTTATATGCTTCTGTATTTTATTTTATTTTGTTTTTATCTATTTTATTGTTTGTTATTGTTGCTAAATGATCTATCCAATTACTTACCTAATTTTAATTTTAAGCAATCTTATATTATTACTATTGTTAACTCTCTACTCCATCACAAGCTTTAGCTTAAAGGAGTAGATATATTTCTTTATTTTATTTGTATAATTATATTATCTAAAAATAAAGAAAAAAAAAAAAAAATAAAAAAAATATTGCCCCTGCTAGACTGGGAAATTCTAACTAGCCTGGGTAATGTATAATTTTATCTACATTGCCCATCATAATCGGGCAGTACCATAATGCCCGGGCAATGTAAACATTGCCCGAAAGTCTACTTTGCCCGTAACATATATATGTTGTTTGTATTAGGTTTCCAACGAATGATCACTTTAGGCATCTGTGGATGTTATTCGCCGAGAACAATGGTGTGGATGTTCAAATGTTAAATCCCACCTCCGCTCTGTGTTCAAGGCATTTTGTCCTTGGTGTAGACCAGTGGTTTTTAACCTTTTTCACATTGTGGCACACTTCATCTCTTACAAAATTTTCGCGGCACACCAATTCATATAAATATATAATTATAATACGTGAAGCATATGATGAAAAAATGTGATAGCAGAAATATTTATTTTATATCATAATATTGTAATACAAGGAAATAAAAATACATCGATTAACATTAATGAGATATTTGTGCTTGACGTGTTGAACACAAGTGTTTTATTCGAGGACGAACTGTTGACAAGGCCACTCTCAGTTCTTCCTCGACGGATTGAAGTCGTTCTCTTTTTTTACTTTTTATTGTTGTGACTGCTGAGAATCCTTGTTCGCATAGATACGATGTGGAGAATGGTAGTAAAATTGTTATTGCTTTTATAGATATTTCAGGAAATTCTACTTGAGCATAGATCCAGAATTTGTTAACGGTCATTTCTTTAAATTTTAACTTTAATGTTCGATCATTTTTCAGTGAGATAAGATTATCTTCTTCGACAAATGTCAAACCAATCACCTCATTCACTGATACACTGAATGGATTCCGCACCCAGTCATAGTCTTCGACATTTATGCTGGGAAAGTATTTCATCATTTTGTCTTTCAGTAACATGATAGATTCGCTTATTAACGATACGAGGCTGGCGTCAACATCTCGCTCTGCAGTTCGTGGGAACATTGTCAATTTTTTTTGGTCAACTTGTGTTTTCCACAGAGTTAATTTTTCATTAAAAGCCATCATTTTGTCAGTTGATGTTAGGATATTTTCATTACGACCTTGCATGCTTGTATTTAATTTATTCAAATGTTCAAAAATATCAGTTAAAAAAGATACTTTTGTCCACCACTGGTCATCTCCAAGAAACTCGTACTTCGATTCTTCCATTGTTAAAAATACAATTATTTCTTCACTCAAATCATAAAAACGTGATAATACTCGGCCTCTTGATAACCATCTTATTGCACTGTGAAAAAGTAATTTTGAGTTATCTGAATCCATACCGTCACAAATTTTTTCAAACAACCTTGACTTAAGTGAACTACTTTTAATAAAATTTATCACTTTCACAACTTGATCCAAAACTTCTCTTAAATCACCTACTAATGTTTTTGTCATAAGGGCTTCTCTATGTAGAAAACAGTGGGTGAAAATTATATTTTCATTTTTTTTCTTGGCAAAAGAAGTAAAGCCTTTTACTGAGCCAGTCATCGCGGGAGCGCCGTCGGTACATACTCCAATACATTTTCCCCATGGTAAATTAGCAAATTTCAGATAATTGTCCACGATTTCGAAAATGTCTTCACCTTTAGTTGTCTCAGAAAGTGTTTTACAACACAAAAAGTTTTCTATGATGTCTCCGTTGGAAACTATGCGTATAAATATCAAAAGTTGTGCTTGTCCACTTATATCAGTTGACTCGTCTAGTTGTAATGCAAATAATGGAGAGTCACGGGATTGTCGCAATACTTGTTCTTCAATATCTTCAGACATGTGTTCTATACGCCTACTAACGGTGTTGTCAGATACAGGAATTTTTAATACTTCTTTTTCAGCTTCTTCGCCAAAAAGTACTTTTACTATTTCACGGCAAGCAGGTAAAATAAGTTTTTCTGCTATAGTATGTGGTTTCATTTGTTTAGCTACAAGCTCTGCGACTAGATAACTAGCTTCTTGAGTTGTATCCGAAATGGTTACTATTTTTGTCATTTTTGCAGATTGTTGTGTTTCTGATTTTAGTAAACGTTGAAAATATGAAGCATTTTTATCGACCAAATGAGAATGCTTGGTAGAGAAATGACGTTTTAGTTTACTTGGAACCATTGACTCATTGGATAGTTTTTCGCCGCATACTAGACACCATGGACGAGGATCATCTACGTTACCGGACCAAGAAAATCCAATGTTTAAATAATCTTCATGATATTGACGTCTGATATTTAATTTAGTTTTTTTCTTTGGTGGTTCACTCACTAAAGTGCTATCAGTTGAACGAATTATAAATTTATCCATTATAACAAAAAAAAATACTTATTACGCATAATCGTATTGTACATACAATACAATATTCTGCGACGCAACGTTAACGATCAAGACAGCAGGGCATACTAATATTAAATATAGCCGTCAGTTGCTCGCAGTGAAGTATTATATATTTATACGTATTAATGATTTAGCCTGTTTTGTTACTTATCGGTTTTCACCGAATATAGATAATAACACTGGTAAATACAAAATTATAAAACTAGGTATTAATAGATTTATCGCGGCACACTCCAAAGGTGCTCGCGGCACACCAGTTGAAAACCACTGATCTATATTATTAGATGTAGACGGCTTCTGTTTGAAGAAGGACATTATACTTTGACCAGATGAAAGCCTCTTTTTTTTACAAGACATTATATGTCGAGTCCAATTAGTCATATTTAGGTTTTCTTGTTTTCTTTTACAAAAACTACATGCTTCATTCGACATTTTGAATATTATTGGTAAAAATATTGGTATTTAATTGAACAAAATATATAGAAACTTCAAACTTGATTGGATTAAACGAATAAAATTAATTTAAAAAATGCGGTATATTGTGTAAAAACAATTAGCAAAGTAAGGAAAATAACAAAAAATAACAAACAATTTAACTTGTTTTAAATTTGATTTAAACACGGAGACAAAAATACTCAATGAACATACTACGTATGGTTGTGACTTTGTGAGTTACTAAACAGTAAACACAATATTATCACAATTCACAGAAAATATGGAATTATGGAATTAAATAATATTGAATAAATATATAATGTCAAACAATAATTATTATCAGGCTCATTGATTGGCGGGCGGTGGCAAGGTAGCAATGATATTCATAAAATGTATTTATAGAACTAAGAAGTGGAGAACTCATTTGGGAATAGTGATTAGTGTTATCGTGTTGTTGTGGGCTGAAAACAGACGACGTCGACAGCGAGTAGCGACATTTATATTTCATAGAACTAAACTCTTTATTACTGTATTGTTTTTAGTTTTTACTGCCGTTTTAACGATAGAATAACGGACGGTTGTACATGCTTGCTTATTTTAATGTCCCTGAATAATTATTATTACAGTTTATGGATAGGTACAATTGAAATGATACGTAAATACGTTACATAATATTATAGCATATTCTTATATTAGTCATGAGATTCCAACTACCCGACCCACCCACCCACCTAAAAATTCAGAGGCCCAGGCCTCTCAAAAACATCATCACCACGCCACTGCCTTACGGTATTTAGCAACAGGGGATAGCTATAGAAGTCTTCATTATTTATTCAAGGTTTCAACACCAGCCATTTCATTAATTGTGCCTGAAGTGTGCAAAGCTATTAATGTTGTTCTCAATAACCAAATAAAGGTAAAAAATATTAATACATTTAATTTTTATTTAATTACTTATTAATAATAAAAGTACAAAACATTAAGCTTTTAAAATTACAAAATGAATTTTATAACAGACCTTAATATTATTAAAATGTTTAACTTGTATAATTATAACATTTATAATTTTAATAACAAAACCAAAAACAAACTTTTTTAAACTTTTTAACTTTCATAACTTTTATTAATTTAGTAATATTTTGTAACAGCGTTCAAGTATGCATTTTCAATTAAATTAGTAGGTTGCATGGCTCCTTGCATACTGAACTCTACTAGAGACTGAGGTTGTGATTCATTCCCTTCTGGCATGTTAACATGTGACACATCACTGGCTGGAGATGGATTATTTTGGTAGTGTGGAGATGGAGTATTTTGGTAGTTTGGAGATGGTGTTGACGAATAATGATATGATGAGTAGGCGCTTGATGGTCGTTCATCAGGGTAGGGATTATCCAAAAGAAAGCCGTCGATTTTGTACATGATTTGGTCTCGCATTCTGTCCGGATATTTTCTTAACTTTTTTGCTAAAAGTTTTGCATATACATCGCACTCATCTTCATCTACCTTCTTTACTTTTAACACACACATGGTTCAAAGTATCAAAACTTTCATTAATTTTTTTTTGAGCTTCATCTAAATAGTGGTCCGTAATAGGTCTTTTTTTGGTAGCATTGGTTCTGGTTGGTGTAATAGTTTTCTTTGGATTTTCTTGTGGTGGCGATGGGGCAGTCATTTCAAAACTGGACTGATTCGACGATGTTGAAGGAGGTGGCATCAGTGTTTCACTTTGTAAAGTCTAAATATATTATTATTAATAATTATTAAATAATAATAAATAATTTTCGAAAATTAGGTTTTTAATAATTTTTCTAGCAATCATAATACATTTTAATTTAATACAATCGTTAACATTATTATATTATTAGTAAACAGATTTTTGTATAATAAAAAAAATCATAAAATCAAAATATTTATGTTCTTATTTTTGCCAAAATATTTATTAAAAATTATAAAATATTTAACAAAAAAATATCAATGATTATTTTCGAAACTTTTATGTAGGTATATTACATTATTATATTATGAATTTTATTATACGCAATAGCATTTTTGATTTATTTTAATAATATATATTTTTAATATTTTAATATTAATATATATTATACTGGTGTGCTTCGTTCAGTTACGTATTGCTGATAATCGCTATCCAGCAAAGCCATTAGGTGATATATTGTAGCCCTTATAATTATAAAATTCCTGCGGAATATGTGGCTGGACATTGCACTCTGATGTGCTTTCCATCAATACCCCAACACAATGAACTTTCTTTAAAACCTCTTCAATGATTGTACCCACTCTTTGTTTGTGGTAGAAATAAAAATATCAGGTCGTCTATATCTTCTTCTTCCATAA
>NW_020270583.1:0-18088 GCF_002803265.2 Melanaphis sacchari
GTTCTACCAGTCCCTGTTGTTCCATATCCCTTATCATGGTGTCGATTACGACCTGTTTCGCGTGTGGGTAAGGATATGGTTTGAGCGCTATTGGTGTTTGGTTTTTTAGGAGGATGTCATGTTCGATTAATCTGGTGCGACCTACCTTACCGCTAAAAACGTCCGGATAATTTCGAATTACTTCGGTGATTTTTGCGCGCGTGTGTGGGTCACCATGTATTATCAGATTTTTGATAACTGGCGTGGGGCGGGGTGTGTCATTCCGGCCTTTCCAGCACGCCGTTGTTCTCCTATGAGCGCCCAAGTGTATAGTACTGGTTGTGTAGTCCCAGGTAACTTCGTTGTTTACCAGAAAGTCATGTCCTAGGAGCATATCACAGTATAAATTCTCCAGAACGGATGCGGTGAAAGTGACCGTGAGGTCTCCGATTCTGGCTTTGAATGTGGCGGTACCACTTGTTGTTGTGGTGTGTCCGTCCGCCATTCGTACGTGGGTGGGTTGTCCGTGCTTGAGTGTACCAAATGTGTGTGCAATTTTCGGACTTACATATGATTTTTGTGCCTGGGAGTCGAGTAGTGCTGTTACGAAGCCTGACCTAAATTCGAGCTCAACCGCTGGGGTCGGAATTTTGTCGGGGCATGTTCGATTAACACTTTTCGACGTCGGATGTATAGTGTAGCGGGATAACTGGTTCTTAACCGCGACTTCGGTGTCCTTGGTGGCGGTTTGCACCGCCATGACCAGGGCGTCCGATTCGGTTACCTCTGCGCTACGCATATATTCCGGCGGCACACTAGAAGATTTCGCGATAGAGGTCGTTGTGTGTGGTGGTGATGACCTACTACTTGTGGAAAACTTTTTGTGGACGGGCGATATATGTGAAGACGCCGAGTGTGTCGACGCGCGTTTGATGGTTATATCGCCGTCGGTATTGCCGATAATTGGTGGTGGTTGGTTACTTGTGTGGGTGTGTGTGGTTGAGACGGCGGTGCGGACAACTGTCCGCCGACTCACTTGGCTTTTCCCGAAACCGACGGTTTTTCGGGGCAGTCACTGTTCCAGTGCGGCCCTCCACAATGCTTGCACGGATCGCGCGGTAGCGGCTTCCCTGCTATACTGTTCCGTGTTTGCGGCTGGTGGGATAGGCACGGTGTATGCCACTGTCCGCCTTTTTTAAACGATGGTTTCGGTAGCGGTTCCGGTGGTGGGTCATCTGGTGTATCCATGATACCCGCAATTTGTCGGAGATCCGCGAAGGAGGTTGGTTGCTGCAGTCTTATGTGCGTACGGTATTCACTGCGCGTTAATCCGACAATCGTATGCACTAGCTGCGGTTCAGCTAGCACCGGAATTGGTCCGTTATTGATGCGGCGCGCGAGTTGGTTTTTGTATGTAATAAACTCCGTTAGCGACTGTGTTGGTGTTTGCCGGACGGACACTATCTCTGTCTGCAGCCGGGCCTGAATATTCATGTTGTTGAATTTTTGCAAAAAGTCAACACGAAATTCGTCCCAAGTGAGGTCCAGTATCCTAATGGTGTTCCACCAGGTACTGGCTGCACCTTTAAGCTGCGGTTCAATAATGCTCGTCCAGCCTGTCCGGTCAATCTGTGTCTTATACAAAATCGATTCGGCCTTATGAATAAACCGTACCGGATCCTCGGGTGTCGTTCCGTGGAACTCCGGCAGCGAGTATCTCACTGTGCGTATCTCGTCATACGGTATAAGTGTCGACTGGTGTGTTGTATAACTGTGCGGATTGATGGTGATATTGTTAGCATACGACGCGTTATCGGAGTGTACGGTTCGGTTTGCGTGGTGGTTGCCCGCGGCCGGTGTTTCACGTGCCGCGGGGATTCTCGCTCCGTATTCCGTATTGACTCCCGCGTGCGTATACGGGTGAGGCTGTGCGTTGTGTAACGGCGGTGCTTCCGGTGTGTTCCGGTGTTGTCCTGATAACGCAGCACCTTGTTGTCGGCTAATCTCGGTAGCCTCCGGTTGATTTTCCGGTGCCGAGCGCGTCATACCCATCTCCAGTCGGCGCATTGTCTCCGCTATACGGCGTTGGTCCTCGCCAAAGCGGGACATGCAGTCCTCTAGCATGGATAGTCGCGACTCCAAGCTGTGCTTGTTCAGCACGCTTTCCGCCGACTGCCGTGCCTCTTATAATATACTACGGGCTGATAGCATCATATCCGTAGCATTCTGGGCGGTGTATGTGTGTGGTGTGGATGGTGTTTTTGGCGGTACTTGGGCGGGTATAAGGTCATCCATTTGCGTCTCGGTTTGTCCGGCGTTACACGTCTGACTTCCGTCGGCGTCGTTTCCTGCTGGCCCAATGGTTTCCATGGGTTGGAATCGGATGGAGTTTGCCTGTAGGCCCATCTCCGCGAAATGCTGAGCTAAGCGGATTTCGAGCGCATCTTTCGTGCCCGCCTCCGTTAGCCCGCGTTGACTACATTCATAGCGTAACTCCGCAGCGGTCAACTCATTCATATGTTTTCCTGCCATAATGTCCGGTAGTATCTCCGGTGTTATGTTCAAGAAAAAATATTAACTGTTTACGGTATCGGTGGAACGGTTATCGCGTTCTTCCGATCTGTATTGACCGCGTATCGGTGTCTATTTACGTACGAATATAGGTCAATGGGCTCTGGGTTATTTTTATTGTGCTTGCCGATGACACAAATACCGGTTTCCGTAATGTATAGTCGCGGGTACGTATGTGTGTGTAATCCGGTCGACTATCGCGATTAGGGACGACGGCGGCGCTTTGGGCGGCAGCGGCGGTCCGGTTTTGTGGTGTGTCTGCTGGCTACTTGCGTGGTGACGCTGGGCGGGTGGTGGTGCAAAAAGTCTTATCGCGCTCTTGCGTCCTACCTATCCTACTCCCCGTGTGTTTGCAGCGTCGCGCGCGGTAATTTCGGTGCGTCCGTAAATTAGGTGGCGCGGCTATCGTTACGTACTATCTGATTATGTTACGTAACGCCGGTTTTTTCCGTAATAGCCTGCAAACCACGTTTTTGTCGTGTGGTTTTCGGGAGAAATTTGCAAGTTGCACAATGGGAAAAACGATGAGGTAGTAGTATGAGGTAAATATAAAAGCGTTTACTTACCGGTAATTCCTGGTCGGGGAGCCAATTTGATGCGTACCTGGAGGTGGAATGGGATGGTTGTGTGTTGAGGTAGCAAAAATAAGTTGAACACGAGATGTTGGTTTTTTAAAAAGAAAGAGACGGTAGTCGTCAATTTATTGTGTTAATATATAAACAACTAAGTAAAAGCTTAACACAAAATATCGAGGTGAGTGTCACTGTGGTCAAGGGGAAAAATCAAAAAGGGTTCACAGTACGGGCGATTATCACAACCAAAAACGGATGATTTGTCGCGTACGGCGTATGGTGAAAAACTGGCCTCCGGTCGTCGGACCGGTTCGCGGTATCGGCGGTCGAGACGTTCCGACGCCGTTGATCGTGCGTCGGCGTCGTCCGTCGTCGCTGGCGGTTGGATAAAGAAGTCGTTCCGCGGTTTTCCGCGTAAAGGCCGTTTGAATTCAAACGGAATATTACGCGGGACCGCGTCAACCTTTGGGGGGGATATCGTGATATGTGTATGTGATGATAAACTCGGTACGTCGTTTAGACGTATACGATTAAATAATGTAGAGGAATACGTCGGAAACACTCTAAATGACGATTAATATGCGATTTACAGTTTCGTGACACGCGAATCGTAAAAATTGTATCGCTTAAATGACGTGTAATATAGTATTCGTCGCATCTCTAAAACGGTTTAAGTGCTCGAAATTCGGTTACGGTTTTCAACTCAAACTGTAGTCGATAGGTGTTAGGATAGGTTCCCCGACGTTAAGTAGGCAAGTTCGATTCCCGTTCCGGCGAAATTCGGACGGCTCCATATGAATCTATGCGTATTGGATTTTTTGCATTTTTTTTCTCATTTAATTTGATCGTTATTAATTGCTGTTTTCGTTTTGATATCCTGTCTTACACTACTCTTCATAAAATATTTTTAAAATTTTAAAAATGATTTTTGATCTCACACATTTAATTTTATATTGCTTGATTGATGATGTCAAAATATATTATATTATTATATTCAATAAATATATACATTTATGTTTATATATGTTACACATTATAACTTTTATATTATATATACTTAATTAAAAATAAAAACCAATTATAGTTATTACTAACAGTCTGCACAATTCAAATGTACATATGTGATAAGCAATTTATATTATAGCCTGAGAGCATTCTATTGATGACGATACAGTTGTTTCACTCAGTTTTGACGGTGAATTCACTATTTTATATGTTTAGCCTTTTAGTTGCTTACATTTGAAAGATACAAGGGAAAAACAGTAGCAAATTTTTTTTCTTTTGATTTTAAATGTTTTGTCATCACAGAAAGCGCATAATATTTCTTTTCGATATCTAACCATCTATAAAATATGAAAAAAAAATATTAATTATGTATAGTTTTTTTGATTTTCAACTCGCTAACGTTTGACATGCATTTTCTATAATACGTTTAACATCTCTCCTTTACGCCCACATCATCCGCGATCCGACGCAGACTTTTATATACTTTTATTATATTATAAGATTATTATTTACGCGTTTAAAACGACATCGCCAAAGTGTAGAACCACCAAATCAGAGGTACCAACCAACGTCTCAAACGTCGTTATCACTGGTTTGGCCTAATATACTTTTCTAACTGCGGTATTCTTATGTCCTTTCTCCGACCTACGAAATTCACTTCAAACGATTTTCAGCTACCTAGGGTATTCACATACAGCGAGTTTTACCGACCTAGGGTATTCACATACAGCGAGTTTTACCGACCTAGGGTATTCACATACAGCGAGTTTCACCGACCTAGAGTATACACTTACAGCGAGTTTCACCGGTGCTAGTTTTAAATAAAATGTAATCATAGGAACAAAACCCCAGTGCCACACAAACACACAATCCGACAAATATAAGAAAACGCTGTACAAATCTGGCAGCATTGACACAATGAGCGCAAATACATTCATAATAATAACAACAATTTAATAATATTAATAATATAAACAATAACCAAACTGGTTATAAGTTATAACTATCCTGCTTGTGTGAGCGGGAACAATTACCGTTTTTTTATTCGTACTTACCACACAATATGGATTTCCGTTCAATCATTATTGTCTTTGTACATATACACATAAAATCATTCATATTGCAAGGGCTTGTTTTTTTGTTAAGTGTTTTTATAACAATATTAATAAATCACATTAGCGACGAGGGTGGTTTATAGGATAATTTATTGTCATTATATAATTTATATAAATGCATAATACATAATATTATATATAATGAGTACTACCTACCGTCATATGAGAAACAAACTTCATCTCGTTCGTGCAATGTTTTTTGGATCGTATAGTCGTAATATACTATAATATATTATCATACTATCGTGTGCGCGTTTTGGACGTTATCTAAACAAGGCCTGAGCATTAAAAACAATTTTGGTAACCTTACATTTTACAACGTAGATAATCCAATCATCTAAGCATTGAAATCTTGTTACATGTTTTTTTTTTTATTATTATTCATACCAAAACGTACTTTGTAATGAATTTTAATTGATTTAAATTTTTTTACTCTGTACTTTAGAACAGTTGTTTTTAATGTTTCAGTACGAATTAAAAATCAATTTGGGATAATGACCGAGAACTTGCAATTATTTTAATACATCGGATTATTAGCTTTTAATGTTTATAGTTTTGTACAAAAGTGTTTGGTCGTAGTTTATGTATTAACTCAATAACAACGTTATTCATAGTGGTATTTTATTATGGTTATTATTTTTTTATGTAATCATCCACTTCATGTTGTCGTTATTATTATCCAATTATATTATATTTTAGAATTATTTTATTATTTTATTTATAGTAATTTGAACTTGATATTAAATATAGAAATATTATTATTTACACAGTCGGATATTGTTTTAGTGCATTGATATGTGTAAAAAATGATTTTCATTGATGTGTGTGGGTGCGTGGACTTAATAACAATTAGAAGATTTACTTACAGTGATTCAATGAAAAAAAAAAATCAAGATTCACATAAAACATAATAAAGGGAAATATCTGTTTTCTGGCTCACGTTTAATTTCTTAAAATGATGGAGCGTTTTTTGGTCAAGCCTTAAGATACCGTTCTGTTTATTCTGTGATCAAAATACTTTGATATTGAAGAGAATAGTGAATTTATACTAGTGCGTTTAATCAATAAATTCCACTAAGAAATAATTGATATAATTATTGGTAATTATTTCTGTCATTCTTGTAAAAGTATAAAAATCGTTTTAATGTATAAAACAAAGAGTTTTACTGGTGTTTTCTTAACTATACAAAAAATGATACAACTAAAATAATAGAAGGTTGGGAATTATGTCTTAAGTAAAATGTTTTCTTTTAACTATAAGTATTTTCAAGTTCTGTTATTTATTTTTATTGTTATCATTTGAAATAATTAAGATATAATAATGAAAGAAATATCCTACAAATAATATTTGACCACTCACTACGCAGAAATTTTACTGCAGGTACTCTAAATAGATTATCAATTGACAGTTGCTATCCATATTGAAATAAATAAATTATACACAACATAGAATTAATAAAAATGTCTGATTGTGAAGAAAATGTTTTAACAAATATATTACTCATTTTATCAATATTTCTAATATTAATCATAAATTATAGTATTAAATTATTTTAATATAAAACGGTATTAATATGCTACTGTTTGTCTATGGAATCTAAATCTAACCTTATCACTCATTTTCCGTGTAGTCTACATTTTGTCATTATTATTAATATTATTTTTTTCTTTTTTTTAATAAGTTTCGACAACTGCCCATTAGCTGTAGTATAAAAATATTTTTCAATTGTAAGATATATAGGTATGATAATCGAATACGATTAATACGAAATAAAGTTTAAATTCAACATTAATTAGCAGAAAGCTGGAAATTGATTTTATAGAAAGTAAAAGTTATCCAATAACTTGAAGAATTTTATTTTTTCTTATCTACAAGATGACGAAATTGTATCACACACACTAAAATCATGGAGAAATAATACGATATTATGCAATCCATATTAAACATGTTTAACATATTTAGATATTATTTAGAAGTTGTTAGCATAATAACACAAATGCAATAAATTATACTGTCAATTTTGTTTATCGTAATCCGTAAAAAGGTTTTAAAAATTATTTTAATAAATAAAAATGGGGTTTATTATACGAGTTTATCAAACTATGGGTAGAAAGTTATTAAAACACATTACGAAAAGTGTGAGTTAATCTAACTTCCACTAAAAATAGTTTATTGAAAATAATAATTGAAAATAGATATTGCGCTTTAAAAACATATATTCCATTATTTTCTGTCGATTTAAGTAAAATGAGATGAGTAAAGTTACCCAATGTTTACTATAATATAAATTATATATATATAAAAAAAAATCACGTTATTGAAAAATCAATATATTCATCGCTCCGTTCAGAATCTAAAATACTTTGTTTTATTTCAAGCTACAGAAAGAAAATAATAATTATATATTTTTTATTGTGATTCTTATTTTAATTTTAAATTGTATAATATTTTATTTATTTATTTTTTTTTTTTTATAGAGAATTAACCTATTGCTAAATATCTCGGTTAGATAACGTTGTAATAATCTTTTTAAGTGTCTTATTTTTTTTTTTAAATTTTAAATACAAAATAAGGATATTACAATAGTTTAAAAAAGATTATAATTTCGGAAATAATCAACGTGACGTAAGAGAGCTTAAATAATGTAATCGTATTTAAACTTGATAATAGATAAATTTATTCTAATCTTAGAATTCAAATTTAAAATTTAATTATCGTTTGTAATAGAGTAGAAAAGGAATAAACAGCTATGTTGCGTGCATTTATAAGGATTCTTATGGTCTTATGTATGAGTATGAGTAAATTTTATACATCGAAGCTTACTTGTATTTTTCTAATAAAAAAACATATGAAAGTGTCCGACGTCCGTTATTGGAAGGTAGTCCACGAATAGAGTTAATGTATTGTCCGACATATATACATTCTACGTTTATTGATTGATAAATAATAAAAGCGATTAACTCCAAAAAATTTCCGGGTACATTATTATTACATCGTCGTTCGTTAAAAATGTTTGCGTGCATGACGTATATACGATTCTTGTACAAAGATAATTGCATTACTTATCACTCAAAAACTTTTTTTGTTTTTTACCCTTATCCTAACTTTACCTAACCGAACAAGGTTTCTCGTTTTTTTTTTTATTTTTTATTAATGATTTTATTCCCACTTAAATAAATTATTTTCTTCCTATTTTCAAAAAATTATTATTTGTTGTTAAAATTCATTTCGTATATCTATACATATAAATGTGAAAATGAAAATCTTTGTCACACATGTTCTCTGAAACTACACGTCGAATTATCTAGATTTTTTTGTTATGAAAGAGTAAATTACTTAGTAAGTTCAATCATGATTCGAAAGTTAATTGAAAATTGAGTTATAATTCTTTTAAATAATCAGCAAATATGCTCATAAAGATATTTTTTATCATCCGTGTTATCAATTATTATTAGTTATAACTAATAAATACTAATTTTTAATAATATTATATTATTAAAAATTAGTATTTTAGTAAATAATTATTGATGTAGTATACAGTATAAAACATTTTTATTATTCTTGATTCACACTAATGAATCTTTATGTGTATTGGTTTTTGGTCTAAAATGTAAAGGAATTACGGGATTTGGGTCTTTCAACAAAAAAAAAAAAAAAAGAAAAAAAAAATGTTGCAGTTAAATGGCCTGAAAAAATTAACGTTTGGCAAACAGCTGTTAAGTTGATATATCGAAAATATCATCTTACATCTATTCCTTCGCCAAATTAGAAAACGAAAAATATATTTATTTACATATGTTACGCTAAACGAGTAGACTTAAGCATAATATAAAACCATACACTCATAGAAGCGCACCATGTTATTCTTTATATCAGGGGTGGGCAACTGGCGGCCCGCGGGCCGGATGCGGCCCGCGAGCCTTTTTTATCTGGCCCGCGCTACATTTTCAAATTGCATTAGGTATAGGTATACAATTTTAAACTTTATCGTCTATACTCTATAATCTATAATGTCTAGTATAGTGTATACTCTATCTAGTCTATCTTATCGATATAATAATTGTTATCTGGTATTGAACATTGTTAAATGTATAAATGTCACAATATAGTTATAGTAGGTATATACACACGTATGGATACGTATAGATTTTAACCATAGCTGTTTGTACCGATCTATTTAATTATATCAGTTTCTTCGTATCGTTCGTGTCGTGCTGTCGTTGAATTTATTGTTTTCGTTTTTTGTAGTGCCTAATAATGTCCGCAAAAAAGCGTAAAATTGATGATGAAAATAGAACTTTTAATACCTCATGGGAGAATGAATATTTATTTATTATTAACAAACAAAAAAAAACCTCAATGTCTAGTTTGTTTAAGCGTTATTGCGGTCTTAAAAGAATATAACCTTTTTTTTTTTTTTTGCTTTCTATGCTCTGGCCCGCTATATTTTAAATTTCTAAAAATTGGCCCTATAGTAACTGTGAGTTGCCCATCCCTGCTTTATATAATATAATATATTCGTTTTTCGTATATCATGATTGTAATTCAATTTTATTATTATATAATAATTTTTTATGCAATGTTTTTTTTTATTTTCGTGTATACTAAAAGCGCGTGTTTTTTTAAAATATTGAACGTATCGCAGTATGGCAGTGTTGTTAAAAAAAAAAATTCAAATTGACACTGTAAGCAATGTTCGTCGGTACAAAGTACAGACACCGCAGCGACCGGTCTTCACTATCACCACCACCAACATGAGTAAAATCACGATATTGTCAACTCTCCCACCATCGCCGTAAGGCGTGACGGGAAGACAAGTCGTGCTAGACGAGTACCGGTCCCCGCAATAATAATCACTTTATCATCTACACCCGAAGGTGTTCGAAAAGGTTTGCCGAAAATCATTTTCCATTTTTTGCCATATTTGTAAAACAGTTTTTATTTGTCTACGACACACTGTTTGTTTTTTTTTCTTTTGTTATATATCATTATAATAAAGAAAAAACGTTTTTTTTAAATCGAGACGTATTCGGTGGTTCTTTTTTTGTTTTTAGTTTTAATTTGTTTGTGCAAAATAAATTTCCATCGACCGTCGAAACCGCGTCAAATTGGCTCCCCGCAGAGGTATTTCCCTCACAACAGCAGAAAGGTAAGAGTTATAATTCACGCTGACATATACCTCGGGTTAATGGTTATTTTACTTAAGTATTAAGATATTTAACTTGAAGTGTGTTTTCACGGTTAGCTAGGATTCCCAAGTAAGACTTACGTAATAAGTATTTTGGTACGTACAGGGAATTCCGCGCGATCGTGAATAACCGTGATACGGCCTGGGAAGTAATAGCATAACGGACCACCACCCCGCCTAACACCTACCCATTCTACACATTATAACAATACCGCCGATAACAACGCTGCGCACACGTAAAGAACGTTTTAAACTGGTATTACTGCCGCCGCCGAACTCTATAGTCGAAATATAGAACATTGACCCGATTGTTATTTTGGCACTCATCGACGACAACGATATCAGGACAGTTGATTATCGTCGATATTAAATAGTTATTTAAAAATAATTTTATCATTGTCGTCCGTCTAGGTCATTCACACGCGAATCACTATCGTTTAATTACTGCGTCGTATTTAACATACAAGCGCGAGCATTTTTGTCAACAGCATAACAACCACATATTTTGTAAATTTAGTCTTTACTTAGTTACACTATGGCAGGTAAAATGTTAGGTCAGTTGACATCAAATGAGTTGCGTCTTGAATGCGTAGCGCGCGGAATCAGTATATCTGGCTCGAAAGCGGATTTACTGATCAGATTAGAAGAAAGTATTCGCGAATCCGGTCAAGATCCGAACAACATGTGGTTCTACCCCGACCAAACATCAGTCAAAGAGTCAGTGGATGGTGCGGGGAGAGCACCCACACCACCGACAATAGTAGACTCGGTAGCTAGCGAGATGTGCAGGCCACCATCCAGGGGGAGTGTCGTAAACCTTAAGGGCATACAAACACCCACGGGTGAGCAGCCGGTACACAGCAGGTTCCAGTCGACTATGTGTCAGGTCGGAACGGCGACCGGATTGGATGACAAGGTATATAAAACCGCCGCTGAACAACTCGTAACATTGAGGCACACCTTACAAAAGTCAGCCGAAACGAGTGAGTTTGAGGCGCGGTTACAGGCGTTGAAGGCTAGCATGACGAGGTTCTTCGAAGAACATCGTACAGCTAGCTCACAACAACACCGTGCCGAAACTCCGCGGCCGGTAAACCACCCATCACCTGTACAGGAAACCACTCGAGCATTCGAGGGTCACCAATCGGGTGAGTACGAAACGTACAATGTAGGCGGCGTTCAACCGAGCACCAGCCGCATTGCCACCATGAACGACCGACCATTTTTCGCACGTGTATCACGCGACGAATACACGGGTCGAACGGCCGGCACATCTTGCTACGTACAATACGACATATAACCTGCGAACGGCAAGCTCGTCTCTACCCGAGTTTTCCGGAACGAGGGCCGAGGATCACGTAAGGTTTATCGATAATACGGAATCGATTCTCGGTTGATGTAGAGCGATCGAGCCGCAGTTAATAGGAACGGCGAGTACTTGGTACAAAAGTATCAAAATACTTGACCTATCCTGGGAAGAATTTCGGGTAGAATTTTTAGAAAATTTTAACAACTCGGAAATACAATCCCAATTGCGCGCCGACATAGTGTCGACACGACAAACGTCTAGTCAATCACTCACGGAATTTGTGCTAATTAAAAATCAACCTTCCCGCTGTATAAATACTGGCCTATCCGAATCGGAATTGGTAGGTATTATCACCGGGTAAACACGCGATAACTTACGTACACATCTACGGCTACACCTGCCACTGAGGTTCAGCGAGCTTCGACGCATCGCAGGCGTTTTGGATCCGGCAACGATCATCACCAACCCTACACCCAAACAATAGTCCCCTAAGCCAAAAGTAGGACAGGAGACTCCAAAAAAAGCCTCCCCGGTTAAAAAGAAATTTTTTGAAGATAAATTCATACGCGCGTAGGGCGGCAATTCAATACAACGAACAGCCGCCTACGAAAGTTTGTTCCGTCACAGCATCAATCGACACTCAATCACAGATCCCCAACCTACACCACCCCTTCACTCATCACGGGTGACACGTGTGATCATTCACAATCGACTACAGGAGCAGCCACTGGTGTAGGAACAGGCAACAGTGACACGTGTGCTCACCTTCACTGGTGAGGGGGCGCGAGCACACATAACTCGTACAACCCCGCGGTAGGTCAGCCTGCGCGTATAGTACAAAAGGCGAGCACAGAGACAATCGATAGCGATAGTATGGTAATGGCGGTTAACACTGTTTACCAGACAGTAGCTTTTGCGGTTAGGAACCAGTTGTCCCGCCCGACCGATTGCAATACTGCTAATAGCGGCACGCGAACACGCCCGGACAAAATTACGACTCCCGCAGTGGAGCTGAAATTTCCGGCAGGCTTCGTAACAGCCTTATTAGATTCGCAAGCGCAGAAATCGTATGTAAATCCGACCGTAGTCCTTAAATACAGAAATACATTCGCCCACGGACCAACGGACAAGTCCAAATGGCGGACGGTCATACTGCAACAACCAGTGGCACCTCCGTATTTAAAACTAAGATAGGAGCGCTAGATTTAGAATTTGAAGCTACTATTTTAGATAACTTGTATTGCGACGCATTACTAGGACACGACTTCCTTGTCAACAATGAAGTCTCTTGGGATTACGACGCGTGTATAATACATTTGGGTAAGCAAATTCGTACGTCAACATTTTGGAAAGGGAAAGCTCAACCACCCACCACTAGTCTGGACTTGTCACAATTAGAAATGGGGGCGACACCGAAACGCGCACGAGACTCACCAAGGTATTAAACAAATACGCGGTAGTCTTTAGTGATAAAGTAGGACGTACCAAGCTAATTGAACACGAAATTTTGCTTAAAAACCCGGCTCCGATCGCGCTAAAACCATACCCTTATCCGCAACAGAAACAAACTGCTATTGATGAGATGGTGCGCGATATGGAAATACAGGGGCTTGTGGAACCTAGCACCTCACCATGGTCCGCTCCAGTAATATTGGCAAGGAAAAAGGATTCCGCCTCTGTGTCGACTACAGGCGGCTTAACGACGTGACGGAGTCCGACGCGTACCCGATGCCAGATCTAAATAAAATGATTAGGCAAATGCGGGGCGTGAACATTTTTAGTGTGCTCGACCTGCGGAGCGGTTACTGGCAAGTACCACTGCAGGAAAAAGCACGAAAATATACGGCCTTCTGAACACGTAGAGGTCTGTTTCAATTACGATCCCTCCTTTTCGGTCTAAAAATAGTCCAATGGCTTTCGTGAGACTCATGAACGAAGTCATGAGAGGGTACCAGGACGATTTCGTACAAGTATACCTAGATGATATAGTAGTATTTTCTAGAAACGAGTATGAACACCAGGCCCACATAGACAAAGTTCTCGAGCACCTCAAGAGATTCGGACTAACGTGCAATACGAAAAAATGTAAAATTGGCTTACGCGAAATTTCATTTTTGGAGCACATTGTAGATTCGGAGAGTATTCAAATACAACCGGAAAAATTAGTCTGCATCGACAATTTTCCGGTTCCACGGAAGGTTAAGGACGTTCGAACATTTTTGGGGGTGTGCAATTTGTACAGCCAGTTCGTAGACAACTACGCGGACACCATTAGAGGTCAAAAGAACGACGTAAGGTTGTATGTCGGTGCGCGCCATATATGCGCATGTACTAAACCATTTAACGCGCGTCCCGATGACCCGATACCACCTAGAACCCCCCGACAACCATGGGAAGTTATCACTATCGATTTGATGGGTCCATACCCACGTTTCGATAAGGGAAAATCGTTTATATTGGTAGCAACCGACTGTTTTAGTAGGTGGACCGAGGCTTATCCCCTAGGAACAGCGACAACTAAAACAATAGTTGAAACATAAGAACGCGAGTTCTTTTCACGTTTCGGCTACCCCCGCGTGTGTCTCAGCGATATTGGTCCCCAGTTCGTGTCAAATGAGATTAAAAAAGAATTAAGACACTAGGGAACGGAGGGTTGGACCACTCCGATTTACCATCCGAGAGCCAACCCGGTCGAACGCCGAAACCAAGATTTGAAAAAAGGGTTGCGCGCAAAGCTCGTAGACGGTAACCATAAATCTTGGGACACAAAACTACCCGCTATCCTATTTGCGATACGAAACAGGCTAAATGAACAGACAGGATACCCATCCGCAGTCCTTGTCCTTGACAAAGAGGGAAAGAGACCCGGAGATTGGGCCCTAGCCAGTTCGGAGCCGACACAGACATATAACACACAGGAAGAGCGGGTAGCGCGAGAAATACATGTATTAGATAAAAAAGGTAGTGGTAAAACCGAGTCACAACACAAGAACAATGATGAAGTTCGGCAAAGGTGACTTGGTCTACTATAAGGCACATTAAAATTTTCATGCCGGTTTCGCACCAAAATGGTGGGGGCCGGTAAAGCTAGGGAATCATGTCGGAAAAGGTGTTTTCTTCACCGACCAACTACCTCCGCGAAAATTGCACGTGTCCTGCCTAAAACGCGCGCTGAACAAATAAATAAAATAAGGAAAAAAAATTTACCATAAAATGTTTTTTTTTTGTTTTGTTTACTTAGTCCAGTGAACATGAGCGGTCGGAGCCAAGGAGACCAGGCGGAAAAATTGAGGAGGGTCACCGAACTTATCTCTCAGCTGGGTTTGGTTTCAGGCGAGCAGGACCAGCCCAGGAGAGCGGCGCAGGTGACATGGATGTCCACACACCACCTCCTCCAGGATCCGGTGCGGGCGACAATTTACTGCCGTGGTTGGTATGACCGTACGGCTAACATTCAGCGCACGCTGCAGCAGCCGTCACCCAGAGCCCCCAACAGACTCGCACAAAAGGCGAGGCTGATATACGATCCGCCAAGGCGGTAAGTAAACCCTGCTCCGATGCATCCAGGGGACCGGAACCGGTACCCAAGACGTTCGGAGCACCTCCCACACCACCAGTACGGACAAGGACAGAGGCTCAGCAGGTGAGGAACAAAAAAAGTTCCTCAAGTTGAAGGAAAATAGGAAGGCTAGGGAGCTGGTAGCAAATCAAAATCTAGCCAAGCTCCCGACACCAACCTCTTTACCCAAGACAACCAGCGAACCTCCGTCCGAGTCGGCACCGGTGGTGGCGATAGAGGTGGATCCGCCGAAATCAGAGGTGAAAACACCCGACGAGTCGGTTCAGGCCATCGCGCCGAAGCAACAGGACCAAGCCGTCGACCCGGAGGTCACCTCCGAAGACACTTGGTTAGCTGCGCCGGCACTATCGTTCGATCAGGTACCGGAGGTGGAGTTTGAGAAATCATTCTTCACCCCGGTGGTGTGCCTAAGTCGGCCTTAGGAGGAACCTAGTGACGCTAGCCTATCTCAAGCCCCGACAAGAGATTGCGCAAGCCGAACTACACCTCGACCACATCCACACCGGTACAAGTGTAACCCGTGTGGTTGGGGGGGGGGAGTATGACACGGTACGCAACAATCGTTGGTACAAAGTACAGACACCGCAGCGACCGGTCTTCACTATCACCACCACCAACACGAGTAAAATCACGATATTGTCAACTCTCCCACCAACGCCGTAAAGGCCTAGGCGGACGGGAAGACAAGTCGTGCTAGACGAGTACCGGTCCCCGCAATAATAATCACTATCTTCTACACCCGAAGGTGTTCGAAAACGGTTTGCCGAAAACATAGTCGTGTCCAGACCTTATTCGCAGGTCATGCACAGCAGTGGCATATTCAGAGGAAGTAGGTTTCTGCACCCCCCCCCACCACTTGAAAAAAATTTGGTTCCGATTTAAGGATATGACCCCCAAATTTCTTAATGAGCTTTATCATTATTAATTATTATCTAATAATTCGGAATAAAAAACAATATTCCTATTAATATAGATAAATAAAATAACAAGGCAATATAAAATTGTATTTTTAAATATAATTAATGTGTAATACTTTTTACAAATATTTTTATAATCACAAATGGTCTTAATACTTAAGATATATTATAATTATAACAGGATCATCATGGTGTGACAAATTGTTTACTGAAATGTATACATAGATAATGTATAATTTAAATTATCAAATAAATCGAATACAATTGGTTTATCTAAACTCTCAACTACTAGGTAAAGCTATAATATATAATTAAACTCAAAAAAGCATACAACAGCAAATAAAAACATAAATAATTTGTTCCTTACTTACTTTATTTAGTTATATTTATAGATGAGTGGAATATAAAGTTTTAATAGGTTGATATTTTAGGAAACAAAAAAGTAGTGGTCAATTTTTGGTTATTTATTTATTTATAAAAACACAATCTTATAATATAAAACGAAGAATAGTTGCTACACGGACCGATAGGTTTAGTGTCCCGACCAATCGAAAAATTCCGTTTTTTTTCTTCCAGTCGTTGTCCCATATCTCCCATCGTTATCGTTTCTCCCACAGCCGTCGTTATCGGTTCGGTCGTTGCTCATTACTCATTATTATTGTTTTTATATACCGTTTTTTCCGCTTTTCGCCCGGTTTTCCGGCCTTTCGAGACCTCTTTCCGTCGCGTTTGGAAAACGCGTTCTCCGGTCGGTCGTCGTATCGTCACTACTGTTTTTTTTTTTTACGATACGATAAATCATTTATCCGTATCGAATACGCGTCCTTTTGTTTTCGGTGTCTCCACCCTCGGACGCATCCGCGACCTTATCGTCTTGATAGCGTACGAAATACGATTATATATGTGTATATATAATAATAATATTATATAAAAAAGAAGCAGGCGTACCGTTGTTGACGTACGTCAGATTATGTTTATTATATACAAAAAAATCGCAAAATCGTTGCTCTTCAGTCGTTGTAATACCTTTAATCGCATACCTTTGGGGGGGATATCGTGATATGTGTATGTGATGATAAACTCGGTACGTCGTTTAGACGTATACGATTAAATAATGTAGAGGAATACGTCGGAAACACTCTAAATGACGATTAATATGCAATTTACAGTTTCGTGACACGCGAATCGTAAAAATTGTAGCGCTTAAATGACGTGTAATATAGTATTCGTCGCATCTCTAAAACGGTTTAAGTGCTCGAAATTCGGTTACGGTTTTCAACTCAAACTGTAGTCGATAGGTGTTAGGATAGGTTCCCCGACGTTAGGTAGGCAGGTTTGATTCCCGTTCCGGCGAAATTCTGGCGGCTCCATATGAATCTATGCGTATTGGATTTTTTGCATTTTTTTTCTCATTTAATTTGATCGTTATTAATTGCTGTTTTCGTTTTGATATCCTGTCTTACACTACTACTCATAAAATATTTTTCAAATGTTAAAAATGATTTTTGATCTCACACGTTTAATTTTATATTGCTCGATTGATGATGTCAAAATATATTATATTTATAAACTTTACACCTAACCTAACCTTCAGCTCGCTATAACTGCCCACCAAGCCAAAGGAAATGTAGTAAAAATAATGTGGATTCCAGGACACTCATCAATAGAAGGAAACGAAAAAGCTGACACGCTCGCGAAAAAAACAGCAGTAAATACCCCCAACAGCATTATCGCAAACATTTCTGCCCACGATGCTATACGCACAATAAAACTCATATCAGCAAAATCCTGTGCCGTAATCGACTGTATAGATCACATTCTTTTAGGTTATATTATGATATGATAACGTTC
>NW_020270584.1:0-3775 GCF_002803265.2 Melanaphis sacchari
GGGGGGGGGGGGGGGGGGGGGGGGGGGGGGGGGGGGGGGGGGGGGGGAATCTTTTGTCAGCAGGAACTTTTTTCGATATTCCATCATCCTTTGTCTGTTCTGCCGTTGACGTGCGTTCAAGTGGTCCGGAGTTGGTGGTGGTGGGATAACGGCAGTTTTCGTATAGACGGTGGAAATAGCATCTGGTTGAATCTAGGTGATTTTTGACGATTTCTAATCCACTCCGCTGGTGGGGGGCGTGGTACTATGGTTTCCATCAGCGGACGAGGTGGCGGTCGAGGTACTATGATTTCCATCAGTGAACGGGGTGGTGGTCGAGGTATAATGATTTCCATCAGCGGACGGGGTGGCGGTCGAGTTGTTGGTGCTGTCGGTGGTGCTCTTTTCGATGGTCTCGGGCTATGGGATCTGGCCGTTTCCGCCACCACGCTGCAACTTGGAGTGTTTTTGAGGACCGCTGTGTGATCTTTCCAGCCACGTACATAGACGGACCTCAATATCGGGTTCTGGCGTAGCTGTGATGTTGTTAGCTGCCGTACCCGTGCCACTGTCATTGCTTGTTGCGGCGTGATGATCGATGAATTATCCTGTTCTATTGTTAGTGTGCTGGTTTTTCTTGCCTGTAAAGAATCCGGTGACTAACTGTTGTTTTTTTTTTTGTAGGGGTGAGGATTGCTTATTTGCGCCGTTCGACTGGGTTAGCCCTTGGATAATATACCGGAGTCGTCCAACCCTCAGCCAATCCCCTCCCCCCACTGTTCGATCGCGCAGCGCATATCGTTTGACACAAGTTGGTAGAATGACTATTGGTATGATGTCACTTATGTTTATTCGCAGAAGGCTATCGATAAAGACGTACATAGGGAGTTGGTATTTTGTTGCGCGCTGGCGTCGTAAGTCGTGGATTGGCGGTTGACCGGAGAAGCAATCATAATTATATTATATTAAAAGTTTGGAATTTTTGTATTTTAATATTTACAGATACTACTATTGAATGTCAAAATATACGTTACAACTCATTTGCGCACATTTGCCTTTTTTTTTAAATTCATTTGCACACAATATGCTAACAATAGAAACCTTTTTTCAAAGAAATTTTTCCACGTATAAAATGTACGCAACCTGACAATGTGTATGTGCCTTCAAATTGTTAAATTGGTCATTAGCAAGGATGTGCATTTTAGCACTAAAAACAAGCAAAATGTACACTAAAAATAAAAACCATGTAAATGTATTGAATTCACAGCACTGGTCATTAGTGATGGTGGAAAATTATTATACTCTACAACATTTTCCTTCACCCTTTATAATGCTTAGAACTTACTGTTTAATCTTATTATGCTATCATAGTCTGGTGGGCTTAAAAATGCTGTTTGAGTTATTTAATTATTAGCATAGCTTCCAAATATATGGTTAATAAGCCATCATTATTTACAATTTTGTTGATAAAATAAAAAAAATAATTTTAATTAGGTATAGTAATTTTTTTACAATTAGGTCTTTAAAATAATACGTATTAAAAAATAAGTTCAAATAGTACATATTTATTATATATTGGTTGGCGTTTGCATTAAATATATTAAAATATCAATTTTTTAGATTTAAAAGTATATTTTTTTCATATAATTTTATTTTTTTTAATATTCCATTTCTATGGGTATTTTCTTAGGTATTTATTTTTATTGAATTAATTTTTATATCAATATCTACTTGAATTACTGATAGGTGACAACTGATGAGAAACTACGATTGAAAATAATCGTTATACTTTAAGAGTTTAAGATACCGTGTACACTCAAAACTGTACCTACAAATAGGTTTCTATTATTCACAATTTTGTGTGCAAACGAGTTGTCGCAAATTTATAAAATCTATTGGTATGTTCACTAACGAGTCTCAACCTGGAAAATATTATGTAAAATAACAATAATCGGTTATTACAAAATTGGTTTGAAGTTTGTTCCCACTCCATTTTTAAAAGAAATTTTGATTGACTTGATAACTAATTATGCATTTTTAAAACTCTATCTTAAAGTTATGAAGTATGCGAAATACTTATCAAAAATAGAAAAAAAATAAATATTTCATTTCAATATTTTATCAAATAATATAGATTTAATCACAGCTATATCCGTTCTATCTGTTACATGTTTCAAACTTCAGCTATGCTTAGTAAGGTAGCACTATAGCAAAGTTATTTCGTTATCATGAATTATAAGTGTTTTATTTTATTTACCTTTAAAAAATCTTCTTTCTTCTTACAATCATCAAAGTATTTTGATATATAATATCGCAGTTTGTTCATACCGACGATAGTTATGAACCCAAACGAAAGACCGAGTATAAATTCTTTTGATGAATACATTTTTAAATAAACGATTTAATTAAAATTAAATGTTTAAAGATCAACATTAAATATTTCAAATCAACAAATCTTGTTTATTCATAGACTCGTAGTGATGAATTTGTATATATAATATTATTATAATGTTGATATGCTTTAATATTTAAACCAGATAAAACATAATAACAAACGGACGACTACGAATTGGTTCCCAATTATCGAATTGGTTTTCGGATTGTCTACAGGTAACATACGAATTGGTTCCCGCAAGCTTTCATAATAATACAACCTTGTTAAATTAACTTTTCAAATTATTATGATATATTCAACCAGCAACAATTTCCTTCCCATTTATTCAGACTTAGGACTGTCTAGAATTCAAATAAGTTCAAATAGTTCAAACACTATTTTAACTGGCACCCGTTCAAAAATATTCATTTTAAAATGCATATTTTGTATATTTAAGTGCATATCAGGTGATTTTTTAGAGCTAGAAGTCCTTTGCCTTACTGATAAGTAATTTTATTCGGGAACCAATTCGAACAGTTGTATACTAGACAGTAATTTTATTCGGGAACCAATTCGTACACATATAATTGACCCGGGAACCAACTCCACGTTTGCCTAACAAACAATTATTATCGTTTAATTTGTCAAGTATTAAATTTACATTAAGTCATATATTTCGCATCAAACTGCGCAAAATATGATGTCTATTTCTGATGAATAGTTATATCACATTTTTACTATTTAAATAATTTAATTTTTATTACCTAATAGATAATATATTTAATCAGATACAGGGTGATAAGCTGATATCGATGCATTGTAAAAATTATTGTTTGAAACTATTATACAATTTCATTTAATAGTAAATAATAATTTCCTATATTTAAATTTGTGATTTATTTGTATATCATTTTGCTTAATGATTTGAATTTGGAAGTTCTTTTTATTTAAATATATTCTATAAAAACAATAAGTAATAAGGATAACATAGATAATAGTATAAATAAAACATAAATCACACAAAGAAGGACCATTCATCAACAAAACTTCAGAAAACTTATCATTACTTATTTTTTTTACCGTTTTTAAGGAGGCCTCTAGACTAGATTTTTTTTTATTCAACAAGGAATTTGTAGCAATGTGAAAGCGGATATGTTTTAAACGAAGTGGCTTATATGATAAGATAATTTTGATTTGAAACTTTTATAGTTGCTTTAAGTATACTCCTTTACTGTTGGCATTTTTAGGTCCTTCTGAAAGACTGCATTTGTTATGTACAATGGAGCACTGGTGATAAGTCTTTGGGTAATTGAATGACTAAAAGAATTGATTAGTTATAAAAAACAAATATAAATACGTACGTAATTAGTAATTACAATAAGTTTAGATATACCTACTTATTATAAAATTGTTAACATCAAC
>NW_020270584.1:3785-7097 GCF_002803265.2 Melanaphis sacchari
ACTTTCAAGTAATATAATCAAATAAATATTAACTTAATAATTAGCTATTTTTGTACAATTATCAATTATCAAACATCCTTTATGAACATGGCACATTATTATTAAGAAAACTGTAAGTTTTAGTATTATTGTGCTTTGTCAATAGAGCTATTTACATATTATACATTATTTTTAATATAAAATTACGTTGTCGTCTAAAATTAATTTATGAAAATGATAAATGTGTATTAACTTGTACTGGATAATAAATATTATACATACGTATTTGATACAAATGCGTAAATGTTTAAAGTTTAAACACATATACCGGATTATTTTTAAAACACGAACAGGGGTTGGTGATGTGACGGTGTGAATACACCTGAATAACGTTTTGGAGGTAGGTACATATGTGCATATCATTATGAGTACCTAATATTTTTGAAAATGAACGTAAAAAAAAAAAAAAATAACCCAAGATATAATTTATATTATTTTTGTTATCTGGTCGTTTTTGGTTGACTCCGAACAACCCACTCAAAGAATTATTCCCGTACAGTTTGTATATGTAATGTATATATATAATATATTATAATTTATAGGTATATACATAGTAACAAATAGGTAATGCAGCATAATAATATTCTACTTGCATGTTATCATAGTAAGTATACAATACACACTTATACGTGTATTTTAACAATATAGGTAGGTATGTATTATTGCTTCACATCAGCTGTACACATTATGTGTATTGTGTAGGTATAGGCGTAGCTACGCAAGGCAATACTAGCGCACAGAACAATATATTTATGCGAGTTCCCTCTCATGTTTGGAATTTCGGTAGGTAATGAAAAAGACCACCTTGTCGATCTTCCACAAAAATAAACTCAATTTAAATATCAGACTCCATTATTAAAAACGAAACTATGCATGGTATATCAATATTGAAATGACTAATTTCTCTAAAAGAGACTAAACAATTTAAAACTAAATTTTAAAATGAAAATGTTTTCTTGCATAAAAGAAGAAAGGTATTTTCACTGGAATGATAATGGGACATATCCTCATTCATCAGACTCATTCTTTGTACCTTATCGGAAAAACTGACATCAGCATATAATCTATTATGACAAATGCTGTATCAATTTAAAACACATTGTTATCAACTGACTGTCCTAAATACACTAGAGCAGTGGTCGGCAATAGGCGGCCCGTGAAGGAAAAATAATTGGACCACAAAAAGTATTTTTTTTAATAATGCTGGTTTTTCACACATAATATAATATAATCTAAATACGTCATAAAATAGATAAAATATAATATTTTATGACGTATTTAGAGATTACGATGGTGTTTATCGTTTATTACTATTTACAATAATAGTTGCGATAACACAACAATTATTAACTAATAAGTAATATCTGAGTTTTTAGTTTTTACTGGCCCTCGAATTTTTTTTTTTTGATTTTCTGAACCTCCATAGAATTTAATTGCCGACCCCTGCACTAAAGCAATTAAAATCTTTAACAGTTCATGTCTTCACTACACACACAATCATTTAATGAAAAAAATTCCCAAGCAGTCTATATAATGTTATTTTTCATAAAATCAACTCAAATCAAAAAATTATGAAAGCTATAAATAATTTTATTACATTAAAATATGCTATAACTTGTATTTCACTTTAATAAAGAGTACAAATCTTTTAAAATCAATATTGCAAATATAAAAAAATATATTAAAAAACAGTATTATAAACTGTATAATATAACATACGCAAACGGGATTAAACCTATCATTTTTCCGTCGGGTTGTCCAAATCACTAAAAAAGTAAAAAACCTATTGATGAATACAATGTTTGAACACTACAATATAATATATATTCTTAGCAGAAAAATCGTCAGTGGAGGTCGTTTGAAAATACACTCCTATGTTTGTATCCATATTCCACATATTATATCAATATCCTTGACCCTTGTCAAAAATATAAGTGTATTTATTTTCAGATATAGATTCAAACGTGTTAATCAAGTGTGTGTGACGATTGATAATGATAAATGATTCATTATAATATAGTCAAAGAATACGATCGCATTACTATAGACCACGAGGAGTCTTCAGATAAAAACATAGGTATAAGTAGGAACGTATAGATAATATGCACCGCGACCTATATTCTATAGTGAGTTTAAAATTTAAATGATGAAATAAAATAAAACGTATTTTTATTTACTAGTTTAGTACCGCTGAATCGGCCACGGTGGATAACAGTGTTGTACAAATCTATGATCTATGTGTATGTGAAGTAATATTACGATATTATTCATTATATTATTATTACTCTTACCAGTCCTACCAATGCCCGGATTATAGCAACGATTCTTTTTCATCGTCACGAACTTTTCGCCGAGCTTCTTCTGTTTTGAGAGTGCAGTTATTTTTTGTCATTAAATAGAATAACGTTTATCGATACACTGTTATTATAACGATTTTTTATTATTACCATCGCGTTGAATTGCAACAGGATTCGTGAAATGATCGCCGATGGACCTTGCGCAACGGCAACGATGACTGTATCGATCAAAAACATAATACCAAAAGTATACGCTCAAAAACCACAGCATGTGTGTTAATTAATTTCAGTTTTTTTATATTACAAAAAAAAAAAAAAAACGAATTAATCGTTTCAAGTCACAAATATATATTTTACTTCAGACATGTAAGTAACATCACTATAATACATCAGACGTATTTATGCGTGTAACGTACATTATATGATAAAATAATTTACATAGCTTAAGTGCTATTCGGGCGTTCATATTTGGTTTATACGTGCGGTGTGTTTCAAGACGAGCACATTAATTGACGTGTCCAACCCGACCTTCGCGAAAATAACGCCGTAGATTACGGTTTGTTTAAAAACAATACAAATACTGTGCATTACTTTTGTATAGGTTTTAGATTTTTTCGAGCATAGCAACTGCTCTTGACGAAATCGAAACTTATAGTTTATGGTTCCGGGTTATTTTCATGGGGGGTGAAAGTGCTGCGTGGATGGGAAAATTTTCGTCGTCAAAACTAAACGCAATTATACTGTGGAACGAAACAAATTAAACGCCATACAAATGTTCGATACGTACCTACGTATATCATGCACCCCGTGGAGGCAACATCAAGCGACGTGTCGAAAAAAGTTCACGTGATGTACGAGCGCGCCCGTCGCTATTCTATATTATTAGTAAGGCTCGAAATTTAATGATCTTAAAAACATTAAAGAATGATCTAAAAAATAAAAATGCAAATAATATGGCTTAAAATGACAAAAAAAA
>NW_020270585.1:0-11411 GCF_002803265.2 Melanaphis sacchari
CTATATCAATGGTTATTTATGGATTGCTTTTCAAAATCGGAAATATTATTTAGGTGAAAACTTATATTTTTTAGAATTCAGATTTTAAATGTGAAAATGCTTTTATATAAGTATCAATATTTTTATTAGGAAGTAAAAATACTAGTGGTATATAATTATTATTTCTAAGCCATGGACCGTAAAGATTGTGTAACAGTTTTGGCAACTTTTAAAAGTTCATCCACAAAATTATATCACTTCACTTAAAAATTTAAATAATTAGTTGAATTGTGAAAAAATTATTATATTACTTTCGTTGTCATTTACTAATACAAAATTTTCATTTCTGTTAGTCTGTATATTTTCATTCAATAAAACATTGTGTGAATCAGGTAAATTTTCTGGAAGTTTTGGAATTGTAGATGACCGAGCGTGGTGTATATTATTACGAATTAAGGTTAAATCATAAGTCGTCAGTGTTGGAATGTCTTTTGATAAAGCTCCATGAATAAGTTTTGATGGTTTATCATAAAGTTCTTCTACAGCCTGTCGCTTTAAATTATTACTCAATTGTTGTTTATTAAATACTTCAACAGAATCTTTAATATGATTATGATCATTTGCAAGTTCGATAATCTCATTTTTATCATTTAATTTAATGTATGATTTACACGTCTTTTTACAGCAGCTCCAGCGTTGAATATAATTTTTAATGTTTTATGGTAACGAAATTTGTATCCATCAATATTAAGTATTGTTTTATTTTTTTTCGCTTAAAATCACCGAAGACATTTTATAGTGTTTTTAGAGTTTAAGTTTTATTTAACAAAGAATAAAGGTTACCCAAACGTTTACACCAATGACACGATCGAAATCGGACTAAAATTATTATAGATTTTACAGTACGTTCAGTACAGTTTATCGTTCATGCAATCGTTTAAACGAAACCGGACGCAATTCGTGTACACGCTTATCAAATTTTTTATTCGTGAGTAGCCCATTATTTTAACAAGATTGACCTTGGCAATATCCGCAAACTGCCGAACAACTCAGGCCTAATCTCTGACAACCGCACAATGGCGCACAACCTTTTGTGCAATTACAAAAAAAATCATATGTAAAAGACAATCAGGTGCGGGAGGTTGAGTTGTAGTTTTTTGTCCACAACATGTTGTCTCTCATTACCCATCTCCAGTCCAGAGGATTTAATTCATTTCTCAACCATTTTTGTATTTGGTAATACACACGAAAGATATGTTGTTGTGCTGCTTCAAAAGTGGGTGGCAACAAATTCAATTTCACTGGTTTGCCTTTTCCTACAGACTTAGTGAAACATGAATATCGATGGTTATTTATGGACGTACGTATCCTTAACTGAAGTGCCATAGACTGCAAGGAAGAACTTAATTCCATTTAAGAAAATAGTTTCACGGGAAGTATCAAAATTATTAAAACAGCCAGATGCTATTCGTAAGTCGTTGCGTTTTTTTTATGAGTTTCAATGCTGCTGTTTTACCTTTATGAAAAAGAGCCGATGTAGTATCACATCCAGAGAATGCGTGCAAAAATAACACATTATTTTTGGTATTTTCTTGGTGATTAAAGCTTTGTGACGAATACATTTTTTCGTTCAATCGTTCCCTTGCCTGGTTTTAGTAGAAAAATGTCTTTGTCATTAGGCTCGCGATCAGTTAGAATAACGAGAAGATCTTCACCAACAATAACTGTTGTATCATTCTCAGACTGTTCTATTGCTGTTTCAATTATTAAAATATCAGCATCATCTTGAGCATGTTTAACAGGAAAATTATTTGCCTCAAACTTTTCTGTCAGTATTGAAATTAATCTTGTTTTATATTTTCTGTTAGAAAGAAGCTTTTCTTGGCTAACTGTAACTGTCATTTCTTTATCAAAACAAATATCAACAGATAAAGATTTTGAGGACCGACGAAGTTGTTCTATAGCTTTTACGCTGTTGCTGGTATTTTCATAGCCATCAAAGACAACAATTGAATTTGTGCCAAAGTAATTTTGCACGTAATCAACATATTTTACACAAATGTCATCATACGTTTGATTCATATCCCACACAACTTTACGCAGGATATATTCTCCATCGATGATATAAGTGGAATTTTGGAAATCTGGTGGAGATTTAACATTTTAAAATTGTCATAAAAAAAGAGACTTAGTAGTTTTACGCATACCAGCTTCATCAAAAAGTGATAAAGGATACGGAGCCAGCTCATACTCTCTAAATAATTGCAAAGTTCTTCGTTAGTTCTTTTTATGACAATTATTCTTTGGAATAATAATAATGGATCAACAGCTGTTTCGGTATCATGAATTTTTACCGTACTATTGACGGTTAATAATGAAAGTACTCTATCCGTACGCTGGAATTCAACATCGCCGAAAGTGTTGCCAATTTTTTTTATCCATTCCAGCCATTCCAACACTCCAAGCTACATAACAATTTATTTTTTTCATCTCCAGTACCTCCTGTTGCAATTGAAATGATGTTCTCTGCATAAGGAAAAGGATCATGAGAATTAAACCAATCTAATAATTTTTTAACATCTTCAACATCTCTTTTTTATGCAAGCATCACTTGCATCAACATGCTGCTCCCCAGAGTGAAAATAAAGTCCACAAAAATGTTCAAGGCCTTCGCTTATGTTGTTTGCAGTTAATAATCCATTAACCCATTTATTTAAGACGCTTTTATTTGTACTTCGACCACGTGTAAAGCAACCTTTTGACTTTGACGATTTCATGAGAGATTCTTCTATTATTATGTCGTTCCAAGTTCCACTGAAATATTAGAACGTTTTATTGAGAAAAATGTTTTAGTAAACTTTTGAAAAAACAATATTATCTATTGTATTTTCTAAATTCTCCATATCACATACAAATGTGCCGATTTTGCGTAATTATAATGGCCAGCTGCGTGAAAATATGGAAGCATTCTTTTAATACAAACTAAATGCATCTTCCAATCTCCCATTCTTTCCGCTCGTATAAATTCTTTTGCAAGCGTTGTCATTTCAAAGTATTGTAGCCACAGTTTAGCAGTTGGCCCTCTTATCTTTAATTCAACTATTTTTTTCCTCAAACAACAATTTCAATTCTTCAATGATCTTTGAAGATTCTATATTTTCAAATAATTCTTCATTAAAATTATCAAGATGGACTTTATATTGCTCTTTTTGTTTATCAATGAATCACATTTCCTTGAAAATAATTTGAGAAAGAGTAATTTAGATTAAAGTGTGAGCTCTCACAGCTCTTGAGTAAGCATGACTTAACAATATTTTGTCCACAGTATTAGGAGCAAAAATAACACTCATTATTTCCTTCAGGTCACTACCAGCCATGATATAACCTATTGATCTAAGATATGACATGAGTAAATGAAAACCTCTAAGTCTGACAAACACGTTAGAAAACATAGGATCCCCAGTCAACGTTGCAATAATTTTTCGTGTTTTCAAATAAAGTGGTTGGTCCAGCGTAATGACACATGTTGTATGACCGTCTTTGTTCCCATCATTTGTAATATATTTTAAAGTTGTAAAAATAGTGTTGTAATTACTCGGTGAATGATTTATAAACGATAGAAAAAGAATCCTTGATTTGGGGTGTGTCATTTCCCTTGTTAAAATCTCCATGAATCCACTCTAGCCAGGCACATCGTCAACATGCCACTTTGCGTACAACCACAATACATCTAAATTCCTGAGCATTGACGTAACTTTTATTTTATCAAAATTTAGCTTTTTAATGGTTATAGTTTTAAGTCCTTGTGCACCATGATTGTCATACAATTTAAGAGGGATACGAGAAACATTATCCATTTCACTTTTAGTTGGAATTTTCGATAATCTTACCATTTGTTGACTATCATTAATCTTGTCGTAAGGAGAAATTATTTTTTATCAAGCCCATAGAATGGAATGTATTCAAACCGTCAAGAGTACCAATATTTTGATCTGCGTTGTCACAAACATACTGCACAAAACACCCATTTTGTGGTGGAGAAACAAGAGGCTGGGATGAAATAAACTTGAAGCTTCGTACAATAATGCTTCTTTGTATGATACACATACGCCAAGGCGATAAAATATCATCCAAACGTTGTGACGCGTATTGTCGATGACAATAAACGTCCAGCCCGAGCTGCAAAAGAGATCGAAATGACCGAGGACGAAGTGCAGACATAATCATGTGACAAATTGTTTTACATACCCTTTTCTTTGACTCTAGATTTCCTTTGTTATTTTTTAAAAGAAGTTTCTCAACAAAAAATATCAACGTTTCGAGAATATTTTTATCCAGATCATTGAATAAGCTTGTGCTGGGTGGATAAAAATCTGTTTCATAGATTCTAGTATGTATACCTTGACGTAAAATATCTGCAGATGTATTAAGAAGCCTGTGGCGTTCAACATTGGGATAATTTTTTTTTTCTTACCATGCTTGATTCAGAATATTTATATGAGTTTCTCGAAAAGAAGTAATTGTAAATACTGTTTTTTTAGTCGTTATAATGATCCTGTCTCCCCATACTTGTTTTTTTTTTTAATAGATTTGTTATCAGGTAAATAGTCAGATACAACTTCTTTTAACTCATTTTATGTAAACTGGGAGTCTTCGTTGTTTTCAATAAAAGAAAAAATTTTCTCCATTGCTTCTGCAAAATTTTCATCTGCAGGACGACCCGATTTTTTTTTGTCGAGATACTGGTAGATTAAATTTATTCAAACAGTGTTGGTGATATTTTGCTTCAGCTGCAACTAAATCTGTATTCAAAATTACACGTTTTTAAACAGCTTTGGCCCACTCATCTCCTCTTGCTTTACCTACATTAGTGATATTTTTTTCAAAACCAAGAGCACAGACATGAGAAATTTTTAAACGAAGTTCCTTTCGTTTCTTATTTTCCTTTTTTCTCGTCAGTATCTTTTCCACAAATAAAACAACAGTTTTTGAAATCAAAAACGAATTGACTTGACCTCATTTTCTTTTTTTAAAGGACTCGTTGCAGCTGCAACTTCTTTCTCGTTTTCCCTTTTTTTTTTTTTATATGCGTTTAATAATCGATGGACGCGTATACTCTTTACGGCATTGAACATGAACTTTAATTGAAATTAATTTTTGCAATTGTTCATGTTTCCTATTACCTCTTTCAACACTGGCATTAATTAACTTATCTAATCCGCGTTCAACCTCGATAGTAGAACCGTTACCAAACGATTAATCACAAATACAACACTGAGCGTCACTCATTGTAATACGAATTCTCTACAGTCGATTAAGAGGCAATCGAATAAATATTAAGATAATAATAATAAAAAGGATGGGCGACCACTAATAATTATTGATATACATCCAACACTAACAATAACAATAATATATGACGATATACAATTGACAAAAAACATGGATAATAGACACCAATCTTGTTAAGTTGCAACCGATGGCGCACAGTGGTCTGTAAAGTAAATTTAGCTTATATTAAACATTAAATTAAATTTTAGTTTTTATTCATAACAAATTACCATATATTTTTACCCTTGCATATTAACACGAGATAAACGTATATAAATTCTGGTGTATTATACAGCTTACATTTGTATACACGTAGGACGTAGGTAATTAATACTATATTAAATACCTAATTTATTAAATCTTAATATTATTTATGATAATAAGTTATCTTGTATCCTCGTTCTACATTTTAATCTTTAGGATACGATTTCAATAATTATATAAAACAATAATAAAGTATCATTAAGAAATATTAAACTTAAATGAGTAATATCATAAAAATTATATTATTCCGATAATTAAGAATATATATAAGGAAATTCAAAATGAATAATTTTAAAATTTGAAATGTGCTTAATCATTACTTAAAGTTAAATTAAATAAACGCCCATGATGATAAACAATATGGTTAAAATTACATACATTTTGATAGTTAAATAATATTTATGGCTTTAATTCTAACAAATGGGTAATATAGGAAGTTCATGAAATAAATATGTCACTTAGATAATATTTTGTCATACTTACTTAATTAGGTTACTCTTCAGATCACTGTATCCCGCTGATTCACGATTGACGCACTTTCCAGCAAAGCACGTACACACGCGGCGTATATGAAAATATGACGCCGTGTAACACTCGCCAAGACGGAGACGTCACAAAAACAAACAACTACTATTAGACATTGTAGACTGTAGGCTTAGAGATAGAGAACAATGGTAGACTGCTGGTTGGACTGGGAGATATCGAATATAATAACTTCTAGAAAGATATTATTAAATCGATACTGACCGACAACAATTACCGATAAGACGTCGACGGTTTCATACGGTCGTTCATCGTATTGAATCTATAAATATATCTGAATATTATATAATAAATATTGTATATCTACAATATACATAATATTAATATTTGTTTACTAATTCCATAATTTAATTGGCGTTTATCATGATCAATATTGCTCTGATGAAAAAAATGTTTTGAGACCTTTATTACGTGAAATTATTTTTTCTTTCACTTTGGTAATAAGCATATTTTTCGTTAAGTCAACAGTTACCGAGAAAATTTCAAAAAACCGTTTTTGAGCGTCATTGCATTGGTGCCAACTGTAATTTGATTAACATTTAACATGATAAATACTGCTCTGACAAAAAAAAGTTATAGAATATTTTTTATGTAAAATTATTTGTTCTTTCATACTGTATAGACATATTTTTGTTTTATTATCAATACTGAGAAAATCTCGAAGAACAAGCTTTGAGCATCTTTGCAGTGTTGCCAACTGTTAACCGTACACTTTTTTTGTTGAGGACTTTTAAGGAGTTATTCAGAACACTAGAGTAGACCTAAAAACACACTATGATACACAACACTAGATACTCGATAGCAGCGCGACCCGTGGACTAAGTTATGCATTTCATTGTTTCCCAATATTATAAAAAAAACTGCGGCAATTTTAAATATTTGTATTATTTTATTTAATAATTTAAACATTCCGTTTTATTTTATAGTTTATTAAAAATATAATTTATTAGATCGGTGTACACATTATGACATGATTAATATTACTACATTACTATAAATTTAATATTTTACAATAATTAGTTATTTAAAAAAAAAATTTAAATTCTTCGTTATCACTGTCACTATCACTGCTGTCATCAGGATTGATTGTGAGTATAATTGGAGCTAAAATTTCATCTCTTAATCCTTCTTTAATAAAGTCGTCATCTTGAAGCTTATGGCAGTGTTCTGTACATTTTTTCCAATTATCAACACTTATATTATCAAAGGCTTCGTTTAACAGTTTTTTCCACATCGTCAATTTTTAAAAGTTGTATTTTTCCTAGCTATTTCGCCTTTTACTTGGGCCCATATTAATTCGATAGGGTTATATTGACAATGGTATGGTGGCAAACGAACAACTTCATGGCCCATTTGAAGTGCAATTTCATCAAGTTCATACGTTTTTTTCCTTGGGTATTATTGATTTCACGCGTTCACGTAACTCATTTACTGTTTCCAATGGAAAAAAGTCTACCTTCTATTCTTTGAGCCACTATTGGATACTTGATTTTATAACATTTGATTTTGGGTAGTTTAAAGAAAGGACAAAATGGTAAGATGCATTATCCATCACAACAATGTAAGGTTCCTCCAAATTATTGAGCATATCAATAAACCATTTTTTTAAATATAGGGGCGTTCATTTGCGTGTGGTAATCCGGTTGTACAGCATTTGATTTACATCGTAAAACTTATTTTGAACCATTCATAAAACCAAATTTATTTGGACCAGCATGACATATAAGCAATCTACTACCTTTGCCAGTTGGTACCTTTAGTCCTCCCGTATTTTGTGCATTTTGCCATATTTGACCTCGAGAATGATTTTGATTGACCCAACTTTTGTCCAAGTAAACTATAGGTCGAGTATCATTGGTTTGACAGACCAATCATAAAGCGATCTCTTCATCAAGACATCACCCCAAGATCCTATAAATTCTCTCGGTATCATGAAGCAAATAAATAAATATGATTGTGCAATTAGAAATATAGGGTATGATTCATTTTTTGTTCATTTTTGGACTAATCTACAACTTAAAATGTATAAAGAACAATACACAAAATGTGCAGTACCCACAATTAGTTTTGATGCGACAGGTGGTGTATGTAGGAAAGTACAAAGATGTGGTAATAATTACAGCAACTCAATTTTTTCTTTATGAAGGAATAATGAAAATAAAAGATCAAAATTTTTCAGTGTTATCAATGTTGTCCGAACAACATGACAATATATCAATTAGTGTTTGGCTCAAGAGATGGGCTCCAATGTAGAGTAAAACCGCCTAAAGTGTCAATAACTGACCAGTCTTTGGCTTTAATGTCAGCCACTGTCCAAGCGTTTACACAATATGAATCTTTAGAAAAAATATCTGCAAATATGTTATTTATTGTGTCGCGGTAATAAAGATATAGAAATACCACAATGTTTCATACGAAATGATGTTAACCATTTTGTGCATCTAATAACGCAATGGAAACCTCTAAAAAACGCAAGATATCAACGCACTAAACAATTATTAGTAAGATCTTTAGCACTATTAATAACTTGTGATTCCATAAAAAAACGCAGAAAAAATAATAGAAGCTATATTCATAGTCGCTATGAGCAAGTATGATGGACCTATTGTTTCAAATTTTGATACACCAAAACAGGATATTCATTGTAGACTAAGCAAAATATTTCTATAATCAAAAATTAGTAGTAGTAGTTTCAACGCAGATTCGTTAGTCACAGAATTAGAAAACAGTGATGAACAACAGATATTGGAATTTGATTCTTTTGATTCATTCGACGAATTGAATTCATTTAAGGACTGGGCAAAGTTGTTGGCTACAAAATGTGAAGAAAAAATTGATGGGATTGAGGGAGAATTTGACAATGCCCAATACACTCCGGAAATTGTCCAATGATTATAAACTGCATGAAATTATTCCCTTGTTGGTCCAATATTATGGTAAATGTATTCAACTATGGTGAAAATATTGCTTCAAGTAGTATAGTTTATTTCAACAATATAAAAAACAGAATATTCAAAAAATGATAACCTTCCGATAAGAGTGGATAATTTTGTTGAACAGTTAGTAGATTTCTACAGAGGTGATCATCTTATTCTTCAGACAAAGAAAGACGATGAATTAAGTGAAGTTCCTTTAATTGAAGAACCAGATTATAGTTCTTTATCATCTGATAAATCTAACAAAACAATAAACAATGATATTATTACAAAAAACTTTGGTTTAATGCATTGCTTGTAAAAATGGAGATTTTCCAACAGGTCTCCATCGTTGTAATACATGTAATAAGGCAGTACATGTATTTGGATGTTCTGTAGAAGACCCTTCTAGTGAAAAAGGATGTGGACAAAATAAAATTTGTTTGTCGTGCAATACAAAAAATGAAATGAACATAGAAAAAAAATGCTATTGAAAATTGGAAAAATAAAGGTACATCGTCGTCAAAATCACGTTCCACTAAATAATATTTAGTAAAACAGACTGGATTTGAATATTTAGAATTAAGTAATGGCAAACCACTTAATGAAATAGCCCTACTACGAAATGGTTCCTGCTTTCAAAACAAGCCAATATTCGTTCCAGGTTTTGACTAAGTATTACTGAGCAATACGTATTCAGCTGATTCAATCTTTTCAGTTTTAGCAATATCTGTAACAGAGAGTGAGAATTTTAGAAAATATTTTACAGAAGGAAATAAATTACATAGAACAGCTTATTTTGTTAAAAAATGATTGGTAATAGACCAACAAAAGAAATGTACAGAGATCGCGTTTATTTACTAGCACTGCATTTCATAACAGAAAGTAAAGAAATAATTGGAGGTATAAGGCTATTTGACACATTAGACACGGCTGCATCTATGAGCGAAAAGTTACTGGAAAATATGCCATCATATAAAAGATCAAATCGTTGTAAAAAATAGTATATGTTTTAATCCAGAACGCAATTCAGAAGGAGTTGTTATTACAATATATGACGTTGATGGGAATATTCAATTACTGCAAAAGATGAACAGGTTTTTTTCAACCATTGACCGAATTATGTCCTGCTACTAATTGTAATTGTTTAAGAGATGAGGTTACAGAACCAACTAACCACATTCTATTGGAACTCTTATCAATACCCAAAGGTAAATAAAAAAAAAAGTTATTGATAAAAGTAATGGATGAAAAAATCTCAATAGTCTTTTATTCGTATTTACCTTTAATACTTATTCGAAAAAAAAATTAAATCATTTTTATAACCAGTAACTGTAATATATTTAATTATCTTACTAAATTATGTTACTATTGATCAAATTACTATTTTTTATGTTCATGTTTTATTATGTATAGGTTTTCGAGCTTCGGGTAATTATAGTCATACGGAAAATACTACTAAAATATCACAAAATTATGCGGGTACAGTCATGTTGAAACTTGGATAAATTACAAAACAAATTAAAATTAATGGTAATATACTAATATATATAATTTAAGAGGAGTAATTGCATTTTATGAATCTGCTAGAGAGTTAAGGCAATCATATGGCCATTACATTGCTTATGGTTTAAGATTAAATGACCAGTGGGAAATTTATGATGATTTAAAAGAACAAGTAATTCTAAAATCAAAAAAATTTTAAAGTGAACGTAGAAATACTTTTTTATACAATGTAAAATATACTGATACAACAATTTTTAATTATTATAATTATGATTAAAAATATATATATGTTGTTTGATTTAGGAAAAGGTTAAGGTGTCGCAATGACAAAGTATAACAGTTTAAGTTTTTTCCGGTTTAGTTGTCGTAATGACAATATTTTAATAAAATGTCGCAATGACGAAACACAATAGAAAACATGTAACTTACAATTATTAGTTGATTGTACAGATTAAAATAAACAAGAGACGCATAAAAGAAGACCGCACTGTCCGAGCTTAAATGCAACGATGATCGCACTGACGGGAAATGACGAAGGAATCAAGTTGGACTGTTTAACAGTCGAGACAATGCCTGAATAGCTCTGACTATTGTCCCATTGACTGTGGGCGGCCGATCCAATGCCGGAATACTCCAACTATTGAACCACTGGACGCGCACCACAACAGTCCAACAAGATCCGTCAAGGCGGGGAAGTCCTTTACCAACAATTGCGTAAGTCTGCCTGGGTAGGTCTTACTACAATGCTGGTAAAGGAATGGTACTTGGTCGCTGGTCGTGCGGCCTTTTATACTCTGGTTATCGGCGATTGCAACCCAGCCGGTCCCGTGTTCTGTGACAGTCCGGCGAGGTCCGGTTCCGTGTTCTGTGACA
>NW_020270585.1:11421-29104 GCF_002803265.2 Melanaphis sacchari
CGTGTTCTGTGACAGTCCGGCGAGGTCCGGTTCCGTGTTCTGTGACAAAAGACCGTGAAATTGCAATTGCCGATAAACGCGGAGTTAGAATAACACAGATAGATAATAATGATACTGATAGTGATAACGAGATAAATATGGACTTGATTTGCTGTGTGCAAACATATATATAAAGAACACAATTATAAATTTTTTTTTAATCCTTTAATTGGTTGAATTGGTTGAGTGTTCTATTGATTCGCTTTTGTTGTCTATGACCCCATTTACTTTTTTTTAATCCAAAATAAAATACAAAAGTAATAGTACATTTTATTATCTAATGCAATATTTAGTAGATAAAGAAAAAAAATAACAACAGCGGTTAGTGAATTCATAATTAATACGGCGTTCTTTAATAACAACAAATATAATCATAATACTTTATATTATAGGATGAGTTCAATTATTTTAGATGTAACGGATGATTACAAATGATATAACAGAATTCAACATAATTTAATTATATACTTGGTAAGTGATTTTGTCATGGTAAATGGTAACCCAACTGTTTATACGATGGCTTTGTTAAACAGGTTTGTACAGACAATATTAGAAATATTATCGCGTATAGTAATATAAATTAGTATTAGTATAAATTCACAAATGATTTTTTTTTTTTACCTATTATCATATTTAAAAAATTGAAAATCGTACACATAATATTAATAATAGGTGAATAGGAAACGTGATTTTTTTAAAGTTAAAACAAGTTTAAAAAAAATAGAAAAATATACAATATAAACTTTGACTGCATTGCTCAAAAGTTTATATCAATCGTTTATATTTTGACTAAGGAAAAAATGTATTTGATAATCGACCACTGTTGCAACTATGTTACAAATATGGTAAATACATAGATCGCAATCGGATTTCACTCGGAAATACATAGGATAATTGTCTTAATTTTTGACTAATATAACTTAAATAGTAACTACACTTTATGATATAATAAAAAAAAAAAAAAAGTTATTTCCTCAATCAAATACATATATTTTAAAGAAATGACGACTTCTAAAATCAAAACTATTCTACTAATTATTCATACATTTTACCTACTAGTTAAATAATATTATTAAAAAATAAATAAACTTCCAACGCCTAGTACCTACATTTTAGTATAATAGAGTTATTGAGTGAATAATAATTTAATTAAAAAATTCGAAGTTCAAAATGTTGAATTTAGAGTCCCTGCAAGAGCCGAGCAACCAGAAAAATGAAAACGTCGATTTAGTGGGTGATATTTGGGTTACAAATTGTTACAAATTAAGTACTAATTATTTAAAAAGGTTTGAATTTAAAATTTTGAATTCGGGGTACCAGGCTGACGGACCTACCTAAGCGTTGTCGAAAATAGCATACGGCTTATGCGCATTACCTGCACATTGTATATTCTATAGGGTATCACTTTTATCGAAGTCTGTGCTGCGTTTAGTATGAGTGGCGTTGGCCATGGTGTCAACGGAGACGGCATGGAGATTGATGCAGGAGCGGCTGGTGGCGAGAACTCTGGGTTGGGGAGCAATAGATTGTGTATTGGCGAGGATATCACACCAGTGATGGGTGCTAAACGGAAGGATGTTCCCTCCTCACTCCCTCTCATGATGGTGGGCGACGAGAGCCGGATCGAAGCACGCTTGGCGTACATCAGATCCTCGCTGAAATCAGTCATGACTGAAGCCAGGATTAAGAAGGAGTTAGATCGGGATCCGACGGTCTCATCAAATCCCTCGAAAATATCTTCGACACTGTCTCGCAAATGTTGACGAAGAAGTGGAAATTGAGATCACCCATATCAAAGAAGGCGAAGAGCTATGTGGAGGTGGGCCCAGCATCCAGGGGTATTGGTAGGCCGTAGATGGTTGATGTCGGTACCGACACCCTGCTAACCCCCTACTGGTGGGAGAGCGAGCAGGAGTGCCGGGAGGAGCCGTCCAAGGTCGTATACGTGAGATAGGTGTGGGTGGGCCGCAAGCGCCGGCAATACACCTGGCCTAGGGATGAATCCGCTATGGAAACGGATCCTGGGAGATGGCAGGTAGCTGGTCACAGGAGCAAGACCGGGAGACCTCCCGGCAGAGCAGTGGCTCGCCGCCCGGATCCATCGAGGACAAGTACGAATCAGAGGGCTAAGCCCCCTGCAGTATTAGTGAAGGTGGCTGCTGGTTCATCGTATGCGGACACTGTAACCGGGATGCGCAAGACTAGAGACAGGCATCTGTTAGTTGAGCTAGCCAAAGGTGTTGGATCGGTTGAAGCAGCTGTCTTCTGCCATTGCTACCAAGTTGGGAGAAGCAGTTGGTGCGGTGTCGCACCTTGGTCAGTACGCCGTAGTCGAGGTTGTCAACCTCGATGCGGTGGCGACTGGGGGCGAGGTCCTCCCTGCATTGCGGGTGGCAATACCTGGAGCCGAGGACGATCAAGCCGCCATTTACGACCGGCAGGCTGTTCAAATTACAGGTCTCTGGTCCACTAGATCTGGCTAACAAATCGCGACAGCCAGGATGACCAGAGCTTCTGCTTCTGCCGTAACTCGGATCCCGGTTGGATGGACCATGTGCCTTGTACGTCCTAGACGCCCAGAAATGGAGAAGTGTTTCCATTGTCATGGCTTCGGGCACAGGAGTAGCAATTGATCTGGGGCGGATCTGTCCCTGAATTGCAGGCGGTATGGTGAATCGGGCCACGAGCAGAAGCAGTGCACGGCGGATAAAAATCGGTGTATTGCTTGTGAGAGGGCTGGCTTCGTGCGCTTCACACACGAACCAGGTTCGGGTGCGTGCAAAGCCAGGAGGGAAGCTCTCAAACCCGCGAATAGTGGTGCTATTTCAGGCCATTTGCGATGATCCGGTGAATGCAAAACAATTTGAACCATTGCTGGGCGGCCCAGCAACTCCTTAAACAGACGGTGTTGGACCATCTTTCCGTGTGTTGCAGGGTTCAACCAGTTCTTCTGAGTTACCCCGGAGACACTCAGCTCCTTTGTATAACCGCAAGGTTATCTCCTCCGGGCGGTAGACCCGGATGACTCCGGGGATCCCGCCCGGGGCGCCGCCTCACCTCGGGCGCCATATTGAGTGACCGCCGCGGCCAGGGCCCGACGGATTATCGCCTGAGTCAAACCCCTTCTACTTAGGCGGTACTTCCACAACCACCACGAGTCTTTCCTCAAGTGTGTCTTCCCCGGTGCGGGCGAGCGCGTGTCCTCGGTGAGTCCGCGCGATCGTGCGCCTAGGGTCCGACACCCCCGGAGCGTCGAGGCGCTATTAGCAAGCCGACTCGACGGGGCTTACTCCGAGTCCCGTGGTACGAGGTTCGAACCCGGCGTTCAGGCCCTCGCAACTGCCTTGTCCGCAAGCAGGTCGATCGGGGCACCGCTGTGTGTACCGCGATGACCCCCTTTTGGTGCGTTCGGTTTTGCTCTTTATCGACAGATTGCCGTACTTGTATCGGAGCAGCTGCGCAACCCAGTGGATGATGCGAACTGGGTCTCTAGCAATGATATCAAGTGTGCTGTGGTCGCTGTTGGTCACTCATCGCCTCCCATCGAGGACAGAGATAGTGGAACGGGCTTTGCCTGGATCAAGCTGGGGAGTCTGGTGATCTACAGCTGTTACTATACTCCTAATTGTAGTGCGGCTGAGTTCGAGGAATATCTCTGCCGCTTGGACGGTTCAATCCGTGTTCACCGGAATTGCCAAGTCGTTTGGTGGGGGGGGAGGGACTTGAATGCTCACTCAGAGATGTGTGGCTGCCTGAGGGACGATGCAAGGGGTGATCTCCGGGTGGACTTCGTTGTCTCACTCGACTTAATGTATTGCAATATCGGTTCTTCCCCCCACCTACGTTAGGTACAATGCTCAGTCAATTTTGGATGTTACATTCGCTCGGTTGGAGCCAGGTACGGAGATCAGGAGTTGGCGAGTCCGAGCGGACCTGAATTCAGAGAGTGACCACTGTTATATTACCTATGAGTTGGCTAGAGGGCTTCAATTGGAGTTAAATATACCTCACGTCTCTCGTGGTTGGGCGGTCAGGAAGCTCGATTAAACGGAGTTACGAACACGGCTCACTAATGCTCCTCAAGAGCTTACTCTCTCAGATAGGGCAGACCCGGATGCGATGGCTGGTACTCTCAACGATATCTTGGTAGATCTGTGCGACCACTCAATGCCTCGGCGCGCCGTGCTACAAGACTGCAAAACGGTACACTGGTGATCCGACGAGATAGCAGCACTACGCTGGACTATAGTCCGCGCAACGAAAACTGGCCGGTGACCCCCAAACCCGCCCGCCATGAACGTGCCGTTAACCACGAGTTCTCAAAACTGCGTGTCGCCACTGTGATGTTTACACAATAGGCGTATGGCATGTGTTTAAAAAAACGTTGCAAATAGAAATTAGTTTTATAACCACTGATCGAAAATTGCCGCTAGAGTCGCCCCAGTCACCGGCCAGTTTTCGTTGCGCGGACTATAGTTGCAGGACATAGAGTAATATAGAGGCGGCGTTCCCTATCACGGCGTGTAACAAAATTGAAGACCAACCGTTGGTCATTGACCCTAAGAAGGAGTCTATTTACAAAAAATTGTTCCGCTAGATTGCGTTGTATTTCAATAAACATTGATATTATTTGTTCGATAATAAGTGATAACCCGTTCGGCTTTTCTGTGTATGCTTGTTATAATTTTTCATCTTTTTTGTTGAGATTTTTATTGAGACTTTGTTTTTGCTTTTGTAAATTTATTTTATCTCCATACAAAATGCCAAGTTGTTTTGTATGCAATCGAGCTAGGACTTCGTCATCAAAGTTATTGGATATAACTTTCCATAAGTGAGTGTAGTACTGTAGTATTACTATTATTATTATATTTTGTTTGTAGATAATGAAAAATAAAAATTGTAAAATTTATAGGTTCCCTTCTGATCAGACAGTCAGGAATAAATGGTTAAATTTTGTCATTGAAAATAATTCAGACGTAAATAACATTACTCAGCATAGTCTATTATGTTCAAGTCATTTTGATCAATCTCTGTTTATTAATCATAAAAACACTAGAAGACTATCAAAAACCGCAGTCCCTAATATCAAGATATCAAGAGTGAAAAGCGTGAGTGTCAAATAAATTATTTATGTACAATAGTATCTATTCAAATCATATTATAATTGCATTTATTATATTTTTATAATTACCCAACACAGTAAATAATATTGATTAATTAAATTTCAGTCAAAAAAATGTATATCCTGAAATTAGTGAGGTTGGTCAAAGCTATTCTGTTCCATTTAATGTAGATATTGAAAGAAAATTAGTTAAAGTAATAGTTTGTATACTAAATAATATGTTATTACCTATTATATTTTTTTAATATTTGGTTTTATTAACTTTTAGTTGTCTACTAACATAATTGATAGTGGACAATCTGAGACATCAGTTGAAGAATTGTCACCATTAGATATATCAATGTTATCAAATAATAGTTTCACAGTTAGTTCTTCCAGACATTTGTCTGCAGAAAGATCTATCGCAATAGTTGGTAAAAACATAAGCTGTGAAGGAGTGTCACCATTTGATGAATCTTTGCAGTCTAATATAAACCTTGACATATCTTTGGAAAATTCTTCAGTCAATGTGAGTTTCTTATAACTACACAATTTAATTGTGCTATAAGAACCTGCTTTTTATATATGTTTGTTTTTTATTCATATAATATGAATTTTTAAAATTCAATTTTAGTTGCCTAGTAACCGAGGTGATTCAGAACAATTAGCACCACTAGATGACAAATTATTACAGTCAAATATCTCAATGCTGTCAAAAACTAACAGTGAAAATTTTACAATACAAGTAATTTTAGTATAATAGTAAATTTTGTTGAACCCCACCCATAAAAAATTCCTGGTTTCACTAATTCATAGTAATACATTTGTGTGTTTAGAAAGATATGAAGTCTTCTTATTTGGCAGCTGCTAGTACCGTTTCTGATAAGGATACACCAAAACGACTATTTTTGAAGCGTGGTGTTTGTAAATTATTAGGTGAAGTTGAAATAAAAAACAAAAAATTGAAATTACTGCAACAAAATTTAAAACGAGCAAATAAAAAAATTGCAACTTTGAAGTCTATTATTGTTCAGCTAAAAAATCAAAATCTTCTTACTGATGATGCATCTGACATACTTTTGGATTCGTTTGGTAAGTATAAAGACTTAATCACTAATTGGTCAAAAAAAAAATTAACAAAAAATGTCCAAAGAAGTACAGCCCAACTGTACGACAATTTGCTTTGTCTTTACATTTATTCTCAGCTAAAGCATACAATTACGTTAGAAAGCAATTCAATACGATTCTGCCGCATGCACGAACATTGTCTAAATGGTACTCGCATGTTGACGCTAAGCCTGGCTTTACTAATGAATCCTTAAAAAAACCTCGCTTTGAAAGTTAAATGTTCAACTGTTCCTGTAGTTTGCACCTTGATGTTAGATGAAATGGCAATTAGGCAACACCTTGAGTTTGATGGAAAGACTTACTACGGTGGAGTGGATTTAGGAACAGGGATGGACAACGATAATTTAGAAAAAGCCAAACAATGTCTTGTATTTATGGTTGTATCAATAAATGAAAATTGGAAAATACCTATTGGCTATTTTCTTATCACCAATTTGAATGGATCACAGAAGGCTGAACTTACAAAGCATGCACTTAACTTATTGAAAGATACAGGTATCTCTGTAGTTAGTTTGACTTTTGATGGTTGCTCATCAAATTTGACCATGGCTCGGCTTTTAGGTTGCGATCTTAATATAAGCACATTAAAGACCAAATTTGATGATGTAGTTATATTTTTAGATGCTGCCCACATGATTAAATTAGTACGTAACGCTTTTGGGGATAGAGAAATTTTTAAAGATAGTGATGGTAACTTGATAGATTTCAATTTTGTAAAACAACTTTTTGTACTCCAGGAAAATGAAGGTTGCCACATGGCAAATAAATTAAGGAAGAGCCATATTTTTTTTTTTCAAACAAAAGATGAAAGTCAAATTAGCTAGTCAACTTTTGAGTCAATCTGTGGCAGATGCTTTAAAGTTCTGCAAGTACAATTTAGGACTTGAAGAATTTGAAAATGTTGATGGAACGGTAAAATTCATTGAAATGTTTAATGCTGGTTTTGACATTCTTAACTCTAGGTCAATCAGATGCTTTGAGAACAAAAAAGCTATTTGTGATGACAACATTGAGCAGATAATTGCATTTACGGATTTGATGACCAACTATATTAAAGGGCTAAAAGTTAAGGAAAAAGAAATGTTTGTACCTATACTTGACTCAAACAGGCGAACTGGATTTTTTGGATTTATTGTATGTTTAAATTCAGCATTATCATTGTATGAAAGTTTAATTAAACCCAAAAAAATAGACCATATAAAAATGTACAAAACAAGTCAGGACCACTTGGAACTATTTTTTGGATCAGTACGAGCATTGGGGGGTTTTAATAATAACCCTACATCCAGGCAATTTCAATCCGTTTATAAAAAACTAGTTGTACATTCAACTAACATTGAAAACTTCAACACAGGCAATTGTATCCCTCTGGAAAATATAGACATACTTAACTATTCGAGTTCTGATCCTATAAAAACAATCAATATTAATACAATTAACCATAACATTGATTCAATTTCCCGGGAAGAAAATGTCCAAGAAGTTGATTCATATATAAACGATCATGACTATATATTCACTCAAAATATAACATCTAATTTCTCTAAAGAAGTTACTATTTATATTGCCGGGTTTGTTGTACATAAGTTATCTTCAACAATTAACTGTGAAACTTGTTTACATTCATTGTGTTCTAACAACAAAGAATTATTATTCAACTCCCTTATTCATCTTAAAAATAGAGGAGGCGATAAAGGAGGTCTAATTTATCCGAGCGACGATGTCATAATTATTTGTTTGCAAACTGAAAGAATTCTTAAATCTTACAACTTTGAAAACCAAAAAATCAATTCATTATATCTACAATCTAAAGTTCTTTATCAATTTTATAACTCAAACATATTTAATTCATTAAAATCCCATAGTTCAGAAAGTAATAGTCCTCTATCAGACCATGTAACTCTGTTAATAAAATCAATTTCATCAACATACCTTAAACTTAAAGTTAATTATAATTTAAAATCGCATAACGAAACCACATCTCTTAGAATGTGGTACAACAAATTGACACTTTTTAAAGGACAGTAACCTATTTTTTTTACTTTGTAATATACCTATAATATTTGTAATTATTATAATATATAAATATAGATTTTTAATTGTAATGAGATTTTTTTAATAAATTAAAGAAAAACATTAACTACTCCTGATATTTATCACATTTAATTTTTTTGAGCTACTATTAAAAACAATAAATACTATTTAAATTTATTAAATTAAATGCTGTTTTTATAACACCATTTACAATATTATGTTAAATTTATTATTTAAAAAAAAAAAAACATTTTTATGAATGATTATTAGTTTATTAGTTTAAGCATGGCTAAGTATATATTTAACTATATATATAACTTTATATATAAACATAAATAATGTTAAATTAATATATTATTCAATTCTGTGTTAATAATGTTACCTACAGTATTTCAACTTTGGTAAAATGGTAACACTGCAGAAGGAGTCTATCGCCGACTCAATTTTTATTCAGAATGCCGCCTCTATTTTACTCTATGTTGCAGGATACGCAGAAGGTACCAACGCGCAGGTCGGATAGACGACGCGGAGGAAAGGGCCAGAGAGCGGGAAGTCTACTACTCTGCCAGGAAGGAGTTGAGAAGGGCGATTTGTCTGGCACAGGTTAAATCTTGGAAGAAATTTTGTCTTCTGGTGGACGAGGATCCCTGAGGTCTTCCCTATAGGGTAGTTATGAAGAAACTAGATGCCAAGACTCGCTTTCCTGAGGGCCGAGAGCTAGCTATCGCCACTGCGTTATTTCCTTCTCAACCGGTGGTGACATGGCCGGTTGGAGTCGCTCCGACGCATCCTGCCCTACAAGCCGAGCTCTTTGGCATGGACAAGTTGGCATTGATGGTAGTAGTATAATAGTACCATTCCTGGTGCACTTTTTATAAATCATAAAAATATCAGAAAATAAATATTAAAAATATTATCATAAAAAGATCACAAAATAAATATTAAAAATATTAACATTAAAAGATCAGAAAATGAAATAAAACATCAATTGCATAAATATTCTAACATTCAATCTTTTTTGTTTTGGTTTTTAATCAGTGTATTGAGATGTTTTACAAAATTATTTCTATCTATATTTGTTTTATAATGTCCCCAAGCTAATGTATCAATACCATTTTCCAAAATAAATCTTTTATCATTATAAGCACTTAAAGCTTTTTTGTTTTGTTCTAAAGTAAAAATATCATGTTTCTTTGTTCTAAATACATTTTGAGTAACATATTTTGGATTTTTATTGTATAAACAATTTTTGAAATCGTTAAAACATATTTTATTTTCCACTACATTTTTCTTAACACCTTTAGCTTTTTTAATTTCTCTTTCTGTATTCAAAATTCCATGAGAATATAATTTGGATCTTTAACCTATAAATTCAGTCATAATTTTACCATTCAACTCATCTTATAATTTACCTAAGACTTTTTTTGTTAACTAAAGGTAAATCATAAATATTATCTTTTGGATGGTCTGATGTGTCAAAATTAGCTAATATAATTTTTATATCTTGATAAAAATCATTAGTTTTTTATTTCTATTATCAGTGAATCTGTATCAGTATATGGGGTGTAACAGAAATATATGACAAATGAAATAACTTGTATTCTAATCAATATTTTTTCATTTCTTTTTTTTCATATAATTTATAGACGTTTGCAGTACACGTATAATATAAACTTTTTTATTTATTTTTTTTTGTACAGAAATTAAAAAATTTTAAATTTGATCTAAATTTTTTTGAAAAAAATCAAAATAGCCAATTTAAAAACATAATGAAAAAAATAGTCTTTGCGTTTACAATATTTAATTTGAGCAATCCGTTTGCGACTTATGAACATTTAAACTTTAAATAATCGTTCAACTGCTGCTGTGAATTTAATCAAAACCGTAAGTAAAAACCAGTAGTCGAGATGACATTTTTTATCTAAAGATAATGATTATCCATATCATTACTTTATGCGAATACTGATAAAATATTATGAACAATTTATACAAAAATATATTTTGAGAGGTTTTTCAGTCTGCTCTTACATTATTACAGTGATGCTCTGTACTCGAACAAAAAAAAAAACGTAAATATCCCTCAACTTGCTGTGAAACACTACCTCAAGTTGGTAATCGCCACAAACTATTCATATCATTTTCGGAAACTGCCAGTCACCGATTGTACATATCTGTGTTAGGGGAGCCGGAAAAAAAGTCCGGGGAAAAAAAGTACACGGAAAAAAAGTCCGGTTTGTATAATATAAAAAATATTGTTTCATAATTAATAAAAATAATAAATATATATATAATAAAACAAAATTACTAAATGTATAATATATAATATAAATTTAATTTAAAACTATAAATAATTAAAATTTAAAACTAATATTTATTTCGTTTTCGAATGCAATGGCCAATATTAATTAAAAATTCTTCCACCGATATTCCGTCAACTCTAGAACATAAATTTTTTAAACGTTCACCGGTACGTTTTTTTTGGTGTTGGAATCCCTTCACCTAATTCTTGTAACGCTATTTTAGCTCTATCTACTCCTAACTCTTCACGCATTTTAGAAATTAACTTCCAGATGGTTGGGTGCGCGTGTCCGACAAGATGCGTAAAACGGTTGTTCCAACTCTCGCAAATATTGTTGGTACGATGTTGACCGTTTATCGTAGCCTCGTGAACGTTCCATATTTCTGGTGGAAATAACGGTTTATTTTTTTTTTAATTTTATAGACATACCTTTTCCTGACTTTCTATATGTACCATTGACATATGTGGAATCGAAATAATCAAGAACCTCCGTAGCTTCTTCTGTACAAAAAGTCTTTAAATATTGCATTCCGTTGTAAACTTTATTCATTGGCAAAAATGCTAACCCGTCTAACATAGCAAAAAAAATGACTTAATGTATCATCCATTTTATATTTGGCTTGTAATCCTACTTCTTGTATCTTGCGATACGTATTTTGAGACAAGTGATAAAAACAACCTTGTATACGGACGTGCTCGCCGAGAACACACTGAGCGGCATTTATAGTTGCTTGTTCAAAATCTAATTTTATAATTTGTGGATCCGGGTAAAATTGTCGATTGTCACATTCTTTTAGAATTACGCTAAAAACTTCTTTGTAAGTACTATAATTTTTTTTTTTGAAGAAAACAGTAAACTACAGTTACAAAAACATCATATTTTTTCACTCGAAAAACATATAACTGCAGAAAGTTTTCTGGACTTAACGAAAAATTACCATCACAATACCAAGTATGTGCTTCAGTTAAATATTTTAATCCTTCGTCAAGTGCAAAAATAATTATCCTGTCATCGGAATTTAATTTGTTATCATATAGCAAAAAACCGTTCGTTTTTGTAAAGTGCCCATTCATCTTTAATTGTCAGTTCAGCCAAAGAATTGGGTTTAGGTGGAATACCTCGGTTTCTATAGTTTCTAAGTGTACGTTTAATACTTTCTTCAGAACTAAATGATTTTAAACAATTTTGAGGAAGTTCACTTACTACAGCTGAAAATACTTGGCATGGTTTATTTGTTGTTATTTTCATTCGATTATTCATGCCTTCTTTAGCTTTCTCAACTGTCGCTAAATTATGATCACCAGCATGTGAATGATCCTTGATTAACCGAGGGTTAGTGATACCTACAGTAATTTTTTTTTTTTTATAATTATTTTTAATTTATTATTATTTATTTATTGTAATTTACCTTTTGAAGTGATTAAAATACCCGGACACTTTTTAGATAATCTTTGAGAGCATTTCCAGCGGATGCTTGTTGACAGATTATGATTAACTGTGTAAGCAAAACCATTACAAATAATTTTTTTACCCGATTTCAAAATTACTAATTCTTCCATTTCGATGTAAATAACTACGAGAGTGGACAACGACTGGATTTCTTATGCGTTATCGTAACATCAATATTGTATACGTTGGGTATTTCATATTTTATCTTATAATACAGATTAATTGTGCTATCTTTATTGCCTTTTAATGTACACGATTTTTCTATCATAAATTCTAGTATATTTTTTCTATCTACCTTACCTTAATACCTTCCATTTCTGTAGATATTATAACGACGAGAAATTTTAATTCTTTATAGTTTTAAATTATATTAGATCATACCAATCATATATATATTATTAATTTTGAATTAATTAAATAAGTTTAAATATTATTTATGAAACAATAAATCAAACCGGACTTTTTTTCCGTATAATAATTTTCTTGTCGGACTTTTTTTCCAAAAAAAATTAAATCGGACTTTTTTTCCGTGTACTTTTTTTCCCCGGACTTTTTTTCCGGGATTCCTGTGTTAGATATTATCTATGCTTTTTTCTAAAACCATGTTTTAATATTATAATATTATTGTAATTACTAATTACTAATTATTTCATATTCTTATTTTTGAATGCAAACATTTAATTATTATTTATCCAAGTTAAGAAGTTTAACTACGAAATATATTTTAAGTAAATACTAAACTATGTATATTAATTAAAATTAAAAAATATAAAGTTATACCGGTTATTTCAATGCATATTTTTTGTTAATATTTGAATGTTATATTTTAGTTAACAATTTAATTAAAAAATGTATGTGCTTCTATGTGATCAGTATTATTATGCATGTGAATTAAATTTCATACTTTGGTGATGACTTAATTTGTTTACATTGTTGGTAAGTTTATTCTAAAATTAATAAATTGGATACTGCTACTAATCTTCTGATTTATTCTTATATAACTCATGTTAATAGAATACTGAAAAAAGGTGAAAAATCTGTAACATCTGATCAGATAAAAATTAATGCTATGGTATACCATGACAAATATGCAAAAAAGAAAAATGTATTATTAAGACAAAATGTAATTGATGTACAATTAATTATGTAAATAATAAATTATAACATTGTAAAAAAAAAGTATTTGTTACATGTTTGAAAATATTTTAATAAATATAATTTTACTCTACAAATATGGTTTTTTTTTTTGAAAAAACTTGAAAAAAGTAAATGGTAAATGGGAAATATAAAATTGAAAGCAGTACATTCGATAATCGATAAATAATAAGATCGATACATAACTATATCGATTTTTACAAACTAACTATAGTTTGTTTTAGTTCGTAAGACAGCCACGCGGAGCGATAGCATCGAACATCATATCAAAACGTTCTACAGGAGTCGCCTTTCTATTTAATCTCTATTCTATGGCAAAACCTCTCAAAATGTATTTTTGTATAAATTGTTCATAATATTTTATCAGTATTCGCATAAATTAATAATATGGATAATCATTATCTTTAGATAAAAATGTCATCTCGACTACTGGTTTTCACTTACGGTTTTGATTAAATTCACAGTTCACGGTAGCAGTTGAACGATTATTTAAACGTTCATAAGTCGCAAACGGATTACTCAAATTAAATATTGTAAACGCAAAGACTATTTTTTTCATTATGTTTCTAAATTGGCTATTTTGATTTTTTTCAAAAAAATTTAGATCAAATTTAAAATTTTTTAATTTCTGTATAAAAAAAAAATAAATAAAAAAGTTTATATTATACGTGTAGTACAAACGTCTATAATTATATGAAAAAAAAAATGAAAAAATATTGATTAGAATACAAGTAATTTCATTTGTCATATCTTTCTGTTACAACCTGTATAATAATCTAACACTATTTCCATATTTTTTCTTAATTACATTATAATAAAAATTATACATCATTAAATTAGATAAATCTAAAACACACATTCCTATATATATTGGTTGTTTGAAATTAATTTCTGTTCTTTTCATATGGATTGCTGCTAAATTTTCTGTAAAAATTGTCCATTTATCGAAATTTGGTTTTGCAATTAATTTGTCTACTTGTTTTCCATTAGAACATAATCTAATATCAACATGATTTCTAACATTCATCATTGTACGTCCATAAACACTGTTGTTCATTAATTTGAAATATTCCTTTTTTAAAATCATTCTTAGCTTTTGATCTAAGATTTGTATTAAAATCAATAAAAACTTTCAACCAAAGAGATTGACTAAATTCTAAAACTCTATGAATATTCTCTAATTTTAAATCTAATTTAATATACAGGTGGTTTCACGATGAACTGACAATTGCAATTACTTTGGTTCTACTGAACATTTTCAACTCTTTTTTTTTAGATTGTCAATTGTCGTCTGCGCTACATTTAAAATAATTTTTGATAATTTTTTAACATTTTTTATGTAAAATTTAAAAATTTAAAAAATTTATTATTTGATATTTGAAAAATTCAAAATAGCCATCTTGTTGATATGGTTTTTAAAATATGTTTGTAAAAAAATAAAATGTAAAATGTTCAGCCGTTTATTTTCTACAATTTTTTTGAAGTTTGCACAAATTTATATTATTTCCAAGTGAATTGTATGATCCGACTTAAGCCGGATTTACACAATGATAGTAAAACGCGATAGTTGCTATCGTGATAGCTTCTCTCGTGAGAGTGTCATCGTGTAAACGTAACTATCGTAACTATCGAACTATTGCGATAGTGCTATCATACTATCAAGCATGCATGATAGTTGGGAGTTCTATCGTGATAGTTCTATCGTTCTATCATCGTGTAAACTACCATTGCGCCATACTATCGTGATAGGTGATAGCCTATCAGCCCATGTGTTCGATTTTATTTTTAAAAATATTGCCGTTTTGCAAGTGTATAATATTGTGTATTTTGAGTTAACATTAAATTTAAGTTATAAATTATTACCGGTTAAAATTAAATGATGGCAGACAAATTTAATATTATGCACTTTCTGGAAGAATACCAGAGGTATCCATGCCTTTGGGATAAAAGTATATAAAAGTAGAGAAAAAAGAGATTTTGCAGAAGAATGTCTCATGGAATCGCTTCAAATTAATGATGTGAAGTTACTTAGACAAAAGATCAGAAGTATTAGGTAATTTGTGTACTATTGCTAATTGAATGATATTTCTTTATTAGTTTACTGATTTTTATTTTTTTTTTCAGGTGTACTTACAACCAAGAAGTCTCTAAAATAAGAAATTCAAAAGAAAATTATTGTAGCTTTTAGTGTCTTCCGTGGACAGTTCTCTTAGGAGACAATTTGAGGCCCCTAAACTTCGTCTTCTAAGAATCCAATTCTTTACCCATATTCTATTTTTTTTTTTCACTTTTTCTTTTAACGGCAATTAACTCCTCAATCACGCGAATAATTCTGTATATCACTTCGTCAGACATTTTGATTTTTGATACAATTCATGTAAAGCTATAAATTGCATTTAAAAAAACACATTTTTATTATATACAAATATTACAAATACGTAATCAACTATCATGTATGATATAATATTAATTGATAGTAAACTATAATTTTTGAAGCGTATGGATACTTCACTTTCATGACAGTAACTATCAGGCGGTATCACGATAGCAACTATCGCGTTTTACTATCATTGTGTAAATCCGGCTTTAGGTCTTTACTATCTCGATTTTTCCATGACGTATCACAGGCCACCGCTTCAGATAGTATTTTCTATGTTTATTTAAAATCATATCAAGGTAGGTCTGTCTATACGCAGTCTATTAGACCACCAACGCCGTTATCACCTTGTTGTTATTGTAACGATTATCGTCTATCGACATCGTACATTATTCCTTAAGTAGGGCACACGTTGTTAAAATGCTGAGTGTGAGGAATGGCCAGCGGGGCCGACTGCTGACCTAAGGCTTTTAGGCAGCAATTTAAGGTATATAACAAGGACGAATACGTGTAGTGTAGGAGAGTGTGTGTGCGACACCAGGAGCAGACAGACGATTAGAAGACTCCTCAAACGATCCGTGCAGCCATCCACCATCCACACTCACGGTTTGTCAATCTACCCGGATCGGTAACCTTCATTCTATTATATAATTCTAAATTATCTGTTAAATATACGTTACATTTTATACAATTGTACTTTACTTAAATAAGGTAACCCTGATCTAGTATATGATATGGTGATGTGTATACCGATGGAATAACATATTCAAACAGTGTAGTATCGAACGGCTATGGCGAACACCTGCACATCGTGATATTTAATATAATGAATAAGACATGATCACACGTCCTGGACTTCTCAGAAATGATGAGTAAACGATAGTGTTAACATTGTACTATTTAATATGACAATCAAGACTTGATCACACGTCTTGTATTAGAACCGATGAAATCGCAGGAAAGGCACCCAACTGAATAATACATTTAATTTAGAGAGCTCCTTTAGGTCATCGGAAGTCACCACTCTTGACGGTTAACCATATATAAGGGAGACCAGGGCAACAGCTCAGCAGACGGTTAGGGATATTCGAGACGCTCAGAGGCATGTCGTAACACCACTCACACCATCTTGTGCTTATAAAATTTTATTCTTGTACGAGTTAATTGTATTAAATAAAGACTTAATCTTTTAACTTGCAAACATTAGTATTTCTATTTCTACGTTGATATATGAATCGACGTTGACATAAGGGACGCAACAATATTTATATCCAAGTATATTATGTACAATTATTGTACAATGATTAATATAATTTTATTAAAATTGTCATTAGATAAAAATGGTAGTCAAGTTGTACTTAAAAAAAAAAAAAAAAACAATAATAACAATAAATTTCATCGAAGTTAAATATATTGAATATATTATCACTCATTATTGTCCATTAAATTATAATTCATTATTTTATGCTAAATACTAATTTATGGATTATGAATTATATAAAATACATAAAGTATACATTAGTTATTGTTAATTATAATTTTTTATTTCTTTAATCTTATACTAAGAATAATAATTATATAATATCATCCTTTATTGATTAAATTTAGAACTTTTTATTATTTAATTATAATAATATTTTTTGCAACCACAAGAATTTACAAAATAACATCAAATACAATATTTCAAAATCAATTTAACATATTATTATTATTATATTATTAAGAATATAGTTTTTTATACATAGTTAAACATATTTTCAAATTCCAAAATGCTGGCCACAAAATAGGAATAACATCTTTATTAATCATTATAATAAATAAATATTAATACGCATATATTCTAAAAGTATTTTATTTAATTTAGATTATTATACTGATTAATTATCATATCTGATATCTAGATTAAGCATTAAGTAATTTATAATTTAAATAGTGTTATTTAGGGTATTCTTTTTAGTTTAATTTATATGATTGTATTTTTGAATATAGACTATATTATTCAAAACTAAACAAATAATGAGTATTAATTAACGGATTCATTAGCAGAGTATTAGTAGTAAACTAAAATTCTAAGTAAATAAATAAAGCAATACGTAACTC
>NW_020270586.1:0-11429 GCF_002803265.2 Melanaphis sacchari
TTAATTTATTTTAGTTAACAGTTGGTATTCGTAGCAAAATGGACGTTGATCGTTTATGATGTTTTCGTATCTAAATTTCGTAGTAGTAAATTTTAAATAATTAAAATTCAAGTAATTATATTGATTTGCTCTGTTTCTAACAACGAAATTTACGATAGTGAAGAAATTAAATGCAAAAAGTGTAAAATGTATTTATCTTTTCAAGCACAGGTATTAGATAAGCCAATGTCAGAAAAATGAGTTCTTCAAACAAAGTGAAATGGTGTTGTGGAAATTGCAAAGATTTTATTTTGTTTAGTAGTTATGGTATAATGGTGTTTGTTGAATCTGGTTTATAATCTATCTTAATATAAGGAAACAAATTACAAATACGAAAGAGGTTTTAATATATGAAAATTAAGATGTATGTGGTAAAACTCAGGGAAGTTTTCTAGGTGCAATTTTGTTTATTATGTTCATAAATAATTCATAAATAAGCTATGTACTATGAATGTTGACGAAAAAATAGTTGTATATGTGGATGATACATGCTTTTAATTATCTGGTTTTAATTGGGAAAGTTTAAAAAAAATAATGAAATTAAAATTTAAGAAAGTAATTAAGTGGTTTAATATTAAAAAACTGTATTAAAACTTCAACAAATTAAATGTTCATGCTTTTTTCAATGAATAACTTTTTACCACCCCTTGAAGAAATTACATTGCATGAATATTCAAATGGATCAAACTGTAACTATCTAAAATTCAGTATTGTCAATAGAATAAAATATTTAGGATTGACATTCGATTGTAACCTTAAATGGTTCCTTCATATACATAGTTTGATAGTTATATTGCAATTTTGAATGATTAAATTTCATAAATCAAAATACAGTAGATTCTCGTTATGTCGAATCTCAAGGGGAACAGAAAAAAGTTCGAGATATCGAAAACTTCGAGATATCGAGTTTTATTAAAAAATAAAAAAAACTAATATGTATGTATAAATGTATGTTGTATAATGTATATGAATAATAAATAATACGAATGACTAAAATAGACTAAAATTTGAATAATTAAAATACTGAAATGACTGAATAAATTATTTTTCTTTAAAAAAATCTGTCATTAAGGTTTGCTTCATATTACTTCTTTCTGCCACGAAGTCTTCCAAATTATTTAATGCAGAAAAAGCCTTATCATCCATACCTGTAGACTACCAACGCGCTAAATCACAATCGCTATACTGCACTGCCTGCATAATGTATGCAATGTACTGCACAATTCCTATGTTAACCGTAACAAAAATATTATTTGTGAACTCGAGATAACGAAAAACGATTAATTTTATATCGAATTATCGAGAGCAAAACACTATTAAGTGTAATAGTAGTTTCAAGGGGAATTCAAAGTAGTTCGAGATAACGAAAAATTCGAGATAGCGACGTTCGACATAATATTAAGAATCTACTGTATATAATGCAATACTGCATGGTATTTTGGGGCGGTACCTCTAAAAAAGATTTAGATCCATTGATGGTTCTTTATTACTTTGACATTATAGATGTGATTTAGTAGACATTTATTTCTTAATTTGACTTGCCTTGAGTCACATTGTATATCTCTTTACTGCTTATTGGATCGATATTTGAATCTATGCCCTTCAAGCTATCTTGCACTATTATCTCTTAGTGCCATAGTAAATGATGATGGGGAAATTTTCCAGTATTTGAACGTCACACACCAGATTATGAAGTATTAAATATAATTAATTTTGTTAAATAATTATTAGAATGTCAAACAGGATAATAAATTTTATTTATATGTAAAAAAATAATAAATATGTAATATGTACCTTTAAAAACAAATTCATAAACATTTAGCAGTATTTACAGCCAAATAATATAAAATATACAAACGACCTTAATTAATAATATAATTCGTTAAATAATACAACAACAAATTAACTGTTGAAATAAACAAGAAACCCTATATATTATGTATGTAAGATTTCACACCATATAGTTAAGTATAGTCACTCATTACTTCGCATTAAATGCTTAACACACATATTTTGTTCAAATGTAGTGGTAATATAAGTCTTTACATACATGTAAAATGTATACGTCAGTTAGTCGAGTTATACGGCCCGTTCTCTGTATACGTTCTATGATTTAATATCATAGTACATTTTATATTACAAACATATTTTATTCTTATTAACCTTTTTCCATAAATGACTATGCTTAAATAACTTTTTTCATAACGTAAAATATAATCATTAGATTAAACTATTCAAGTATAACAGCGTTATTCAAACGTGAAAATTTATCAACAACCCTGTTTAAATCTCTTTTGGAGACGTAGAATGATTTTAATATCAATTATAAAAAGGTCAATTAACCTATCATCATTCATCACCCATATATTTGTAAAATACTATAAAGATCCATGTTTTCAAAGATTTCTTTCATAAATGTATTAAACATAATGATGTTTTAGTACTTAAAAACAATGAGGATAAAAGATTATTGTCAATTTTGAAATACTTATAGAGATCAAAAAAGTGTATTGAAAAAATTTAATCTGGATTAAAAAATGCTATTATTTTCTTATCTTTTAACCAAGGATAATTAAATATTGAAAGTTTAAACACTCCCCGGTTTTCAAAGTATATATATATACACAATTCGGGTTGAATTATTAGGTTATGAGTTTCTGAGATTAGCTAGAAGTTATTGTTTTGTATAATAAATATTTCTAATAAATAAAACATTTAATTATTATTTACGTTTAACCCTTGACAAAGACTTTTATCTCAAAAACTAGGTATAAATTATATGTTGGAGAGACCTAAGTTAATGTATTGGTGATCCCATAACTTTGTAATTACGTTGAAAAATATTACTACTAAACAACAACATACTAAAACTATAAAAAAAATAAAATATATTTAAAGATGATAAAATACATTTTTTTTGTGCTTACAGGAAAATCTTTAATTTTAGACAATATTGTTAGTAAGTATTTTTATGATTGCATACTTTATAAAAAATCTATTACATAAAGAACTTTTTCGTTAATTTTACTTATTTGTTAGAGAAAAAACGGTATTATTTACAAAGAAAGTTGATTCTTAAAATATTAGTTTATCTTATTCATTAAGTTTAAGAATCACTAGCTGTCCTCTGGACTTTGCAATTTATATCCTTATATGATCTGGACCATATCATAAAAATACCTAGATGCACGTTGGACGGTAGCTATAAATTTTCCTAGGTCATTTTCGCGATTGGGGACATCCGTTGGACCACGTGACACAAATACAATCTTAAACTCCCTAAAGATAACGTTAATGTTGCTGACGAACGTTTTAACTATCATCTTTGTGTTTCGTGGTATCCAAGGGATGTTTACAGTACAGGCACGCCACGTTGGGGTGCGCTTAATCCGGTTCAGGTACTGCCTAAAATACCCGTGTCCTGTAAGTGCCTGGGTTACACGAAACTTTAGATATTTAGGAAGTTGTTTCACTTATCTTCCCAAGTCCGGAAAGATCCTGGATGGTCAGACCACGACTTCACCTATTGGACAGAGCAGCAAAAGGAGGATGTCATTCTCTGATTGTCGCATCTCAACCTCGAAATCAATCCTACCAGGTTCATCAAGCTTGCTTCGAAATCTTTTCCTTTCCATTATTAGGAGATATCCCGAACTAGTTTCTACTAACATTATGCTGCCTCAGCCGAAACGGGTTCCCGCATCACTCTAAGAATTCTCTAATCTCAATTCTGTGTGTTCGTGTCAGAATTAAATCACCTGGCACTTGTTCATTCAAAAGTCCAATTTTTAATGTTATCACTTTATCAGAAATCCTAACCTAAACTAACCCAGTGAATAATTTGCTAACAAACGTGACTTCACTGTTTGAAGCAATTCTAATCAATGATTACCATATATTCTAGTATTTAGAATTGCTATATGTGTCTTTTTGTATATTCATGGATTAGCAAGAGACAGCAGTATAAATCTCGATGCAATAAATAAAAATGGTTTAAATACATTGGGAATACACAATTAATTTAATTTCTCTAGGTGGTATTTTACTAATGCATTTTTTAATAATACTTGATGTAAACTATTAATCCACGTTATAACAATATTTGTGATAGTAGCACTAATGTAGTTAAATCTGACTGCCAGATCAAAATCTGGAAATTATTACTCAACTTTATTTAGGTTCTGATTATTTGAACTTCATTGTTAATGCTTTCAACGGATTACATTAAATTATAATCAATATTTAATGGTTTTACTAAATTATAAAAAGCTTCAAATACTGAATTTGAAAGCAAACCAATAAAATAATTTAACAGTTCATAATTTTAACTAAATTTAGCATAATGCATTTTATTCGTAAATGTTTAAGTCCAATTTGTTAGTAAGCTGTTCTATACATAGTTTCTTTGGATGCAGTCAATAGCTCTTGTTAACTCTTGTAAATTCGTTTGTTAAACATTTTTGTTCTGTTTACTTTTCAAAATCAATTATTTTTAACCTTCAACCCATAAAAATACCATTTTTCGATTTTTCAAAAGACTGTTACTTCACCCCTGACGATGTCCTCCTCAAGCTAAATTGTCTAAAAAATGTGTTTTCTGGCGATTTCCTCTACACGACAAACCACATTATTTTATATCCTTGTTGATCTCTTAATGAAAGTACTTTCCCTAAAATGTGGAAAATCGATCCTGTTACTTTCATTTAAAATCCAGGTAGATCCTCTTTAGTCATCAATTATAGACCAGTTAAAATTCTAAGACATATTTCTAATCTTTTTGAGTCCCTAGTCTTAGACTCAATTCAGTCTTCGGTTAAACTGAATTTAGCCAACGAACAACTCGGTTTTCGTCCAGGAAGATTTACGGTATCTTGTAACCTCTTCTTTTGTAAATTCATAGTTGATTTTTTACTGAGTGATCACAAGTTTAATTCATCTTTACCGACTTAACTAAGGTGATTGATTCAGTAAATCATAAGATTCTTATTTCTCTATTCGGTGCTTTTGAATTTGGCGATCCTATCCTTTCTTGGTTGAATTAATTTTTATCAAATATATGACAATGGGTTTATGTGATTAACTCAAAATCTGATATATTTCTATCTACCTTTGGTGTCCTCAAGGTGGTGATCTAGACTAGTGACATGAAGATTTTCCTTAAGAATTGTACTGGTGGTGACTGTCTCAAACTCCAGGGTGATCATTTGAATTTTTCTGCCTAAGCTGAAACTCTCGGTCCTACATTAAATATTCATAAATCCCATTCAATAGAACTAAATTTCGTTTTCTTATTACTCCCTCTTAAACATTGGACAGCTCTAATTTGATTCATTCATTTTGATTCTAGCATTTGTGATCTTGACTTTACTTTTACTCCCTTTCATTGTTCTCGCGCCCACATCGATATAATTACTTGCAATGCTTTAGAAAAAATGGGTTTCGTTAAAGATTATCTGGTAAATTTAAACTCATCATCTATCTTAAACCCTGACTTAACCTAACCTGATTGAGATCAGCTGACGCCAGTTTACAACTCCGACGGTTCAGCGTAAATTCCTATGTTATATGAACCACGTCTTGAATGTAAACTGAAAACTCATGATTAGACTCTACCATTATTTCTACCATAGAAATATTGTAAATTTATTATCGTATTTTATTTCACTTGTTTTTATGTTCCGCACTTATAATAAGTATCTTATTGTTATTTTTTTGTCAACTTTACATCATTAATGTAACTAGGGCTAAAGCCTGTTTTATCTTGAAGAAATGAATAAATGATATACGTGTATAACTTAAATATCAAGATTAATAATAACACTAGTTCTATGTTTAAATAAACTGTTTTTTGTTACCAAACCTAATAGTTATTGTTTTAATTTATTTTATTTTTAAAATGAGATTTTTAAGTAATTTTCATTCAGTTATCTAAATTTGAATTTACATGAGTGAAAACTTAAAAATAAAATAATAAAAATGAATAATTTTTTTTTCTTGTATATATTATTAATAAACTTAAATAACTATTGAAACAGAAAAAAACATAGAATTCTATTGATAAAGACCACCACTATGAAACTGCAAATTTCACGTTCAATATCTATCACCACCCATCGAATGTGTTTTTGTAAATTAAATATCTATGGGAAAATTAATTTCACTTTTTTTAATATGTATTTATCAATTATATATACCAGTGTTTTATTTTATTTTCAGCAATAAAACAACTTTGGGATAATGCTCTTGATACGTCAACTGACACGTACATAATTAAATTTCATAACCAATTAGTACAGAAAGTAAGTACTATTGTTTATATTATTAATAATTAAAACGTCTAATTTTTTATAAAAAAAAAAAAAAAACAAATGTGTGGCTTTCTATATGTAACTTTCTTGAGCTTAGAACACCATTAGATAAAAATTTCAACTAGTTCATTATGAGTCTCCAATTCCTAAAGACAGAATTCTGGGCAATCCGTTCATGGTTGAAATCGAAATTATTATGAAATACCAGACTAATAAAATTATTATTCCGGAAGAGTTAGAAATATTTATAGAACCTTGTGCAGAAACTCTTGTAGAAGTTAAATCAGATCATCGAGTAGTGGACGATATTCTAATAATAAACCAAGAAGTCATAAGTTCAGTCATGTGTTGTAATGCCGTTACGAAAGTAAAAATTCGAAACGTCTTGGGATCATTTATCAGTCCAACAGAGAATAGAATTAACATTAAGGTGTCGGATCTAAAGGAACTTATTCATGAAGAGTTTCGGGAAGCGTCAATACATGCAATATACTACGAATTTCAGGAAGAAAATCGTTTGGACGCTGCAATAATAAATCAATTGGTGAAAGCATTGCGCATGGATCACTTAAACTCTGAGAAAAAAGATTCATTGGAAACGATCTGTAATGAATATTCTGACGTATTCTTTTTAGAAGGCGACAAACTCGCAGTAACGACAGAAGTTTCCCACGAGATCAAGACGCCCGAGTTCGCCACACCAATACACGTGATTCCTTATCGTTACCACGGCGACATCGTCAGGAAATCGGAGAACAGATGGAAACCCTTGAAAAGGAAGAAATAATTGCGCTCAGCGAGTCACTTTAGAGCCCTCCGCTCTTAATCGTTCCGAAGAAACCCAATGTTAATGGAAACGTTAAGTGCGCTGCAACTCGTTTGTGCACATTCAAAATTTTTTACCTGAAAATCGACAACTCGTTTGCTTACGACAAAATCAATCATTTACCTGTAAATAGATCACTCGTTTGCGCACAACTACAACACATTCACACGCATGTACTGCAGTACAAATTATCAAATATTTTATAGCAATATTATCTTACAAGGGTAGATTATATCATTCTGATTTTGTAGTTTATGTCATTTTGGATTTTATAAACTACTTTTAGGATAGTTTTAATAGGTATGGTTCAGTTTCAGTACAGTTGTGGCTAGTGTGTTATACGACGTAAAATATTTAATATGGACGTAGAAATTTCTAATATTTTTGAAACTCGGCAAGGAAAACGATGTTTTAATATTGAAAATTACACTGTGAGTTACGAAATACAGAGAATTTTACGACAAATTTAGAACACAGTGATGTTAAATTGCTACGAAGGTCAATGTATGAAACTAGAAAAAAACAATATCCAAATTTACCAAAATCTTTTGAAGACGCAAGAAATCAACTGATCAACATGCAAAATGACATTCAATACCAAGGTAATAAATTTTGTTATCTCAGTGATAATAAAAACATATTTATATTTACTTGCAAAAAAAATTTGGAATTACTTAAATATTCTAAACACGTGTTTGGGGATGGCACTTTTTCATTTGTCCCTAATCATTTTGTCCAAGTTTATACGATCCACGTTTTTCAAAATAATTTTTACGTACCCGTAGTTTATTGTTTTTTACGTAATAAGCATACAAATACTTACCTACAAATGTGGCAATCACTAAACAATATATGCTTAGAAATTACGGGAATAGAAATTAATTTAATCAATTTTCATGCTGATTTTGAAAAGGCAAATTTTAATTTTTTCCCAATGTAAAATTTTTGGCTGTACCTTTCATTTAAGACAAAATTGGTTAAGGCAAATACAACAAAATAAAATATTATTATCTAAGTACTTGAAAGATTCGGAAATTGGAAGATGGATGAAGTACTTTTATGGTATAAGTTATTTACCACCAAATGAAGTTTCAGATGGCTTTACAGATCTTATGGCGGTAGCACCTGGTACTTCGGTTAGTTTTATATTCTCAGATTACATTTTAGAAAATTATATTGACTCTAATAGCAATTTTCCACCAGTCTCATGGGCTTGTGAACCAAATGATAATCTCAAGACAACGAATAGTGCACAAAGTTTCCATAAACATTATAATAGTCAATTTTATAAAACACATCCACACATACATCAAGTCGTTGATATACTCATTCAAATTCAAAGTGAAACAGATTTAAAAATTAACTCAATACAAAACAATGTAATGAATTATAAAAGAAAAGAAACTGTACATAAAGAAGAATACTTACAAGATATGTGGAATAAATATAAAAATAAAACTATCGACCGCTTAACTTATATAAAAAATATTGGAAATAAATTCCATCATACAAATCTAATTTAAAATAATAATAATTACGACGATACTTCATATTAGTTGTAGAATATTTTTGTATTTATACTTTATATTATTCATTATTATTTATTTATATTTTTATATCGACTAATGATGTTATAACGATATATGTAACACATATCATACATACACACATACATTTTTAATCACGCCTGTTTGAAAGTTTGAAGCAGAGAGTCCTAAGCCTGTTAAAGTGAGAAGGAAAATGTGTGCGCAAACGAGTTCTGACAATAGTGATTTTTGTCACAGGTAGCCAAAATATATGTGCGCAATCGAGTTGTGTATTTTTGCGCAAACGAGTTGTAAAAAAGGTAAATGTGCGCAAACGAGTTGTAGCCGTTAAGTGTGGTGTCCATAGGCACCAGGAATTCAAAAATCTATTGGGTGCTCTTACCAATGTCAAGTATTGGTGAGAGGCTTTTTCCATATCATTGCCTATACTAAATTGTCTATAACCTGACAAAAAAACATATATTTTATAATATAATATATACAATTTATAATGAATAACGAGTATTTAATAAAATAATAGTTTTTAATAACATATTATATACTATAAGTTCAAACGATTAAAATAAAAATATTTTAAATGCAAATGTGTTTTGACGAATTTTGGCTATACTTGGGATACTTAAATCCTCCAGTCTATTGAGAATTCAGCATTAAATGGATTAATACATACAAATGTATTTTCTTCATCGGAATTAATCACGCACTTAAAGAAATACACCCGAATTTACCATGCACTGTGGAGCTCCCTACGACTGACTGTCATTCATCTCTGAACTATTCAGAACATCTAAGTTAAGCGTAGTGTATATTCAGCGGAAACTCGTATTTGTGTATAACCTTACTGTCAAGCCTTCGATTTGATTTATTTCATAATATTCTACTTCTGATACCTGTAGATAAAGATAACGTAGTTTCATTAAACCACAGGCTTAATACTTGGCAATAAGCGACACCAACGGATATCGTTTTAGACTAACAGAACTCGTATGAAAAATGTGAAATCTTGTTCTCATTTAAATTATGTGTAAATCCGGAAGCTATTAGTAAGACCACTCACCAGGAAAATTGTGAGGTATTGTTGTACAATTCCACTGATCAAACGGCAAAAACGTGTAGTTTTAAATATCTAATTCTAAATACTACTGTATAGCATAAACCTCATCTGCAAAATGCATGGCTGTATTATTGAAACTTACAGGCAGTAACAGTGATATGTACACAAAATCCTAGTATGATCCGACTCTATTAGTTAGTTCAGAAAACCAAAAAATTAAAGGAATTGTCTAAAATATAAAATATAAATTTTTTTTTCACCCAGATCATAATTTATATTATGATAACGGTAGTTATAAGTATAAGCATGTTCATTAGACGTAAATTTAATTTACCCCAAGCTTATAGACCTGAATTAGCAGAACCTCAGCAAGTAGCAGAACGTGTGCAACCCACGCATTCATCTGCACTATTTATAAGTCTGGCAGACCATTAGAAAACCACAGATTAGATGAAACGTGGTAATCATTGAATGACCAGGTTTCATGTAGTCTGGAAGGTGTTATGTACCGATGTATAAAGTTATATTCAGTGGGTACGAGTTAGTAAGTAAGCATCTTATTATTGTGAACAGGCAGAGTGTTACAGTCCACGGTTCGAAAGAATTCGCTGTGTGGACAGTTTTGGGGCTGAACGAGCCCCTTCCGAATCTTGCTGTTTGTGCAACAATTAGTGTTGTACGTCCATAACATGTTATGTGATTTAATTAATAAAACGTAACAATATATTCATTGTCGCAAAATCTAAAAATGTACAATCAAAATGTATTTAGCTATTTGAGTACTTATAAAAAGTGTTCTAATTAATACTGTTATTTTCTCCAACACCGTATTTACCTTGATTGGGGAAGTATGCAGCTATATATCTGGGGCTTGGGTCAAAAAGGGCCAATGTCACTTTTAATCACTTTTATTAAATACCTATTTTATATTTTTGTTTAATGAATTTATTGTTAAAAGTATAATTTTAATTTTGTTGTTATAATTTGTTGTAATCATCATATTTTATAAATTATATTAAATTGTAGTTGCATAATGCATTAGTTTATAGCAAGTCAGCACTCATCAAATCATACATTTAATTTAGAATATTTTGTTTTTAATCGTTAAAGTATAATTTAATTTTGTTGTTATAATTTGTTATAATTATCATATTTTACAAATTGTAATTGTAGTTAATAATATTAACATTACTATTTTGATCAATGTATCTAAGTCAAAAGTAATTAATCCATTTATTAAGAGCAAGTCATACCATCAGTCATGAACCTAATTTCGATTGATATTTTGTTTTTAAGAATTTTTAAAAGTATCATTTTAATTTTTCTGTTAATATATTTTATAAGATACAGATTTCACCTCAACAAATATAATTATGTTGTCATATATAAATATCATATAAAATGCTTAAATTATAAATGGTAATTTATTGCACGAGTTAATTATATAATGTTTTTCATAAGGGCCAAAGTGGTTTTTAATATTATCATTTTAAAGGGCCAATGTAAATAGAAATCCTTCATCACTTAAATAAAAATTCATATCATATAACAAACTTAGGGTTACTGATATTTCATATCCATCTAAACCAATTACTTGTACAATGAACAATAAATTAATAAAATTTTTAAAAATGTTTTATTCTGATTTGCCAAAG
>NW_020270587.1:0-45125 GCF_002803265.2 Melanaphis sacchari
TAAAATACAATTCTTCTTTGAAAATCTTGTACGTCTTATTTATCGTATTAAAGCGTACGATATTAGTTAATACTATTAATAGTTTTGTTATTGTACATCGTACGACATTAGCCTTAATTAACGTACATGTACGATTCAACTTTCAAATTCAAAGTTCAAACCGTACGTCTGGCTAGTGGCTACTATTTTGTGTGATACCGCGCCATGACTGTTAGGTGATAAGAAACTATACACAATATGCTTGTATTTTTCACTGTTTAACAAGTTTAACAGTTTCACAGTTTTCACAGTTCCACAGTTTAACCGTGATCACAGATAACGACAGTGTGATCAGATCACTGCTATTTTATGTGTTAGTAGCAGACACTGTTACTGCTACATGGCAAGTCGCAGTGAAAAGTAGCAGTGACTGCTACTTTTTAACATCACTAATCGCTGAGTCTGTTGTTCTTTTCCAGCGGTCGTCCGCGTCTGACGATCTACGTCTTTTCCGCCCGCCGTAGGCGTCGCGCGTCTTGTTCGGACCACGTGATCGACGAGTTTTTTTTTGTGCGTTGTGCGTTGTGGCCTAAAAAATACGCATGTTTGCGTTGCCGTGCTGGTGGTCATCCGCCTAGAATTAATTTGCAACTGGCGTCGCCGCGCGTGAAAAGCGCTCGAAACTATTATAATATTCGTGTGCGTCGTGTACCGTGCCATCCGAGAAAACACGTGTTGAAACGAGATTTTCTGTGTGCTGTCGCCACAGAATATCACACGGGGTTTTCTGGCATCGAGTGTGCCGAGTTCGCCCTATAATCCTATTTAATATTGGCATCGCCGCGCGTGAAAACCCTCGAAATTATCGTATATTATTCGTGTGCGTCGTGTAACGTGTGGTCCTAGAAAACCCGTGTTGAAACGGATTCTTTTGCGTGTTGTCGCCACAGAATCTCGCACGGTGTTTTTTCGTCACCGGGTGTGACGCGGCGTTTCATTTCAACATCATCATTGTTCCAGCGTTCCGGACCACAAGGCAGGGTTCGAGCGGTGTCGGTATCGTAAAATTATCTTGTAATTATCATTAGCTATGTTATATTATTTAGTGTAATTGTATACAAATAATTATTTTATTATTATTTCATGGGTGCCCACCTTTATTAAGACATTTAAGTCGTTTGTATTTATTATTATTATTATTATTATTACTGTTTATACGATGAAATTATTTTGTTTGTTATAATATAATAAGTATTTTTTACGATATACAACATTCCGTTGTTATATGTGGATTTCCCAAACATCCCGCAAGTCGTGTTGCAAACTGAACCAGCAAGTGCATACGGCGTAAACAAAAATATTAAGCTATATTATTAATAAATTATAATCATTCGTTCGATCACCGTTGTCCGCGTCGTTACTCGTTAGTATCGATTATTGTTTGAAGAAAGTATATCTATCTAAAAGGTAAGTAATTATGTAATTTAATAAATTACATATTATAATTTATATAATATCGTCTTATAGATAATATTAATCAGTGATTCACCAGGTATTGTATTTATCTGTCAAACAGTAAGCATTTTTTTATTTTTAAATTAATATTATTATTTATGATGTAACTAAATATACTTAAGGTAATAAACTAATAACTAATAATATAACTTTTATAGGTGATATTTTAAAATATACTATTGACAAATTATTTAAACATATAACAAGTTGTATCATTGATTTATATATAAACTAGTTCATATAATCAATAGTTGTAAATACTTAACCTTAATATATTAAAAGTTGAAAGAATCTTACAATTTTATTTTTACAAACATTTTTTATTTCCTAAGTCTGTTTAAAAAATAAATACTCTATATGTATAGTAAGGTTAGGAAGTCAAAATGTACTAGGAAAGTAGTATTAACATTTTTCATAGCAATATTTAAAAAATAATATAAAATAGATAATAACTTATATTATCAGAGTATTAGGTACCTAAATATTATAATTTTATAAATTATTTGGTTAATAGTGTAGGTATTTAATAATCGATCGCTGTAATTATGCCTAAAATCAACAAGGGGTATCAAAGATATAATTTGAATGCTTCTTCAGGTACTCGTGAAAGAATAATTCAACTTCAGAATCAAGATATTCAATTTATGAAAATAAATTCATATCAACCAGATAATTTTAATAATTTACTTATTTCTTCAAATAAAACTCCTGTTCCTGTACCAATTACAAATTGTGTCAATGATACAATTTATAATAATAATTTGTCTCCTCAAATCAATTTTAACATAAATAATAATTTAACAATAAATGAACCACAGTTTTTACCTGTCCAAACAAATAAAATTATAGAAAATAATTGTTCAAACTCAATAAATGATATTGAAACTTTTAAAATTGAGATAAAAAATTGGGCTGTTAATTGTAGAATACCTCAATGCCATTTAAATGCTTTATTAATTATCTTAAGAAAGTATGACGGTTTTAAAATGCTTCCTAAAGATTCAAGAACCCTTTTACAAACTCCCAATAAAGTTACCATTGATAAAATTCGCCTCGTTAACCCAAATGGGAAATACTTTCATTTTGGATTAACCGAGTGGTTATTAAAGTATTATTCCTCTATTAATAATATTCCAAACATAGTTGAATTGGTAATTGGCATTGATGGGCTTCCAATAGCACGATGTAGCAATAGCCAACTTTGGCCAATTTTAGCATATGTGAAACCTGAGAATAGTTTTGAAAAAAAACATGTATTCCCTGTTGGTTTATTTTGGGGTAAAAGTAAACCAATAGATAGTAATGAATTCCTTTATGATTTTGTTAATGAAACTAAAGCACTATTATCTAATGGGCTTAAAATAAATGATCAAATAATTCCTGTAACAATATTTTCATTTTGTTGTGATGCCCTAGCAAAATCATTCTTAACCAAAACCAAAGAGCACACAGGCTTATCTTCATGTTCAAGGTGTACGCAAGAAGGGGAATATTTGTGCAACAGAACTTCATTCCCATATAAAAATGTAATGTCACCTAAAAGAACACATGCTAGTTTTGTTGTTAAATCACATGATGATTATCATGTATCTAATGTAAACACAATTCTTCTAGATTTACCAAATTTCAATATAGTTGAACGGTTTTCTTTAGATTACATACATTTAACATGCTTAGGAGTTATGCGTAAACTTATATTCTTATGGATGAACGGATCTTTTTCTGTTCGTCTTCCTAATTCTAAAATAAAACAGATTTCTGCTAATCTACGTTCAGTAAAAAATTATATACCAATTGAGTTTTGTAGGAAACCAAGAGATGTAGAAGAAGCTTGTCGTTGGAAAGCAACAGAATTTCGCCAACTTTTAATTTATACAGGTCCTATAATCTTGAAAAATATTTTATCTAAAAAATGTTATACAAATTTTATGTGTCTGCATATTGCTATGGTTATATTAATTAGTCCTAATTTAACAAAGTATATAGAATTTTCACAACTTTTATTAAATTCTTTTGTTAAATATTTTCAAGACATTTATGGCAAACATTTAATTTCCCATAACATACACGGGCTATTGCATTTATGTGAGGATTATAAGTTATTTGGGCCATTAGATAACGTTAGTTGTTTTCCATTTGAAAATTTTATGAACAATTTTAAACCTATGTTAAGAAAACATGAGAAGCCGCTGAAACAAATTGTGAAACGTTACAAGGAAATTGAAATTAATACTTTTTTAAACATTCCTACTAAAAATAACAGTCAGGACATAAAATTAATGCGTTAAAAATTTAATGGTCCTTTACCAACAACACTTCAAGGGTCTCAATACAAAATATTGGTTTTAAGTCTTAAATTAATAACTATAAAAGTTGACACTGTATCTGATTGTTTTTTTGGTAAAATTGATAATGAAATTGTTAAAGTAGAAAATATTGTAAAAAATTTAAATACTGAACAAATTACAGTAGTTGAGAGAAAATTCACTAAAATAGAACCACTTTATCAAAAACCAATTAAATCAAATACATTTGGTACTTATGTTGTAAAGGAGCTCTCTGATGATTATACACTTTACTATATAGATGATATCAATAAAAAGTACATTGTCTTTTGCTCATATAAAGAAAATAATAATAATATTGCTATGCCAGTTTTACACAATGTTACATAAAATATTTATTGAAAATGTCTTAATTGTTTATTGATTATTATTATAAGTACTTTCAAACTTGTTTTAAATTTAATATTTTTATCTGTTAATTATTTTATTGTTTTGTATATAATATAAGTTAAAAAATAATATTTGTCTGTTTGTATTAATAAATTAATGTTATAGATTTATTTCTGGAATTATTTATGTGTTATATCCAGAATAACATTTAAAATGTCTTATTCCATTGTGGTTTTCACTGAAGAAAACACAGTTTCTGCTGTACCATCATATTGGTTTCGCGCATCAACCAAGAAGTGTGCTTGGCCTAAGCCATCACATACGGCAGCTAGTGTGTCAAGATTAATAGCAAAAAGAACTCCCTACAATTCAATTGACTTTAACTTATTTGATGCAAGAGTTCTTAAGAATAATATAGGTGAATTATTTAAATAAATAAATAGAAAATATCTAAAAATATTAATTACAAACAAAAAAAAAATTTATTTACCTTCACTGTTTATACTATTTAGGATCATATTTGGATGCACAGAAAATAGCTAAGACTGCTGTCTTAACATCAGATTTGTCTGAATGCGAAAAAAGTATAGAGAAAAAACGAAAAAATAAAGAGCAAGAACCAGCTTCTTATAAAAATCATGAAAAAAAATGAAAAAAGTGAAAAATCAAATTGTTATTCCACAATATCACTCTCAATACAGTTCAAGCTTTTCAGAATTTGGTGTGTATAATAGTTTATTATAATAAGTATATAATTATTTATTAATTTAACTAATAATTATTTTTAATTATTAGATGATTCAGATAAGGACATCTCATATGCTGAACCGTTGAAGAAACCCATATTATCACCGTCTAATTCTAGTATTGGTTTCGAGATTGGAAATGTTGACAATAATATAAATATAAACCAAAAAAAAATGAACAATGAAGGTACTACATAATATTTTAATTATTAATTATATTATAATATTATATGCTGAATTTTAAAGTCAGCCTTGATATAATTTTTATAATTATTATTTTAATATTATACTCATAAAATATTTTCCTAATTCCATGTTATAAGTTATATGTTCTACTAAATTAAACATATTTTTAGTAAATTTCTATTTTATAAATAATTCTGTTTTATTCCTTTTTAAACTCAGTTCTTAAATTTTTATTTTTGATAGAAAACATTTATCCTCTGTATAGCAATACCGCCAAAGTTGTAATAGATAGCATATTAAAGAATGTATTATAAAATGGTTTCATATTGTTTAAATATATAGAGTTTTTATTAAATTTATTAGAATATGTTTGGTATACTTTTTATTTTACAGAAATAGAGGCTTTCCAACCTTTGCAGACTGATAGTAATCAATTAATGACTATAATTGAATCATTAGGTAATTATATTATTATTAATATTATATATTTGTTTTGAATAAATTATAGAAAACTACAATAACTTAGTAAATTAAAAATATTTTTCAGTGGTTAAAGTTGATGACCTTGGTAAACAGATAGCTGGACTACGTTATGATAATAGATTTCTGTTTGATTTAGTAGAAAATATTGAAAAAAAAAAATGGAAAAATTAAATGGAGCAGAGGTTATACAAAACCATAGAGAAGTTCAATGTTTAATTGGACGGTCAATATTGAAAATGATTTGTGATGATGATGAGCTACAAGAAGTAGACATGAAATTAATAAGCTCTGAGATATCTGAATTTCGTACTATGTTTGTAAGTTGAATTAAATATGTGTGACTATTGATATGTATAATATAATAATTATTTTAATGTCTTAAAATCAATTAAATTAGGTTTTAGAGCAGTGATGCCCAACCTTTTTTGTTCGGCGTGCCACTTTGGTTAATAATCATCTTCGAGCGGGCCACTAAATATAAAAGTACGAATAATCCCAATCTTAATCTAATAATATAATTTTGTGATACATATGTGTACAATATATATGGTGTATATCTTATCTTTTATTGATTGAAAAGATTATGGATTGAGGTAAACATTGTAGATACATACGACGATCAGTCTGCTCTTTTAAGTGCATAGGTAATAGCGATCGTAAAATTTTTATTTAAAAATGTCCGACAGAAAAAAGCGTAAATATAATGACGATTGCCGAATTTTTTTATTTTTACAATTACAAAATAAATTTATAAATATAATTTTACTTTTTTTTTTAATATTTTGTTTAAAACGTTTAAACATTTATTTTGATTTTATTATTATTATTATTACTTTTATAAAATAAATAAATATAATTTTACTTTTTTTAGAATATTTTGTTTTATTTAAAAATTTGTAACGGGCCACATGTGGCCCGCGGGCCGCGGGTTGGGCACCACTGTTTTAGAGCTAACAAGATTAATGGGAAATTATATAAAAAGATCAATAAAACGAATTTTTGAAAAATTATTCAGTGATGATTTGTTGTGTTCTTATTCTTATCATAGAATAAGAAATAAAAAATCATTTTCTTCATTAAATATTTGCAATGTTATTTTTAGTAAGCTATGATAATATATTCAAAAGCATTTAAATTTTTTTCTTTTTGTGTAAATTATTGTTCTTTACCTATATATATTTTTTAATTATGATATTTAATTATATCATTATATAATTTATTTATGATATTAATTATGAGTACTAAAATGTATAGATTTTGGTAATTAAATTTAAATATATTTTGAACTTTAATTGTTGGAGATTGATAAATATTAAATATAATTTCGTCGGTGCACAAGAATAGTGACACAACTAAAAAAAGTATATTTTCCAGTATAGTGAATTAAAGATTTCCTCTTTCTTGTGTAGCATAATATCACGATTTAGAATTGTTAAAATTAAAAAAATTTTTTTGGAATCAATAGAACTATTTACCTTTCATCCTAACAATAACAAGTTTGTATTGATAACATTAAGAATAAACCTCAAAATTGTTCTATTTTCATCCCTCTTGTGAGTTACGACGATCTTCCTGAAAACGTTATATCACCATACCATGATATTTTATCATAATAACATTAATATTAATAACAATGTCATTAATAAATTAATACGAAAACAACAATTTCGATATAAATGAATACAAAAACAATCCTTTATTAAATAACAGAAATAACATAATAATATTACACAACCTTGCTTTGGTGTTAAACTTAGATTATTTTATATAATTAGATATAAAATATTCATAAAACTTAAAAGAAATAAAATAATAATAAAAAAAAAATGAATACTTTATTGATAAAAACGAAATAACAAGATAATCAGCCTCGTTCTATACTTAGGAACTTCGTAAGTATTATAAAAATTAAGTTATTAAAACAAAAAAATAACAGCCTTGTATTTGATCTATAATTTAGGAACGTCATAAATGAAAATTATCATAAATCGTAATAATATTTAAAAAATTACAGATTTTCATAAAAAAAAGCATACGATTTTGGGATAACATTTTTTTCTAGTAGTTTCAGTAAACCTGGTTTTTTAGCCTCTGCCCCTACTTTACTAGAATATAGCTGTTTTAGTTCATTGATATTACTTCTTGTTTTCGATCGTCTTTCTTTCAAATGGATCTCACAAAATTCTTTTTCAGAATAAGATATTTTAAAAAAAATTTTTTGAGGACTTTCCTTTTCAAATCGAAACATAGCCACGCTCGTTATTTTAACGACTTCGCCATTTGAATCCTTCAGGTTGGTTTCGATCAGAGATTGTTCGGCCAAATTCTTCAAATCAAAGAAGGAGTCGTAACTCATTTCATTGACCTGATAGGGCCTTCCGGTTTTTTTTGCACCACGAATTAATGTAATGTATTGTGCTGGTATACAAATTGGGCCGGCTTTTAAACATTTCTTGATAGTTCGTTCAATTACCGAATGCACACAGTCGCCCTCATTTTGACTGTGTCCCTTGACCAAAAACTTGTGTGTTATGGAATTTATGTACGAGTATTTTTCTACAGCATAGCGATACATCGACAACATAAATCGATTTTTCTGCTGGCCACAACAGTTGTCATTGTAAAATATAACGTCTAACTTCTCCCCATTCTGGACTGATTCTCTATCCTTCAATGATTCGATGTACTTTAGGACGCAGGTTCCAATCTCATTAGCTCCGCGTTTTGCTTGTGTCTCATCCCATAAGTAACAAAAAACGTCAGGATTTTTTGATTTCAGTTCGTAAAGTGTAAAATTAAATACATTAATTTCGGATACATAGTAGAAACTGGATGCCTCTCCCCGAGGGCATTGAAGAACTGCCTCTAAGTCATAAACTGCCACAATTAAATTTTTATTTTCGCTATTTTTATCAGCTTTTTTTTCTTCGCGAGATAATTCCTTTTCTATCAGATGTCGATCGTATTTATTTTTCAGTGTATTTTTTTCCTCTTCGGGAGCATTTTGATACCTTATGCAGTCTTCGCATTGATCTTTTTTTGGGCGATGAAATCCGATATTAAATTCTGAATTGAAAATTCTAGAGTACATAAGATAGTTAGCATGTGGCTTCTCATTTTTCTCACAGTAGTCCCTATGTAAGTCTGCTAGAGTCTTGTCCCCTTCAATAATATATTCTCTAACGGAATCTTTTCGGCAGTAGTGGCTCTCCATCCTAGGAATTGATTTTATGTGACAACGTACTGCTTCTTTAATGCTTTCATCAACTTTTTTTTGATTGCCATGTTTTCCTCGCTTTTCAATGTCAATCATGCCGATGGTCTTATCATTGCTTTTGCTTAACACTGTTCTAATGGGTCTATCAGATATGGAAAGTGTCGCTTTAAAAAATGTCTTGCACACTCTTATCTTCTGACCATTAACAGAAAAATAAAATGCACTGTTTCTCTGTCTATGACTGTTCTCACGAACATACCTATATCTAGGCTCAACTGACTCCATACTTAATAACAGAAAGTTACGCTGTCTCTGTAAATCTCCTAGTGCCCAATAATCAGTGAAAATGGTTAACCGTTTGGTCTTCGGTCACTTTTTACAATTAAGGTGCGCTGTCTTTGCACATGGCTGTTGCTTTATCTTCAACAACCTTGGTTCTTTTTAGAATTGACATACGTGTATTTTCCTTGATTTCTGCATGCTTTTCTAATTGGTTATTCCACTTTTCTGGTTTGGCCTTTCGTTTCTTCCTCTATTTCTTCAACTTCTGTGTGTTTCTTCGTTGATATCTTCATCACTCGATGTCGACGATGAACTGGAATTCTCACCACCATAGTCTGGATCCAAATCACTGTCATCTGTACAGTTAAATTCTATAGATTCATTCTCAGACATTACGTAATCATTAGTATATTTTCTGTGTGGTCGTCAGCCTGTGGTGATGATAATTTTTCAATCATGGTTATTTCATTGTTCTCTAATACGTCATGATCTTCGTTATTTTGTTCAAAATATGAGGAGGGTACATTTTGTAAAGTAATAAACTCGTCAGAAGATGTAGGGTTGACGAATGTATTTTCTAAAAATAAAAATAAAAACTCAGAAATTTAAAACTTAAAAAAAAAATGAGCAGAGGTTCCCTGGCGCACTCTTTTGTAGAACAAAAAACAAAATTATTTTAAAATTTTAAAATTTTACGATGCCCACGCATGCTTTAAGCAAAATTAAAATAAATTCCTACATTTTTTTTTTATTCAAAAAGGTTTATGATATTACCTGTGGGCCATAACTGAGACTTCTCGTCATTTTTTACTTCGTATAAAGTAGTGTTATCAACTATATCCGTATTCAGATTGGGTTCATCATGTTTAACCTTCACTAACTTCATAAGTAATCTCAACCTTCCAGCAGATGTCATGTTTTTAACTATCTATTTATAATTTAATATCAAGGCCATTAAGATAAGAAAGTTAAAAAAAAATTATAAATGTAATAATATCATAATTCATAATAGTATATTATGAATATTAAATAATATTATTATTATAATAATAGTTATAAAGATAACAGATAAACTTATTTACAGACATAACTCCAATTATCACTGATATTATTTCAAGAAGAGCGTTTCAAGTCTGAATAAGTTTATAATAGTATTGAAATTATTATATAAATCACTCTTACTTGTTCAACAATAGTGACCTATTACGAATTGTGTCACTGTTCAAAATAATAATTACTAATAATTTTATAAAAAGTGTCACATTTCGATTTGTGTCAATTTAGACGAAAATAAATTAAGTTGTTTATTTGACTGTCGGAACACAACTAGATATGTGTCACTTTTCGTGATTATAAACTAGCGATTATGCGATAAGGGAAAAACGACACTACAGCTATCTTGTGGCGAGTTTTTGAAATATCAAAAATGTCGTTCTTGCACATAAAAATATGGTAATTTTGCAATGCATTTTCATAATAATCTCGAAAATGCCAATTTTTGAGTTGTGTCACTATTCTTGTGCACCGACGATATATTATTTTTAATATAATAATAATAAAAAAACTTTATAATATTTAGAAATACAGATAATGTAATAAGATATATTTACTATAATAATTATGAATATTATGTTAAATTATATTTTTTAAAAAGAATATATTTTGGTATATCAGTTGATTACATTTACTCAAAATATAATTAGAGTAAATGTAATCATCTAAAATTTTTTTTTCTCAACTTTAAATTTTTCTATTTCTATTAAACTAAAATACTTTTTTCTAAATATATTTCTAATTTTATGATTAATTAATTTAATTTTTTCTTTTTTAATTCTTTCAGCTGCGTCTTCTGACACCTTGTTTTTTTCTAATTGAAAATAAAGTTTTTTTAATTCACCTTTGTTGATATATTCTTGTGTCATTTTATTCTGAAATTAGAGATTTTTTTTTGTTATTTAAAAACGAGAATAAAAAAATCGAGTACGAATCAAACATTAAATAAATTATAAGTATGTGTCAATACTAGCATTATATATAAATATATATTCAAAAAGAATATAATTTTGATAAATATATATATATATATATATATTAAAAAACCTCCTCTAGTCTGTTTAAATATATTTTTTATTTTTTTTTTTTTTAAAAACTCGGTTTACTATTATGTAATAAAATAATCGACTGTAACTATTAAAAAAATTAAAAGTAATACTTCAATTTTTAAAAAACGTGAGACACTAATCATACTTTATATTACATATATACCACTTATGGTACTATTCAATTAAATATTAAAAACTTAAAAGCCATAATGTTTAAAAAAAAAAAAATTATATTTAACCGTATGAGATATTATATTTTTAAATATATATATTAATAAAAAAATAGAAACAATAAGTACTTACATATTTGTTTGCGAAAAGGTATCAAATAAATCTGATGTCTGCTATTGTGGACCGCTGCATTTACTTGTGTTCACTTGAATTCACAATGAAAACTGGTGATTTTTTCAAAAAATATTTTCTAGTTATATAGCCCCAAATTTCCATCTCTATGATCATCAACGTCATTCGTTTTAAGATAACCTTTATTAAATATTTTGGGGGACATTTTTTAAAAAAATAATCAGCAATAACAACTATCTAATATTTCGCAAGTATGTGGAATGAGTATGTGAAATCATAGAAATCATATATTTTGATTTTAATGGTTTGACCTATCCGTTGTCTTTCAACTTATAGTTTATTACATTATAAAACGTATTTAAAACGGTTCTAGGAACTATATTAATCAGGTACATGTTTAAAAAAAAATAATTGGCAATAACAACTAACTAATATTAACATGTATGTGGAATGAGTATGAGAAATCATAGAAATCATATATTTTGATTTTAATGGTTTGACCTATCCGAGGTCTTTCAACTTATAGTTTATTACATTATAAAATTCGTAGAAGACCTCGTACACGTACATGAGTGCTTTCTTAAATTATATCCGTGAGAATAACAATTTAGCCAAAAAAGTGGTTATAACAAATCATGCTTTTGGGGGGTGAGGAGTGTAAGAGGAAACATAGCATATAAGGAGACTAGCTAACGCAGTGTACACAGTATACCTCATTGAGTCTACACCGTCCTCACGTCTCTTATTTTTGTACTCGAAATTTTTTCTATTTTTTATTAAATTTATTTTAAAATTAAAAAAAATGTCGTGTTATTCAGTTAAAAGTGATTATGAAGAAGAATGCTTTTCTACAAGTGATGTAGTAAAAAAATATATATATAAAATACAATATTTAAGACTTAGTTTGATTTTAATTTAAATATTTAATACTAATAATAAATAATTTTTTTTTAAATATAAAAATGTATAACATATCATAACATTTTTAACAAACTAGGTATTAACTAATCGCTTACTATATTTATAGGTTGAAATTATGGAACCAGAAATTAAATCGATGACGAAATTGACCGGACAAAAAAGGAAAGATGTGAAAAATAGAAAAACGTTTAAAAAAAAAACCAAAAAAAGTGAGTAGTATAACATTTTATAAGATATTCAAAGAATAAATTTAAAATTTGATTTTATAGAATATTTCTTATCAAAAAAAAGTTACCCAATTAATACAAAATGAAAAAATTGCAAAAGATGTTATGAATTCGATTACAATCAGACAAAGTGGAGGAGTTGTAACTATTAAATCGGTTGCTGATGAAAAATGTACCGATTATTGGACGTTGGCACATTATAAAACCAAAAACATTGAACATATTGATCAGGGGCGTAGCGTACATGTAAGCACTGTAAGCACTGCTTACACTTGAAAAAAAGAAAAAAGTTTTTAAATAAAATCAAGTCAAATAATTTTATAATTAATTTAATAAAAGTTATCAGTTATTTTTACGATGTGCGTAACATGTTTGATGGTTGCTTACACAAGTATTGGTACGGGCCACTGCGCCACCAGTCCCACCGTCGTAAACATTATCGATGTCCATAATAATTATTAGCGATTTATTTTCGTATTACTTTATTTATAGTTAATACTCCATACCGTCGCCGTGTAATGCGGATTGAAACTGCTTACGCGAGCCTACCAAAGAGACATAGACAAAGTGTCATTGGAGGGGGCACGTATTATAACAGTTCGTAAGCACTTTTCATAATGCATACGCTACCGTGTGACACGACACTGTTTATTGTTTATTCGTTATACTGCTATAAACAGTGGCGTCATTTCAGGTTTTGAAAGGGGGGGGGGCAAAGTTTTTTTTTTTTTTTTTTTATTTAAATAAGGCTTCAACTCCTGAGGTTATTAGCCTGTAATAGTTATAAAATAGGAGTCATAGAGTATTGATCTTAAAACTATGGGGGCACATTATGTTTAACAATAGAGGGAGTTCATAAGATATATGTACATTCAATTATTTTACTAAATTAATTTTGCTAAGCCTATGTTTTTGAAAAAATTGTATATGTTTTTGGAGTTATCTTCGCCAAGTGCTTGTTGCATAGTTGATGGGTTTCCAAGAATTTGTCTGGAGTTGGTGAACTTGGGACATTCTAGTGTGATGTGCTTGATTGTCAGCGCTTTGTCACAGAGTTCGCAGGTCGGGCTGTCTTCTTTTGTTATGAGGTGCAGGTGTGTTAGGCGAGAGTGTCTAATCCGGGTTCTTGTGGTAACTACTTCTTCGTGCCTGGACGAGGATGGGGGAGTTTTCCATGGGTCGATTGATGGTTTAATTTCTTTTAATTTATTTGTGTGTGGAGTCTTCTCCCACGAATCTTGCCAGTGACTTTTTGTTAGTTTATTTATTTTTGTGAGTGCGTCTTGAAATGTTATTTTATTTATTAGTACCGAGCAGGGTGATGCTATTGCTTCGTTGGCTGCCTTATCAGCTAGTTTATTGCCACTTATGCCAGTGTGGGAGGGGACCCATAGAAATTCGATTTTTTTTGTTGTGTTTGATAACTTTTCTTGGATGGATTGAATTATTTCATTTTTGGGGTAAGGATTTTCGAGGGCTAGTAGTGCACTAAGGGAGTCACTAATTATAAGAATTTCTTCAGACACTAAGGTCATCGCGTGTGAGATTGCATTTTGGATGGCTTGACTTCCAGCGGAAAAAATGCTGGTTTCGTGAGGAGATTTGAATATTGAAGTTTTGTTATTTTCTATGAATGCGAAACCGGTTCCATTGGGGGATTTTGAGGCGTCCGTAAAGATTTTTATGTGGTGGGGGAATTTTATTTCAATTATTTCTGAAAAGTTATTTATTATGGTTGAGGTTGAGGAAATTTTTTTGTCGAATTCGAGAAGTTGGGTATTGAGCTTAATATTCCACATCCACGGAGGAGAAGACGGGAAGATAATTTTGTTAAACATAATTGGTTTGAACTTCATTATATCTGCTATGGTCTTATACGTGTCATCGATAGTGCGAGGTATGTTTGAACTGTTACGTATATTCAGAGGTCTTCTGGTTGGAACTTGAGTTTTGTTATTTGAGAATTTAGTTACAAATTTTAGTGTTTCTTTTATCCTTCTAAATTCAAGTGGGAGTTCTCCAGCGTTGCACATAATACTTGCAGTTGGGCTTGTGCGGAAGGCACCTGTGGCTAGTCTAATGCCTTGATTGTGTATAGGATTTAGTATATCAAGAATTTTGCTTCTGGCAGTATTATAAATGACTGCACCGTATTCCATTTTTGCTAGTATAATTGCTTTATATATAGTAATGAGGCTATTTTTATCAGAGCCCCAAGAGTGGTGAGATAAGGTTTTCATAATTTTCATGTTGTTGTTTGCATTTATTTTGAGGTTTTTTAGGTGTGGGTTCCAATTTAATTTGTGATCGAAAGTCATACCTAGTATTTTTATTTTATCTGTATATGATATAGTGGTGTTATTTAAATTGATGTGGAATAATTTTTTATTACGTTTTTTGTGGAAGATGATACTTTGTGTTTTGGATGGTGAGAAATTGAAACCTGTTGTGGTTGACCACTTGAGGAGTTCATTTAGAGCTTGCTGAATGAGTTCGACTGTTGTTTTTATGTTCGCACCACTACAAAAAATGTTACAATCATCCGCAAAGATGGAATACTTTATAGGGGGGAAGAATATTGTCAAATATATTATTTATTGCGATTAAGAACAGGGTGACACTGATGACTGAGCCCTGGGGGACTCCATTTTCAGTGGTATGAGTTGTTGATAGTGTTTCACCAATTTTTGTTTGGAATGATCTGTCCTGTAAGAAATTAGTGATGAATGTAATCATGTTTCCTGAAGTGTTCCATTCACGTAGGATGAGGATAACTCTTTGTCTCCAAACCATATCATATGCTTTTGTTAAGTCAAGCGCTACTAGGATTGTGTGTTGGTTTACTTTGGCTGCGTTACATATATGGGAGTGAATATTGGATAAAGTGTTGAGTGTGGAGTGATTTTTCCGGAATCCACATTGCTCTTTATTGAATTTTTCAGAGACTTCTAAGTGCCATATGAGTCTTGAGTTAATTATTTTTTCGAGTACTTTACATAGTGTGCTAATTAGAGAGATGGGACGGTAGTTTTCTGCGTGGAATTTGTTTTTATCTGGTTTGGGTATTGGGATAATGATTGCTTTGCGCCATTGGTTGGGGAAGAATCCGTATTCCCATATTGTGTTGTAGACTAGAAGAAGTTTTTGTTGGGCGAAGGAGGACAGGTGATGTAGGAATATGTAAGGGATGTCGTCAGAGCCTGGGCTTTTGCTTTTACACTTCAGGAGTGCCTGGTTGAGTTCATCCATACTGATAGTGGAGTTGTATGAGTCTTCACTGTGCTGTGGTAGTCTGTCTGTGACAGATGAGTTCTCAACTTCATTTTTGTATTTTAGGAAGGATTTCGTATGGTTTTGGTTACTGTTGTTTGTCTGAAATAGATCGGCGAAGGCTTGGGCGATGTCAGGGCTAGTTTTGATAAATTCATCTTTGTATTTAAAAAAAACTAACCCTTAATTATGGGCCGGGCAAAGTTTTGACCGGCCCATAATTAAAAAAAAAAACCGCTCACTAACAATTACATTTTTATCTCAATACAAACAGCCTTCTTACAAAGTTATATTACTTGTATTTATATACATTATACATACAAGTTGGTTATCTGAGATAACTGTGGTTACTCTAGGCATAAATAGCACACATTTTTGAAAGATAACAATGACTGTAATTAATACATAGGTATATAAAATATAATATGTAGAGGGATACCCAATATTACCTATAAGTATTTAGTATTAACTATTAAGCATTGAGTAAACAATATATACTCAATGCTATTAACTACTATATGATGACATATTTTAAGGGGAATTTTACCCCAATTTATGTCCTATTTGCACCAAATGTGGGTTAAATGGTGTTAACAAAAAATAAAACAAAACATACAGATACAATACATTATTATATATTTATCATTAATTATAGTTTTTTAAAAGTTGCTTAAAATTTAAATGCTAGGCAGTGACAGGATATCTTCTTGTTTTCATAGCTCCAAACATATCAACAGCTTGATTTAAATTTATCAGTGAAGCTGTTTCCTTCTCCACGGCTATCACTAATAAATCACTCAGTCGTTCATCGCCCATTGTCAATCTTAAATGCGTTTTAACAAGCTTAAGCGAAGAAAAGAAACGTTCATTTGAAGCAGTTGAAACGGGTAAAGTTAAGAGGATAGTTATGATTTTTAAAGTTTCTGGAAAAGCATTAGGAATTTTGTTTAAAATTTTGGAAATAGAAAAAATATTGTTGTTACTTTGGTTTGTATTAGAATTTTGTATAAGGGCTTTAGCAGATTGAAATTCAGATTCAAGCAAGAGGCTATTAATGTTAAAATGTTGATAGTGTTTAAGGAAGGTATTTAAAAAAGAACAATTGTGATTAAAGTAATTAGGACTAGAGGAAAGAAAAACGGAACAAGTTAAAACAATAGCATTATTACAGTCACTGAAGCGTTGACTCAACTCATTTACAAATCTAAAAACAAAAATAAGTACAAAATTATCACTAACTGCCATACATTACTGTGTAATTTTAGTTTAAAGTAACTTGAAACAGTTAAAATTATAAAAATGTTGATACGGTTGAATGTGTTAAAAGTTTATGCTTATTAAATATAAAGTATTATTTAAAGTACAAATTACCTGTCAATTGCAATATAAAACAAATATTTTGGATTGTTTGATTGTAAATTTTCATCAGTATCAATGCACCGTTTAGAATTATGTCCTATTGTTGATTGCACAAAAAAAGTCATTAAGATTTTTATTCAAAGTCAGTGGTCTTCGATTTCTTCTACTATTTTCTATAGCTATTCCATTTTTTTCAGCAATTAATTTTGCTGAGTTATTAATATTTTCCCAAAAAGTATCATTGTGCATTTGTTTAATAGACTCTTTTGTACTATTTATTAAATTAACTGCCACGGATTGTATCACATTGGAATTTTGGAGTCCTAGAGAGGCACAATGGACTGTTTGTAAAAGAGCTTCCATGGAGAGTGAGGTTAATATGAAGGGTAAAGTAGACATTTCATTTAAAATTCCAATAGCTCTTGCAGTTTGATCACCTTCATTACTCAGAACTGAAAGAACTTCTAACAATTCAGAAAAACGCATATTAATTTTAATTGATGTGTACCAATACGCCCATCTTGTGTCTATCAATCTTTCTAAATTAATAACATCAAGATTTTATCTTTTGAGCTTTAACAAAAGCTCATACCTTATCTGGCTGTTCATTATAAATTATATAAATCTTGTATAGTGTTAAAAATTACTAATATAAGGTATATTTTGAGTGTTTGAACTAAACATAAAGTTCAATCGATGGGCATAACAGTGAATATATGGCATGAGGAACTTCTGAACGTATTCTTTCTGAACCCCTGAAAATTCCCACTCATCACGGAACACCATCATAACATTGGCATAATTCATTTGTGTCAGTTTATTTGTTGATAGTTTTATTTCATTTGCTAAACTCTCAGCATTTGAATTTTCATGTGATAGCACCCAATTGATTTTCACAAATGTTAAAGTCATTATCCACAAATCTTAACAAAAACTCATTTGTTCTTTTTGGATAAATCTTTGTTTCATCAACCATTAATAGTGTAAAACCATATTAATTGAACCTAGCTTATGTTGTCTTGTTAATGTAGCAATAATTTGATAAAATCATTTTGATATGATGGACTAGTATAGTGACCATACCGGGACTGTAACGTAACTTCATCTCATCACTTACAAACATTTCTAATATTTCAAATTGCCTTATTTTTGATGATACAGACTCAATGTGGCCACGAAAGCTAAACCTTGTTTAGATAAATAAAGTGCTGCCTTCAGTAAAAGTTGGACATGATTTCTATTTTCATTAATGTTTTGTTGTCTAAAATTAATTAATTGGTTTGCTACCGAATGATTACTATTGTTTGAACTAATTGATAATCACCAACGCTGTGTAATAATATGCTTTCATACCTGCTATGCTTAGCTAAAATTTCGTTATTTCTTTCCAGTTTTGCATTTAGAACCATAGTTGACAAAACATTTTGAGCTGTAGTTTGTCCAGATGCTGCAGGTTAGCAGCAAGTGACGACATGGGAAACAAAATAACGCATCATTTGATACTGAATACTCTATCAATTGTACTTTTCATAGAATTTACAAGAAAACCTTCGACATTGATGGCAGGAAATATCATTTCAGGCTGTACTAGTTTATCACTTTTAATGATATGTCTTTGGGGTTTTCAGGTCCTTAGAATACTTGAAGGTAATTGAACTTGAAAAGTAATTGTATTTTCAAATGATCACTTATTTATTGTTAAGAATTTAATATGGTTATACAGAGTAAGGTACCTCCTTAAATAAAATTTATTAGTACCAAATATATGAAGATTTATAACAGAACATTTAAAACAGATATTATTCAATGCAAATTTTTAAAATCTGATTTTAATAGTAAATAAGACTAAAATGTATTGTAACATTCAGTTAATACAGTGGGTTCTGCTTAATGTGATCATCCTGGTTTAGAAAGATAACCGTTTATTAGGAATCAAAAGTGAAAATCCCAAACCAACAGTTGATGTTATACTAATGTTAAATTGACCTTTTATTAGAATCATTAGGTACCGATAATTGAATGCTTACTAGAGTAAATTATCGTTTTATGAGTATCAAACAAATAAACACAAAGACATGAATATTAATTTTATTGGGATTTCATTTATTGTAGTAATATAAAATTAAATTGGTAGACCTACGTCAATCTAAAATAGATAGCTTTTTATGTGTTTTAAATATATTTATTTACATTTTATTTTATTTAAGCATAAATAGTACACCTAAATATAGAACTATGTAAATAAAAATTTAAAATTTTATGATCAGTGATTTTGTCTTATTAAATATGTATAAATAACAAGTATTTTTCAACATTACACAACAGGGTTAAGGATCATCAACTAAATATTCTTGATGATCTTCATCTGCTCAATTTATATGGGACTAGGTTGTGAAACTTTACTACTAAAAACATTCCAAATTTTTGTATAGTTTATATAATTATACTCTGATTTATATATAATAATAAGTACTCTAAGTTATAATAATATCAATAAGATTGACCAATATGTCACATTGTCCTATTATAATTTAATTAATATTACTAGGTTCAGCGGTTCCAGTTTGAAGATTTTTGATATAGCATTAAACATGCTAGAAATGTTTGTGAACAATTATGAGCAACTTGTTCAGTTTAATTTCTTCTCTCCCTAGCCTTAGCTGCACCACCAAGAGATTTCTTCATTTTCAGTCAAAATCTTATTAGGTTAAAAATTAATGCGAAATGTATAAATTATAAAATTGAAAAGAACGTCAAGCGTGAATGGCTAGTCGAACAGTGAACCAATAAACAAGGAAGGTTCTTATTATTACTAATCTCGTTAAATACCCACTCTGATACATAAATAATTATTTTCAATTCTATTTTAAACTTATAACAATGAGTTGTCAACAAGCCCGGACCGGACGTATACAAGCCGGTCATGCATTATAATTAATCAGAAATCTGGGTTTTATGCTAAAATATTATATACTTATTAGTTATTCGATAACATTTTAATTTAATATTAATAAATATATATTTTATACGAGCAGCGCCCACAGTGAAGGCGGGAACCCTATCCGCTCGTCCTGTCACATCTGCACATACAGAATAGACGTCAGATACCTTATAATTATTTACGTTATTTATTTTATTTAGCAATGAAATGAATGTTATGCTTATGATTTTGAATCATGTTTGCGGGCTTGCGGCCCAAAACTAGCACCATATACCCCACCCGGGCCGGCCGGGTCGACCGACCCGATAGTAGGCCGCCAGCGGCCCTCTGATGACAAGGGGGGGGCAAATGCCCACCTTGCCCCCCCCCCCAATGACGCCACTGGCTACAAACCATCGAATACGACGTGTATCTGTATTGAACTACGTTTTATGGAAAAATGGAATCTTCAGGTTATAACGAATGTAATAATTGTATTATTGAAAAATTACTATTAAAATCGTTTGGATCAAATACTTTTATTGAACAGCAAAGTATTATAAATAACGGGAGACCTACACCAACACTTCAGGATTTAAAATCAAAATGTAAAAACAATTTTCGTTACTTTAATCCTTCTTATTATAATACTAACAAATGGTTGTCTGGTTGTCAAAAAACGCAAAAATTATATTGCTGGCCGTGTATTTTATTTTCGCATGAATCAAATACTTGGTCTAAGTATGGTTGCAGTGATTTAAACAACTATCATAATTTAAAACATCGTCACGAAATAAATCGCTCTCATATTAAATCATTAATTTCTTTAAAGAAATTTGGTAATATTAGAATAGAAACATGTCTTAGTGATGCATATAAACAAAGTATCGAAAAACATAATGAGTCTGTTAAAAATAATAGGTACGTCTTAAGTCGATTAATTGATGCAACATGTTTTTTGGCAAAACAAGAGCTCTCATTTCGCGGACATGACGAACAAGTTATATCTATCAACAGGGGAAATTATGTCGAGTTAATACACTTAATGGGTACACTCGATCCAAAATTAAGTGGACATCTATCGACATCTACGGTTTTTTCTGGGCTCTCTGGGAACATACAAAATGATCTCATTCAATCGATTTCTAATGTTTTATTAAAAACTATAAAAAACGAAATTGAACATACAAATTTTGTTTCTATAATTATGGATGAAACAACAGATATTATGTCCAAATCTCAGTAATCTACAATTTTACGATATGTGACTAATGAAGGGGTAGAAGAAAGACTTTTGGGATTTGTAGATGTCAGTCATAATCGCTCTGCTAAGTGTTTAGCTGAGCATGTTTTTCGTTTATTAAATGAATATAAATGCGTAGATAAATTAGTGGCACAGACTCGTGACGGGGCTGCCGTCATGTCAGGACAGCATAACGGTTTACAGACATTAGTTCGTTCAAAATGTAAAAACCCGATATTTGTACATCGTTATGCTCATAAACTAAATTTAATATTAAAACAATCTGTTGATTATATAAAGGAATGTAAAATATTTTTTACCACGCTCTCTGGTCTTTCATCATTTTTTTCAAAATCAACAAAAAGAATTCATGTACTTGATCAAGAAGTCAAAAAGAGATTTCCGTCTGTGGCTCCAACACGATGGAATTATAATAGTAGACTTATTGAAATGATGTCTGATTACAGAGAAGAAGTTTTAAATCTCATGAACTCAATCGTAGAAAATGGTGAAAAATGGGACAGCGAATCATTATTGTGCGCTAAAGGATTTTGTCAAACAATTCAAGATTTTGACTTCAATTTTTTCCTTATAATATTTGGAAATATTTTACCTCAAGCAACAATACTTTTTAATATAATTCAAACAAAAATATTTGATGTGACTTATTGTAATAAAAAAATATTTGATTTTTTAAACCATTTAAATAATATGAACAATGATTTTGATCGTGTTTGGTTGAAATCGGAACAGTATCATACAGATTCACCGTTAAGATCAAAAAGGCATAGAGTGGCTGAAGTATCTGTAGATAGAAAAACAAATTACCGAAGGCTCTATTTTGAAATCATCGACGTATTAATTTCAAAAACTAATGAAAGATTTACAGAGATAACTTAACTAACTTTTTTTTCTTAATTGGATTTTTCAAAATTTGAGCAGTATATCAACAAATTACCTACAAATGCAATGGATTCGTTAAAAGATAAATATGATGAATATTTTGATTTTGCAATTCTACGAAGTGAACTTTCTATTATATACTCATCAACTGAATTTCATAAAGCAAACATTCATGAACTTTGGTTGTATCTCAAATCTACTGACTTATCAGATAGCCTACCACAGATTACAAAATTAGCATCATTGATTGTAACCATTCCAGCCACAAGTGCAGGAGCTGAACGCTCATTTTCCTGCTTAAAAAAAATAAAGACACATCTCAGAAACTCCCAGTCCCAAAATAGACTTTCAGATCTGTCTCTTTTGACAATTGAAAAGTGATTTTTAACCACAATTCAAAACCAAAATTCATTTTATGATAATGTAATTGATGATTTCACTAAAAAAACAAGAAGAATCGATTTGATATATAAATAAAATGTTTTTATTATTTATGATGTGTTTTTTTTTTTTAATGAAATTGTAAAATGTATAACTAAATTAACTTGTAATTTGTATGTATCAGTGTTTGTGTGTGTGGTGGGAGGGGGGTGTAATTAAAATGTACCACTGCTTACACTCACTCACAACCCACGCCACGCCACTGATATTGATGCTAAAGACAGGTAACATATATATAAATGAATATTTTTTTTTCTTTTTATTTACTTTGAAATAAAGTTAGTGTATATTTATGTCAAATATGATAGAATACATTTATGTGATTTTAGGTGGAAACATGCAGAATGTTCATTAAAACTAGCGATAACAGACCAGTCGAAAGATCAGAATGTTTTAGGAGAGCTGAATGAAATTGTTCAAACGCTCTTTGATCGTTTTATGAAAGACCCAAATAAAAAAAATTATACAAAACGTTTTTTCAAAATAATTTATATATATATGTGTATTAATCATGATGACGGTAAATAAAAATAAGAATAAAAAACTTGAATTATCATTTTTTTTATTTATTTAAATAAAAATAAAATAGTACGTTTAAAAATTGAAAAAAAAAACAAAAAATATATTAAGTTTAATATAATATAATAAATATGAATACAGTATAAAAGTAGTAATAATTATAAAATGAACATTTTTTATAAAAAAATTTTAGCAAACAAAAAATATGAGTATTAAATCTAAAGGTTTTAATTTTTATTACATTACCAAATCTTGCAAAATCATATTTGATAATGAATTAAAATGAAATTGCAACAATTCGTACATGAATGAAATATCATCACTTTGAATATTGCTATAACTAAAATCATAATTTTGAATATATTGGTTTGTAAATTAATTTCGTTGACAAGACGATGGTAATCCATTGACGTCGGCCTTTATCAACGCATATGCTGTATCAAATGTTTTTTGGTATGATTCCAACTTCTTTTGTTTTTCAACAATATACAAGTCGATACAATGTTGTAATTGTTTTAAACAATGTAAATCAACGTGAGATAATGTTATATAATTATTATTAGAATATAAAACAATAGTCGATTGGTTAACATTAACGGAATAGAAAAAGTTGTCAGCTATTTTAACACGTTTACATCGGGTATGTAAATTATCAATAATTGGGTTATAATTATTTTCACACATTAATGTACACCACTGATCTAGGTCTAACGTAACAATTTTTTTAGTTAATTTACATTCTAATAATATAATAATTGAAATCTGTTTTTTAATCAAAAGTCCAACTGTTACACTTTTCTATCCAAAAGGACGGATATCGAACACTGATTTTGATACAACGACTGGTGGATTCATATTATATAACGATAAGTTCTTTGAAAATATAAAACGATTTTCAAATTAATATTTATACGATTATTTAAAAAAAAAAAAAAAAATGAATATAAACACTATGGAAGTATAGCTTAAACTAACAGTAATTTTTTGCTCGCACATGTTATATACTAAAACTGAAGAGGTTAAAAAAGAAAAAAACAGAAAAAAATGTGAACGTATAGTTTAGTTGGATAGCGTGTCGAGGGTTATTTATCTACTTATGTATACCATTGAACCTGAAAATTAATCTTAACAAATTTAATTTAAACTAGACGCGTTATCCCACTAGACTATACGTTCACGAAGTATTAAGATAAATATTAACACATTTAAATTGTTTCTTATATAAACAGAAAAAAATAATATTAATAGAAAAAAATATTAAATTACAGTATCATATGTCTTAAATTCACAATCACATTGGCATACATCGTTAATCTTGTCGTACTTATTTATTATATTTTCAACAAACTGAATTCCTTTTGATAATAATACGTATATACACTTTGGATTCCATCTTGTGTGTTTAATCCATGGAATATCATCTTTTTCCCAATTATGTAAGATGAGTCCACAGCAAAAACATTCGACGATATCTTTTTTTCCCTGAATATTTAAAACCGCTTTCAGCTAATGAGTATTTATCTTCGGATGAAGTTAACGGGAATAAGTTGAATGTTTTCAATCTTGAAGAAAATGTTATATATTCTGGGTATTTAGGATATGCATTATTTCGTACTAAAGAAACTAGTGAACAAAAATTGTTGCTAAAATTTTGAAAATTCATTTTTTTGTAAAAATAAAGAACTTTTTAATAAGCAATAGGTCTTGATCGAATGATGGTTTAACACTAACTAAACTGAACTAGATTAGATTATTAATTTTAAAGTTTGAAAAAACTTTAAATTTAAAATTGTAGTGTGACCAATAAACTGTTTTTGTGTTAAACGAAAAAAAATTGAGCACAAGATTAAAATTACAGTGTAACCAATATAAATTAACTGTTTTTGTGTTACACGGAGACGAAAATGAGCTCAAGGGGGATATTCCCCCTTAAACTTTAAAAATCTCCCTACCCAAAAGTGCTGTGAACATACAAATACATACTACTTGACTCGCCCAGAAAAATTAAATTAAAACAAAATCAAAATTAATACACAATAAAAATACTCATATCTTAAAATAAAAAAAAATCTTTTTCTAAATACAAAGTTTGTTATAATTTGTATAATCTTATGTCTGCTTTTAAATTTCCATCGTGTAACTCGAAAGCTGTGGTAACTATGCAATTAACCCTTTCACTGCCATTGACGCACATGTGCGTCAATGACAATTTACATTGATAGGCCATTGACGCATATGTGCGTTCACTCGTTTATAATGTTATCAGATAATCTGATAGAAAAATTGATAACTGCTAAATTGTAGTATTTTCAAAGACGAATTAAACTACGTAAAAAAAAACATGGTACTGTTCTTATCAAAGAAGTTACATGCAATTTAATATTTTTTAATGTCCCAGGTTTCCCAAAATATTGTTATCAGTTGTTATGTTTTATAAAATAATTAATTTTTGCAATTTATAATATATGTGTTATTAATTACCAATTATTATTAACGATAAATGTTAAGAACCAATGACTGATCAATTAAAAAAAACTTACAACTAATTAGGAAATTAACTAATTAATTTTTTTTTTTGCTGATTATTATTGATTCAAGGAATTCATTAGATATAATAAAAAAAAAATGAAAATTCAAAAAAAAAAAAAGCTTGGCCTGGCAGTGGTAAATAATTTTAAAGTGCTTGGCAGGGAAAAGGTTAAAAAATAAACGTCGTACATGGACAAATAATGAAAAAAAAACTATCTTTAAATTTATTTTATAAATCACCTACTGCGTATAACTTTTTAAGATTGCAAAAAGTAAATTTGCCCGCTCCTTCAACCATTAGACGCTGGATTGGCCAAACAAAATTTTTACCTGGTGTCAATAATATATTTTTAGTCATGTTGAAAAGAAGTTTCAGCACAAATCTTACAAAGAAAAAGCATGTACAGTTTGTTTTGACGAGATGTACATAAAAGAATTCTTAGAGTATTCAAAAAATTATGATTTTATCAAAGGATTTCAAGACTTAGGGACTTATGGTAGGATAGATAAGAGTGCTAACTGCGTTTTGGTATTTATGGCTCGTGGTATATATACTCAATGGAAATTTCCTATCACGTATTATCTTGCACATTCCGGTGTAAACAAAAATATTCTAAAAGAATTAATAATTGATATTATAAAAAAATTATTTGATGTTGGCTTGTGCTCAAAACTTATTGTATGCGATCAAAGCACATCCAATCAAAGTGCATTAAAACTATTAAATATTTCTGAAGAAACTCCATTTTTTTTTTTTTTGTAAATGACCATAAAATATTTAATTTATATGATGTTCCGCATTTATTAAAAAGTGTACATAACAATTTTATTGAGGCATGTTTTCAAAAATATAAAGTAAAGCACTGATTAATATTACAGATTCACACATTCACCCAACTTCTTTCCAAAAAATGCGAGTTAAGCTAACCGTCCAAGTCTTCAGTCATTCTATGTCTTCAGCTATCCGTACTTGTGCAGAAACTAATCAACTTCTCAGTAAAACTGCATTTGATACTGCCGATTTCATCGAATTTATGAATAATTTATTTGATTGCTTAAACAGTAGGTAACTTTTCAGTCATAATCAATATAATGCAGCATTAAATCATTCAGAAACGGTTAAAACATTCTTATTAGAAGCTTCAAAATACTTTTTAAATTTGACAAAAATTAAAAAAGGAAAAATTTTCCAACCACCTAGTTTTAAAGGATTTACACAAACTATAAACGCAATTTTACAATTTTTTGAGGAGGAATAAAGTAATAATATAGCATTTCTAATAACAAATCGGCTTAACCAGGATGTCCTAGAAAACTTATTCAGTGTTTTTCGGCAAAAAGGGGGGTAAATAAAAATCCGACAGCACGAACCATAAGAACTTCCATTAGAAGTAATTGTATTTTTTCTATATGTACTTCGACAGGAACTAATTGTGAAACACCCCAAGAAACCGATGACCATGACACTATACAATTTGACGTAGTAACTCCATTATGTACCAACACTGATATTATACTAGATACGTCTTCTGATACTGAATCAAATATTTCCTTTAATACTGAATAGTTGTGCCCTGTAGACGAGATTATAACAAATAAAATTACATTGGAAGACTGTTCGGTTACTTATTTTGCTGGGTATCTTGCTTACAAGTGTGATAAAAAATTTAATTGCCACCAATGTCAAAATAATTTATTTACCGATAAAAATTTAAATGAAAAAAGACAACTTCTTTTAATAAACAAAAATTATTCATCTTTTGACCAAGATGGGGGACTTAAGGCACCATCATTTTCTTTAAATAAAATAATAAATCGTGCTTTAGAAATTATTGAAAACAATTTTGTAAAAATACAACATAAAAAAAAAATTAGGTTCAAATTGACACTTAAAATAAAAAAAGGATATTTTAATTAATAAATGGTTAGATGATCTTGAATCTTGTAAGGAACATAAATTGTGTATTATTATAGACACATTATTGATTTGTAAAATATTTAAAAAAACTCAAAGTTACTCAACTACGTCTCAGTTAGCTAAAATTTCCAAACTAAAAATATTAAATCATATTTGAAACTCTCTATAGTCCATGATTCCTTTATAATATATTTTATTCTTTCTTTCCTTTTTTTCTATTTATATTATGTTCCTTCAAATTAGCATTGATGTATTCGTGTATACATTGTATATTAATATATTATACAATAAAATATTAATTGCATACAATATTTTTGTTGTTTTTTTTTTTTTTTGTGAAGTACTACATCCTTAATCATATTACTAAATATACATAAACAATTAAGTTAATTTTGTTTATTTTATATCAAATTTTAAAATTTAAGTTACATACACAATATTTATTATTCCCGAGATTATACCCTTGTCATACAATGTTGAAGTGGTTGTATATTATAAATTATGTTATATTGTTATATAGGATATTTTATACAGGAATTTTGTTCTGTGGAAATTTCGATGATAAATCGATCAGCCAATTTATATAATATACCTATATTGGCTACAAGAAATTACATATTAATTATAACATTAGTAAAGAGTAAAAACTTACTACTAATTTAAGCTGAGAGAGAGATAATAATATACAGAATAGAAACCCGTATTACTGCCGCCACGACGTGACGCGCAAGTATTAATAGGCCGGATTCCTATAAATCTGTTACGTCATGATCGATCATTGTTGATAACAACAAAAATATTAAAATGTATTTTTCAAGAAAAAGAATTAGTTCATTCGTACTAATTTTACTAACTTTTAATATCATAATTTTTATCCCCGTTTTTCCTTATGCCATGGCTTATCCGTATATTTTATAATCAATGGTTATACGCAGCTAAACATTACAGGTCTTTTGTGATTTTAATTATTGGCAATTTATAATTTTACTAAACATCAAGTCTAACTTAGGCATAAACTCACTAGAGGTGATATAAATAATGTAAGAAGTCAATTTTTTTTTTTTTAAACTAAAATAAAGTAGTTTAATAATAATAATAATTAAATAACAAGAAAATAAATGTTATGTTTATTTGTTTAATTAATACGATTTTCAAAGTGTTCCCCACCAAACTGCAAACAAGCTTAAACTCTAAATGAAATACTTTGTGTAGTTCTTTGTATTTCAGCATGATTTTGTCGTATTTCTTCTGCTGCTATATTAATGCGGTCCAATAATTGCTCATAGCTCTCGATGACAACAGCATAAGCTTTCTGTTTCATGTATCCCCCTTAAATAAAAATCTTGCACAGCGGCTCGAGCATTGCTTTTACAAAATCCATACACAAAATGCATATCAGCAATGTGACCAAATGGCAAATCAAATAATCTTGGCATTTTGAAACCTATTTTACAAATTTACTTACAAATTATTAACTGAATAAGAGGTCTAGGTACAGTTGACACGACAACTTAAATGTACTGAAGAAAACAAAATGACTGCATTTTTTTTTGACAATTCTACTACTATACATATGCCAATCTCTGCTTAACATTTAATCACTAAAATACAATAATAGTAACAGTAAATTATTATGTTCATTTTTTTGTTATGTATTTATTTTTATAATGACATATTATATGAACATCATTTATATGTGTTTATATTGTTTTTATATCATATACATAAATTGTAAAACTTAAATAATAAACTATAAATTCAATTATTGTCTTTTAAAAATATTTAGTTTATTAAACTACATACACAATACACAAGTTATAAGTTATTAAATAAATGGGCAGAGAGACTATACAATAATAATAAACAAAAACTAAATTATTGTCCTCCCTTATTTTTTAATGTTATCAACGAATTTAAAAAATATTATTTTTCAGCAGCACTCAATGCATGTTTACAAACATCACATTTCAGTACATTGGTCAATTTATGAACTACAAATTCTGAAATATAAACAATGATTTCTTTTGAAAAATTACTAAAAGAGTATGAACTGTGACTTCCAATATAATCATGGTCTATTATAAATGCAGAAATATCTTGTTCATTTTCTTCATCAATTGGATCAGAACTGCAACCTGAAGAATTGTTATTTAAAACAGTAACTGGATCTGAACTGGAGTAGTGAAGAATATCTATCTTTTGAAGTGTTATACAATTACCAGTATTAAAACTTGGTATATCATTTGTTCTGATAACTAATTTTCGGTATGCTGAACGAAACTGCCTCACTGTTGGATTATTGTTATGCCCACCGTGGGCCCTTATACTACCGAAAAACAGTTCTAGGTGATCTTGGCTAAACTTATAAATTTTCATGTTGGTAGACATCAGTTTCCACAAACAAAGTATATAGCTGTAAAATACTATTTAAACTGACTATAAACAAATACTATAGATTAGAATACGGGAAGCTCTGTAGAAACCGCCTGGCGTCATAGCGCTCCAAAATGTGTGTGATTGCCTATTCAGCCCCTTTTACCTTATCACTTAAATGTACTTGATAACTAATACAAATAATTTGGCGCCATAAAACAATAATTACTTATTATTTACAAATACTATAGATATTAATATTTAAATTAATCTATAGCAGTGTTTGGAAAGAACGCGTTCAAATTTGAACGCGTTCATTGAACGCGTTCTATTTTACGCGAACGAGCCATGAACGCGTTCAATTTATGGATCATTGAACGCGTTCATGAACGCGTTCAATTATTACACGAACGCGAACGACTTTTTCGTTCATTTAACGTTCGTCTGATAATAAAAAAAAAGTAATAGTAATAAATATTATTTATTATCAATGATATCCCATACGGCCTCACTGCATTATCGCACGGATGATAACATTCAGAGTAATCAGAGTCAGTACCACATGTCTGTGACCACATTACACTTGATAAGGAAAATTGAAATATTATGTTACATTGTTCATTGTTATGGTTATCAATTTATCAAAAATTTAATTAGTTAAATTAGAAATTCTTTTACTAGTGTTAAAACTTAAAATGGATTCAATAAATAAAAATGACAAATATTTCAAATTTATTGAGGAAAAGGGAAAGAATCTCTTGATGCAATGTCAAATATGCTTGCCTTCACGTGTGGTAATTAGTGCTGCAAAGAATTCAACATCGAACCTCAAAAGACATATTAAAGTATGTATTGACGTTCCAAACACTGCTTATTTAGTTATGTTAGATATGCTGATATGCATATGTTTTAGAAATGTACTCTACATTATATTATAAATGAGAATAATGAAATTAAGAGATTTTTATTTTTATATTTCAGAATGTACATGCATATAAATTTGATCAATTCCAAGAAGATATTTCTGCAAATAAAAAACTTAAAAGAAGTATAACTGAAACCACAGGTGGTACTGAAGATGGATATGTTGACCAGCCGTTAAAAAAAATATTTAAACAAACAACTATAATTGATAGATTTGGATCAGGAAAAAATGTTACTCAAAAAATGTTGGATCAAAAGCTGGTTAATCTCATAATTGATGAAACATTGCCGTTGGCAATTGTTGACAAGCCATCATTTATTGATCTTGTGAAACTTGGATTACCAAACACTATGTCTATCATGTGTTCAAAAACATTAAGGAAACATTTAATGGTACGTTTTACTGAAACAAAAGAAAAAATCATAATACAAATGGGTAATGCCCAGAATGTTGCTACAACTACAGATTGTTGGTCTCATGGCCGCAAAAGTTATATCGGTGTAACTGCTCATTGGATAAATCTTGATACTTTACAGAGAGAACATGCGGCATTGGCTTGTAGTAGACTATTTGGAAAACACACTTATGATGTTCTTGCAAAAAAAATACATGATATACATAAAGAATTTAAAATCCATAATAAAGTTGTTTTGACAACTACCGATAGTGGGTCAAATTTTGTAAAGGCTTTTAAAGTGTTTGGTGTTGACTTAAATCTAAATAGTCTAAATGAGTTAAATATAATAGTACCAACAGTCGAAGAAGAAAAAGAAGAAGAAGATATTGAATATATTAGTATCGATAATATATTAGATGTTGCACTTGATGTCGAAGACGCCACAGGATTTCAATTGCCACCACATAGAAGATGCATTACACATACACTCAATTTAGTTGCCACTACTGATATAGAAAAATGGATTTCTTCAAATGCACATACCTCTAATATCAAGACATTAAAAACAATTTTCCGTTCTTGTCTTGCAAAATGTACAAAATTATGGTCTAAACAAAATCAGTCAACAATTGTTGCCGAACAGATATATGAGCAGTTTACGTTTCACTTAAAAGTTCCTAACAAAACTAAGTGGAATGCTCTTTTTGATGCACTTACTCAAATTAAAAAAATATTTTTACAGTCACAAGGCATTGACATGTTCAATAAAATTATGGATTTCTGTGAATTAACACGCTTTACACAGCAAGAAATACAATTTATATCTGAATATTGTGATATAATGGAACCCATTGCAACATCTTTGGACTTCCTTCAAGGAGAAAAAGCAATGTATCTTGGTTTTACTTTACCTGTCCTACATGCACTAAAAAAAAAAATGTTATTTAGAGAAAAAAATAATCTCCTTTTTTGTAAACCATTGGTCCAGTGTATACTGACTTCTATAGATAAGAGGTAATTAAAAAAAAAATAATATAAATATAATCTATATTCTATTCAGAATATTCATAAAATTATATATATTTGTTTTATTTGATTTTAAGATTTGGTTCAATTTGGATGGACAAGGAACTATTAGTGGCAGCTTGTCTACATCCACAATTTAAATTAGATTGGATTGATGACCACAACAGAATTGAGGCCGAAGCAGCTTTAAAAACAGTATTTACTGTAGATAGCATAGATTCAGAAAGCTCAGAAGATAGCCAAGTTGATGAAGATATTAATGAAGAAAAAGACTTTTTTTTAATGTCAAAGAATAAAACGAAAAACAAGTCAAACAAATTAGAGAAACTTGATGGTTTTTTGAAAAAAAATAATTCGGACTTAAAGTCACTTTTTGGGTATCCTAAAGTGATGAAAAAATTTATTTATTTTAATACTGGCCTACCATCCAGTGCCCCTGTAGAGCGTCTTTTTAGCACTGGAGGTAATGTTATGACTGTGAAGCGTCATAACTTATCTGATGATTTATTTGAAAAATTAGTTTTACTAAAGAAAAATAATATTTGTAAATAATAAATAAAAAACATTGAAATAACCTTCTCCTTCATAATATAATTAATAAATTAGTTTTTTCTTATAAGTTATTATATATTATATATCATAGTCCGTGGTTATCAGTATCACTCATTCTTATGATAAGAATCTTATCTCTCCAGAACATGGTCATTGGTCTAAGTCTCTAAGACCAATGTTCTAAGAAGATAAGGTCCGTAGCAACACTGAACGTGTAATGAACGCGTTCTTTTTTTCAACGAACGTGAACGTGAACGCGTTCGCCATTTTAGTGAACGTTCCAAACACTGATCTATAGTAATTGTTATTAAACAACATAATATGATATCAATATTTCGATAATACTGAAATACTGAAATAATTATTATTGATGTAACAGACAACCATTAAAGTCATTAAATGTAATTTACAGTTGTTGTGTATTTTTAAAATATTCTTTTTTATAATTTATAAATTAAAAATATTTGTTCTACCATGGGTAGAAAACTCTGTGCTGTGCTTTCTTGCAATAATACAGGAAAAGAAAATCTTGGAATTTCATTCCATAGATTTCCAAGTGATAAAAACATGTAATTTTTAAAGATTTTAACTTATTCTTAAATTGTAACTAAATTACAATCCTAATTTCTATAAAATTATTATTATAGATGTAGTCAATGGGTGAAACTAACCCAGAACAATATAATTATTAAACGTTTTGAAGAAAAGGGGGTGGACTCAGTAAAATATAATGTAATATGTTCAACACACTTTAAAAATGAAGACTATTCAATTTGGAACAATATTGGAAATAGAATGTCTGTATATTATACCGAGTTATTTTAAGATAATTGTATTTCATGCCCTTGTTAGACAATTATTTACAAGATTCAAATCAATAATTTTGAATTATTTAATTATGCAGGTTATTGTATAAAGGTGCGATTCCATCATTAAGTCTACCTACTTCTGTGTGTAACAAGACTGTGTTGGATAAGCAGGATACACCATCAATTTGGCGTCCAAATGTTTTGAGTCCTTTATTAAAGAAAATGCTGAATAACACAAATCGTAATAAACAAGAGTTCTTTAATGTCCTTAAAAATATATTATTACCAAATCATCAAAACAATTTTCTTTTCAGTTGATGGTAGACCGTTCAGTCAACAACCAAAAGTATTAAGTCCAAAAGTTAATAAAATGTTATGCAACATTTATGAAAATTTTGGTGATTACCTACTTTAAAATTAAATATAATTGTTTAAAACATTTTAAATTAACAACTGATAGTAATTATTTTTTAATCTTTTAACTTCAGATAAAAGTTTACAGCAACCTGAAGATACTTCTTATAGTTTGATATCCAAATCTTCAATTAGTTCAATTTACTCTGAAAATAATATAATTAATGATGAAGATCTTGGCGGTAAATTTTATTAACTCTACTCTATGTTTAAAAAAAATTACTATTTTAACTAATTTGTTATTTTATATTTTAGTGTCCAATTTGGTTGATGAGAACATACCATATAATGAATTAGTTCAACCTTCAAATGTTAAGGACGAAACAAGTAAAACATCTACTATTAAATACTTTTAAGTTTTATTATATGAAGCTTTGTGCTTTTATTAGAATGATAACTTCTATGTCTAGCTTAATACTTGCTTTCTACTGTAATCCTTAACTACTGTTTTGCCTAGTCTGCCCAGTTACCTATCCACTTGCCCACCAAAGACTCCACAAGCATGTTTCCTGTTCTTGAAATTAATGGTGATTTACTTCACGCCGCGCTTTACGCTTTATTTAACTTACCGGAAAAATTTTAATTTTTACTGCTGGTTATTAAGTGAATTCTTTAAGCTTTATTAATTATTATATTTAATTTATTTTTTACATCTATTTAATTCTCGTTTCATATAACACTGACATAATGTCTACATCGTCTCTGAAGTACTACTTGTACACATTGATTCATTCAATTAGTAATTAAGGTAAGTAGCAACGATTCCATATCAATTAAAAATAATTAACTTCTTTCTTTTATTTTGTATGTGTACAACTGTACAAGGCATAGGAAATTTCCTCAATTTATATTATTTAACATACAATAGTTACTGAATACACTATAAGGTATAATTTAAATACAACAGAAACATTATAAGATAAAAAGAGTAATATGATATTATAGCTGGCGCGGTTAACCTTTTTTACTCAACATAACTTTATCCTTATATTTATATTGTTACTATTAATAAATTATGAAGATACTAGAATGAACTTTTCTTTATTGAATTTATACAATATTATGTTTATTGATTTCTTATTTTCCAATTTTCCTTGTCAGTTGATGTTAGATTAAAAAAAAAATAATAATATTATTGTACTTAAGAAAGTACATTTTAAGAATCTGTATGTGGATAAATTCTCATTATTTTAATAATTAATTAATAGTCAATTATTTTAAATACATATATACATATTTCTGTCTTTTCAATAATGTCTAGCATACTAACAGAATATTTTATTTGACAATGTTTAGATTATCGATTAAGTGTCCATCATAATCCTCAATTATGTGACCAGGAAAATAAGAGATTAAAATTAAAAATTAGAATAATGCAAAAATTAATAAATAAAAAGAACTCTAGGATACAGTTGTTAAAAAAAAAAAATCTTAACAAATTACAAATTAATAAGAATTTATTTCAAACTACATTCAACAATAATTTTATTTTAAAAAACCAGTTAAAACTAGCTAATATTAACAAATATGGTCGCAGATATAAGGAAAATCAAAAATCATTTGCACTTGCATTATATTATAATTCCCCTAAGGCATACAATTTCATGCGCAGGTATTTATGTCTTCCAACAGTGAGATCACTTAGAAATTGGCTACAATCGATAGATGTTTCTTGTGGGGTAAACTCAAATGTTCTCGATGTTTTAAAAATAAAGTTTATGAATGTTCCACCAAGTGAAAAGCTGATATCAATTATAATGGATGAGATGTCACTAAAAAAATTGATTTCTTATAACTCTCAAAATGATCAATTTAGTGGTTATGAAGATTTTGGTATAGATCATGAGTTTGTTGATATGAAAATCTGTGACCAAGCATTAGTTGTTATGATTAAAGGTATAGTTAAACCTTGGAAACAAATAGTAGGATATTTTTTTTCTAAAGGACCAGTATCTGGCTTTAGACTTAAAAACATTATTACTAATGTTATCAATAAAGTTAGAGATGCTGGTTTTATTCCAAAAGTTATTATATGTGACCAAGGTACCAATAATATTGGTATGAGAAATTTATTTGGAGCCACACAAACTCAACCATTCATCAACTTCAATGATGAAAACATTTATTTTTTTCATGATAGTCCTCATTTAATTAAATCAGTAAGAAATAATTTAAAAAAATACAATTTCAGTTATGAAAATAATTTGTGTAGTTGGTCAGATTTAGCAGATTTTTATAATTTGGACAAAAACAAAAAGCCAAGGTTAGCTCCTCGATTAAATAAAATTCACATGGATCTACCACCATTCTCACCAATGCGTGTTTGTTTGGCAACCCAAACATTAAGCCATTCTGTTAGTTCTGGTATGATGACTTTAATTTCAATGAATGAAATGAAAAGTTCAGCTATGCATACAGCAAGATTTATAGAATTATTTGATAATTTATTTGATGTTTTTAACAGTATAACACACAGTGAAGCAAAAATATTAAGAAAGCCACTAACTAAAACTTCTGATCATTGGAATTTTTTGAATGAAGCAAAACAGGTATTAGGAAAACTTAAAGTTCACAATAGAACTGGGAAATTACCACCGTGTATAGTAGGTTGGAAAGAAAATATTATTGCTTTGAAATTGTTATTTACAGAATTAAATGAAAATTATAAAATAGATTTTTTATTAACAAGAAGACTAACACAAGACTGTGTAGAAAATGTGTTCTCAGTAGTAAGGTCAAAAGGAGGTAATAATGTCACACCTGATGCTACAAAATTTCATTCTGCAATCCGTATGTGTATGTGCAATACTTTATTGGAACCGTCACAAAGTGGAAATTGTGAATCTGAATGTGATGCAGTTCAGTTCTTGACCAAATGCAGTGAGCTAAACAAAATTAAAATACAGTTAAAAGTAATAGGTGATCCAAATGATGATGAATATTCTGATAAAGAAGATTGTCTTAATTTACATTTATCTTCAATGAATATTGCAAATATACAAATGGAAAATCATGAAGCTTGTGCGATAGGCTATGTAGCTGGATGGGTGTGTAGCAAACTGATTCATCAAGAATGTGTAGATAAGTTAGCTGTCAAAAAACAGAATAATCCTCAAGTCAACCTGGAAAATACACACATAGAAATGAAATCGTATGAAAATGCCAATTTATTATATCCATTTAAAAACACACTGGAATTTGCAAAAAAATGTTACGTGTTTATTTAATTTAAATATAGAGTCACTTTTGTTAAAAAATAAAACCGGTGTTCGAACAGAAATTATAAAAATTGTTGATCTTGTTTGTAAACCATTGAATATATGTGATGCATGTAAAACTGAATTCTTAAAAAAATTTTTAAATGTATTAATAAATTGTTTCATAAAAAATAGCAATAACAACATTGATGTTTTCAAAATGCATTCAAAAAATAAAAAATTTAAAAAAATTGTCCATTTGTAAATCGATATGTATATTTATGTATATTAATCAAAATGTATAATTTATATTCTTTAATTTTACCTATATTGTATTATATTATACACTCAACTATTCATTTAACATATATCATAATCATAAAAATATTGTTCACAAATATTTTATGATGTTCTTATACCTAAGTTTTATTTCTTTAATTATTTTGTATTTGTACATTAAACATAATATTATGACTTGTAATGATGGTAAGTATAGTAAGTAACTACATTTTTTTTATTGTTTTAATAATATTTTGTATTAATCTTTATGTCAAACATTTGTGCAGTTATTTTTTAGTTAATTATAATCAATATTTTGTGACACCTTATTATATAATTATTTTCCCACAACTATTGATATTGTTAAAATGTTTAAAACTTAAGACCTGTATCGCTGTATAACGGCGTAGAACTGTATCAAATTATTGTAAAAACAATAAACCATCAAGTATTACTCTATGAAACAAACCTTGTTTTAGTAATCCAGTGTCCATAATCCATAGTCATACAGTCCGATACAGGTATGTATTACACGTTTATAATAAACTATGTGTATATTTATATATTTTAACACTAATAACACTATACTATTAAGTACCTATAGGCTAATGGACTTAATTTAAAAATTAGAAAATAACTTAAGTAGTTGAACTGTTGTTGAAGTAATTAACATACCTGTAATATACAATAAATTACGAAAGAAAAACAAATTGAATTAACTTAAGTTCACTATCTATAGTATTTGTTATCAGTGTCTAGAAAAGAAAAATTAAGGGGCATATATAGGCAACCTACTATAATTTGGAGCGCTACAGTGTCCCCTAGAAAATCTAAAAGTTTCCCGTATTCTAATCTATAGTATTTGCTATAAATCCAAGAAACCCAGTCTTTCGTTGTGATTCAAGTACGGGTGTAAAAACTCCTGGTCTATCTTGAATTTTAAGACCTTTAATATATGTTGTCATTTTTTCTGTGAATAATCTAACTTCTTGAATATTTTCTTTACATAGTACTTTTTTAAATCCTACACAGTTGATAGAATTTGAGTTTAATATGTCAAAGCCAGTATTGAAGAGTTCGATAAATTATATGGTAGCACCTGCATTAGAAAACTCTTTTAATTTGAGGCTATCTTTGCAAAATGTCAATGCATCTGCTACTGGCTGACTAAGTAGTTGGATTGCAAGTTTAATTTCATCTTTTGTTTAAAATAAAGAAGATGCTGTTTTCGCTGTTTATTAGCAATATGGCATCCCTCCTACTCTTGCAAATAACACAATTGTCGGACATATTCAAATTTTATTTCATTATTTGTTGTTCTAAAGACCTTCTTTTCCCCAAAAGCATTACGAACCAATTCAATCATATGTGCAGGATTAAAAAGGGTTACAAATTTTGGATTACTTTCAAAGCCAGAAGAAAAAGACGTATCTTATGCACTCAAAACATAATTACAACCTAAAAGTTGAGCCGCACTAATATTACTAGAACAACCATCAAATGTTAAGCTCAAGACTTTTACACCAGTGCTGTTCAATTCATTTAATGCGTGGCCAACTAGTACAACTTTTTGTGCACTTTTTAAAGCATCAACTACAAATTAACCAATTGGTAACTTTCAATTTTCATTTACCGAGACTGCCATAAAAACTAAGCTTTGTTTAGCTGTGTTTAAACTATCATTATCCATATCATTTCCCATATCAACCCTTTCATAATACCTAGTACCATCAAATTCCAGGTGTTGTCTTATAGCCATTTCATCCATAGACAAAGCTAATAAAATAGGTTGAGCTGAATTATTTACTTTAAGTGTTAGCATCTTTAACAACTCTTCAGTAAAACCTGGTTCATCATTGACATTTCTGTACCATTTACTAAAAGTTCTACTATGAGGCAAAATCGTGTCAACTGCTGTATTACATACGAATATGCTTTAGCAGAAAAAAAATTTAATGATAAAGCAAATTGACGAATAGTGGCACTATATTTCTTTGGAACTTTTTTACCTAATTTTTTTTTTTTGTCCAATTAGTTATCAAATCTTTATGCTTATCAAAAGACTCAGACAGTGTATAACTTGCTTCCTCGTCAATTAAATTTTGTTTTCGAAGCTCGGAAATGATATTCTTCATAGATGAAATCCTTTTACTTTGGCGCCTTATTTTTTGCTGAAGGGTTTTCATTTTAATATTTTTGATAGATACTTCATGTGATAGTTGGCGAAGACTTCTTTTCAATGCGATTTTGCGTGGAGTGTCATTTGGAACTATCGCTGTGTCTATGGACATTGTGGATGAGTCAAGTACATTCTAAAAAAAAAATTATTAATAAACAAATCAATATATGACAATATATAACATCAATTTATAATAGGGCCATTTTCCAAAATACACCTCAGCACCTTCTTGCGAATCCCCGGAATGACTTTTTTTATTTTATTTTTCTCTCAAAAATGTCTCGCAAGCCTCTCCATTTTTTTTTTTTTTTTTACTTCTTCCTCTATAATTTAAATTATTTATAAAATTAATGTTTATAACGTAGCAACATCGCGTAGAAGCAAAGAAAAAAAATTGAATAAATATTTTAAATAATTCTAATTAAAACATAATTTTTATTTTTATTTGAAACGTTGAAACGGTACTTTAATAATGTCCCGGTTTCTAAAAGTACCAGATTATTAAAATATTAAAAGTAAACTGTAAAGGTATTCTAATATATAATACTTTTTTATTATTATTCTATGTAGGTACTTGGCAACAGGATTAGCATTTCGACAGTTAGCACTAACATTTCGAATTTCAAAGACTGCAGTATCCAATATAGTCGTTGAAGTATTTATCGCTATTTGGAATGCATTAAAAAAAAAAACATATGCTATTCCTACAGTTGATGATTTTAAAAGTGTCGCTAACGAATTTTTTACATAATGGAATTTTCCAAATTGCGTTAAAAGTGTTGACGGGAAACATATTAGAATAAAATGCCCTCACAATTCTGGTAATTTGTTTTATAATTATAAACAGTATTTTTCTATTGTTTTAATGGCTGTCGCTGACGCCAATTCTAAATTTTTAATGATCGACGTTGGTTCATTCAGCAAAGACAGTGATGTCAGTGTTTTGTGTAATACATCGTTTTATAAACGTCTTGAAGCTACCGATTCCATGTAATTTACCAAATTCAAATCAAAAAGTTCCATATGTATTTATTGGTGACGAAGCTTTTCCGCTGAGAAATAATATTATGACTTATGAGACTGTTTCCATTAAAACAATTGGATGACTATAAATCATATTATAACTATCGCCTTTTAAGGGCAAGGATGACGTTTGAATGTGCTTTTGGTATCGGATCTTTGAAATTTAGAATTATTTTAAAAGCAATAGAAACTAAAGTCGAAAATGCATATCACATCGTTAAAGCCATTTGCATATTACATAATATGATAATTGATAAAGAAAAAGAAATATCGTCATTTCAAAATCACCTGTCAGACTATTTGAATAACAATGTATGTGAAAAAAATAATGCCATGTTAGGACTTCGTTGTGGTAGATTCAATAATCGTGCTTCCCGTACTGCAATTGATGTAAGAAATACTTTTGTAAATTTTTTAAAAATTAATATATTAGCGTAAATTTAAGTTTTTATAATAATTGCAAGATATATAACTTATTATTTATATTAATTTATTTCATATTAATTCATTGTATTTTATTATTATGTAATAAGATTTTTGCATAGAATTTCAATCAATTTCGTCTTATTTCAATAGATAGGTATTTTATATTTAAGATTAGTTTCCCTAAACATTCATATCAATATTAGTAAATTTTACTTTTTATTTCATTTATTTTAGGACTCTGTGTATACACCTAGATATTTAATAAAATGTGATCAATTAAAGCTATTCAAATATACTGTACGTAGGGGAGACCGGGGATAGTTGTAACACGGGGTAAATTGTAACATAGGCGTAATCAATTTGTAGATTGTAATTAAATTGTTCTAATAGATGGCGTTAGATTCGTCATAAAAAACTATCAGTTTTAGTGTTGTCATTACTGATATATTATCATTACCTACGTAATTACGATAAGAAATTTGTCGTTATCACTAAAATGTAAATAATATTTAAGTTTTATTTTTTCATCTAATTGTTTGATTTAGAATAATTTATACATTTATTTTACATTCATGTGAATGAAAATCAAACGTAGTTTATGGTCCAACAACTCTCATTTGTGTAAGTATAATAGTTTTTTTTTTATAACATCAAATATCAAAGAAAATCAAATGGGGTAAAATGTAACAAACCCATTGGGGTTAATTGTAACACTGTTTTATTTGTATTAAATTTCAATTATTTATTTTCACTTAATCAACCTGTCATATTTATTTGATAATTGTTTAAAATTATTAGGTACTTATATTTAGTAATGGCTAGAAATTATATAAGAACCACCAACAGAGGGTATACCAAAGAACAAATAACAAATGCCTCACATGAAATCATATCAGACAAAAAATCAATTCGAGAAACCGCAAAAAAATATGGATTATGCCATGTAAGTCTTTCACGTTATGTGAAAAAAATTAAATGTAATGACAATGATAATAATGTACCACCAGCCATAGGCTATAATTCCCCTAAAAAAGTGTTCAGTGAACAACATGAACAACAGTTGTGTCAATATATTAAAAATTCTGCTGACATGTATTTCGGACTTACTCCTCGTGATATTAGACAGCTTGCTTATCAATTTGCTTTAAGACTTTGTCTAAACTTTCCAAAGTCTTGGGAAAAAAGTCTTATGGCTGGACCAGATTGGTTTTCTTATTTTTTGAAAAGAAATTCCACTCTGTCCCTAAGACAACCAGAAGCAACTAGTTTGTCTAGAGCAATGAATTTTAATAAACAAAATGTCAAAACTTTTATGGATAAATATGAAGCTGTTTTAAAAAAATATAAATTTGAAGCTCAACATATTTATAACATAGATGAGACTGGCATAACTACTGTCCAAGCGCCATCCAAAATTGTTGCTACCAAGGGTAAAAAACAAATAGGTTCTATTACATCGGCTGAGCGAGGTGTTTTGGTAACAATGTGTTTAGCAATAAATGGAACTGGTAATGCCATACCACCCATGTTTATCTTTCCAAGAGTGAAGTTCCAAAATCATTTTTTAAGAGGAGGTCCAATTGGATGTATTGGTACAGCAAATAAATCGGGTTGGATGCAGGGTGAAGAATTTTTGCAATTTATGAAGCATTTTGTGAATCATGCTCGTCTAACCATAGACAAAAAAGTGTTGGTGCTTTTAGATAACCACGAGTCCCACTTATACCTTCCTGTGATTGATTTTTGCCGTGACAATGGTGTTGTGTTACTATCTTTTCCACCGCATTGTTCTCATGAACTTCAACCACTTGACCGATGTGTATATGGCCCATTTAAAAAGTATGTCAACAAAGAAATGGATCGATGGATGACTATGAACCCTGGTAAAAGGATGACTATTTATGATGTTCCACAGATTGCAGTTGGTGCATTACCTGATGCAACCTCTCCTAGAAACATAACTAGTGGTTTTAAAGTGTCTGGGATCCATCCATTTAACCCTAATGTGTTTGGAGAAGATGAATTCTTACCATCGATTGTAACAGATATAGAGCTGCAAACTTTTGAAACACAAGATACATTTGTTACTCAAAATCTTATACCTACAACTTCAACTGTTAATGATAATGAATCAGTCTCTTCAACATCTAATGTTAGTATGCAAACTCCTCATAATAACAACATAAAAGTAACAAGTCCTGCCATTGATACTCAAACATCTTGCACAGATTTAAATAATACGGCATCAACGTTTATTTCACCTGAACATATTCGTCCATACCCAAAAGCAACAATACAAAATAAATTAAATCGTAAAGGTAGAAAAAAAGGGAAAAGCGCAGTATTAACAGACACGCCTGAAAAGATTGAACTAGAAAAAAAATATAATGCAAGAGTTGTAAAAAGAAATATATTTGAATCTAAATCTAAAGTAAAGAAAGATGTGAAGAAGCTAAAGAAGACGATTAAACCAAAAAAAGCCAAATTATATCATGACAGTACAGATGAGGAAGATTCATTTTGTTTGGTTTGTATGGAAAGTTATAATTTGAGCAAATCGAATGAAGAATGGATACAATGTAATGATTGTAAATTTTGGACTCATACTGAATGTTCTAGAGAGTGTAGAGGTCCATTTTATGTATGTGATAATTGCAATTAAAAGACTAAACAGTATTATTAAGTGACAGAAAGTTCTTTTATTAAAAGTGATATTAATTTAGTAGTTTGTTTTATGTTTGATTTAAACTTGTTTTATAATCATAAGTTGATTTATCATTTATGATAAATTTTTATTCAATAATTATAATAAGTTTATATGATTATGTTATAAAAAATAGGTATTGTATTATTTAATATTTAATATGTTGTTATTTGCAATTAAAATACTTAATAGTATTATTAAGTGACAGAAAGTTATTTTATTAAAAGAGATATTAATTTAGTAGTTTGTTTTATGTTTTATGTTTTATTTAAATTTGTTTTATAACCATAAGTTGATTTATGATATATTTTTATTCAATAATTATAATTTGTTTATATGATTATTTAATATTTATTATGTTGTTATTACTATAAAAACCAAGTGGGTTAAAAAGAAATGTTATGTTATAAATAAAAAGGAATTATTATAAAGTTTAATTTTTTGTGTTACAATTTACCCCACCTAGTGTTACAATTTACCCCCCCACCGGGGTAAATTGTAACAAAAAAAATTATAATTTTTATAATTTGTTTTAATTTTTGTAATTATGTTTAAGATACTATAGGTTATGTGAAATAACTAGATAACATTATCTATCTATTGGTATCAAAAGAAAGCATAAGAAATGATTAGTTCACGAGATATAACTATAAATATGAAAACTGTTACAACTATCCCCGGTCTCCCCTACTTTCTACTTTTGTTATTTTAGCTACTTCACCTCATGCCTTGTCAGCAATTATCCTATCTTTATATATATTGTTTCATTTATTCCATAAAACTTTTCTTTTCTGTACTTCCGCAATTAATAACTCCATAATAAAATATGTATGTATCACACGATGCAACGACCAAAAACAAATTGTTTTATTTTTAATACGTACGACTAAACGCATACGAAAAATCGGACGCATCGGTCGTATTTATAGTGTCACGTAAACCACTTCCGTTTGTTTGGGTTATATAGTTTATTTGTAGAATCACATCGGTCGCGTCGTATAACGATTATCGCATTTGTCGGATTAACGTAGGACACGGGGCGTTACTTGTTTACTCGGTAACCTACTTGTGATAGTGTTGTAT
>NW_020270587.1:56393-74411 GCF_002803265.2 Melanaphis sacchari
AGCAAGTCCAAAGATATTGCAAGTGATTTGCAAATTACAACAGTCGTTGTTTTTATTTATATTTAATATTTAATTTAATTTATAAAAACATGAATCAGTCATCATTTCATCGCTACTGTCATCTTCGCCACTATCATTGTTACGTCAATCATCGTCAACATCATCTCTATTACACCATAGCCATTGTTGCTTGTCGTCGTCGAAGGACATAAGTATAATTTTCATCATTATCCACGTAATAGAGGATGTTAGCGTGCATTAAAAGCCATTGCGGTCCAAATTATGTGCTCGGCAGTGTTCATTAAACATAAATTTAGTTAGATATCCAGCATAAAATTATTTATGACCACCCTGTCACATGAAAATTAATCTAAACGGTTGCGTTTAAGTCGATATTATTATACAGCGTAGAATGTAGTAAAAGTTTCTAATTAAATTTAACTTCTAGTATAGGTATGTATATAGTTAGTAATCTATTTATAACCTCCCCAGTATACACATTACATTTGTTTTCTATAACATTTAAGCCAACTATTATGGAATTTAAACAAAACTGTGTTTTTATTTATTTTAATGCGATTATACCTAAGTTATAACAGTATATTTTGCTAACCTATTTATTTTACTCTTAAAGCAATATCTTATTTTCAATAAAATGTTTACAAATTATTTATTAAATATTGAAAGTTAAGAATTTTTCACTTATATAAAATTAAATGTTAGGTCAATAAAATTTTCATCGAATTCTCTAAATAAATGAGTAGTTTCTTATCAATGATAAGAAATTATTTTATTAAACCTGAAATTATAGCCTGTCAAAAATGAAGTTAGAAAAATTGTGTGATAAGTATGATACAAATTAGATTTGTATTAATTTTCTATATTCGATATATTTCAAACTTATTGTACGAAGAAAAGTGATTAAAAATCACAAAACTGAATGATGAAATTAGAATAGGTAACACTGATTATCAAAAGATCATTACGTAAACGAATAAAATACAACAACATTTGTTTAAACTTGTCTTATAATATTAAATTTCTTTATAGTAAGTAGATTATTGGTACACTTGAGAGTTAGTATATATCTGTTTAGTTCATGATGAAGTTGTTTTTATGTAGTAATATGATAATAATTATGATATGTATTACTATTATAAAATGGTTGCCATTAGTCATAAATTACTGCATAGAAAATCATTAGCATTTTGCATTACATTCTGAATTACATAGAATCATTGACTTTCCAATTAATTAATACACTGCATGCAATATACATAAGACCAGGTTCTATACTAAAATACGTTGATGATCGAAACGACCGTCTGGCGTGCGTTTATTGTATATTATGTGGTTTTATATAAACACAAACACGAAATATTCGGTATACTTATATATTTAGTTATCCCATACTTATCTGCATAATATTATTAATCCAATCTAACCAACATCACTGCTTTAATGAGTGAAATACAACGCTGCATAATAATATATTCATTATATCAATATAACAGCGGTTTCTTCTGGTCACCGTTACATAAACGACAAATTAATACACTGTAAAAATATAATACATAGACGACTTATTTACTTAAATATTTCTGACACGCGAATGTTATAAACACACAATTTTATGAGTATCTGTCAACATAAAGTCTTGTCAAATATGCATCCAACGCGGGTACCTAAATAATATAGATAACTGTACACTAATGAGGTTGTTAAAAATTGTGGAAATCTTGATTAAACGACAAACCCGCTTTAAAATAGTACGCTATTATATTATATTATATATTATATAAATAAATATATATATATATATTTCAGACAGTAAAAGTAATTTAGAATATCACCACCAACATCTTATAGTGGTTTACCATCAGCTGTGTGGCACGAATACATATAACACACAATAATAATATTAATAATGACAAGAAAACTTATGTGACCTCAATTTATTTTTAAATTTACGAATCGAAAAGATTCTTGCAGTATGTTTAGAATGAACATGGCAGTGGACTGCCATGTAGTCGCGTAAATCATTTATTCTGGTAATAATCATCGTAGAAATTAGCTGATCCAGTAAAAATAATTAAACTCGCACATAGTTTATATATTACTTTTAAAGGTATGTATACAAAACTCAACGGTTGTACATTATAGACATCTATCATAAACGTTTATGATTTAAATGAGTGTACATCAACTGGGAAAATTAACAAGCCACGCGTACATTATTATATTCGCGTGACGCAATATAACAACGGCGTTATGTTGGTGGTTAACAGTATAATAAATTATTAATATTATTATTTAAAGTGTACATTATTATTACACATCACCACGTGCCGTTTGGCGTGATGTCGATGCGACGATATTTAATAGTGGTACATATATACATATACAAAGTATAAATATTAAATGCTGCGATGAAAACGTGATGATCGTGACGTATATTATAAATAAAATAGCCGGAAATGAGCTGAAAAATTTTCACTTTATCGCACACGTATAAATAATCATCTATCGCATATAAACTGTAGTATTTTTAAATTTTTGGCGCTTACGCGTTTTTCGATATTAACCGAATAACGTTTGCCAGCGTATTATATATCTCGCACACGTATTATATATATATATATATTATGACAAGCGATATGCGATGATGTGTGTGTTTACATGTATATAATATATTAAACGATTATTATGAGCCATTGAAATTATACAACACGGTGGACCAGTTATCTAAATGTATATAAAAATATGTGTCTCATGTGTGCCAGTAATGATATTTTTCACATAATAAATATTATAATACAAAAATATTGGCAGGCATAGGTACATTTATTATAAAGTTTTTGTTTTATCAACGGAACCGCCGGAGGTGGATTAAACGTTTTCGATACCTACGGAGACTTAAACGCTGGTAACGCCAAAATATTACGTACAATTGATTTATCTGGCGGGTTGTGTGCGGTCCGACAGCGAAAATAAATGCGTTCTGAAAGACGAGACGACCGCCACGAAAAATTAACCTGGTGTATTATATATATATATAAATATTTTAACATGTTATATCTACCACTGACTGGTTTGCGTTGTTCACCCCATTGATGTACACGGTTGGCGGCGATTTCGAATCATAACCCTTTTCGCGCACAATATACGTTATATATTATGTATGTATATTTAATTTTATACACTTGTCATGGTACTTATATATTTATATATATTTTTATAAATGCTTCAAAAATATTTTACACATAAACACGTTTATAATATGTTTTCGCACAAATAAAACATTTTTATGAATTTGATACAACAAGACAAAATGAGGAACCAAAAATAATTTAGGTGGTACCAAAATAAATTATTAGTTGTCCAAAGGTCATAAATGATACATTTTCTAGATTTGCTTAAAATGACTTGATGAAATCGTTGAAACTCAGTTATATCATGATTTTGATATTGCATTTAGAACGAGATACAGTTGAAAATCACTGCAAACTACGTGTATTATAAAATGTTATACTACACTTTGTAACATAGTAGGAATTTATACAACAACATAAAATAATATACATTTATAGCGATGATCGATTTTCCGATCGCAAACTAATATACACGTGCGGACTGGCATAGAGTTATTATAACTATAGCTCATATGTGACCGGAGGGCTTACGGTTTACTTGATTATAATTAGCAATACGTAACTGAACGAAGCATACCGACATTTTTACACAAATAACAAATTTTTGCAATACGTAAAACAAAAAAAGCTTCGTTGAGCAACAAAATATTGAAGTGATAAAACTCAAAAGTGACTCGACAGTTGAATCACTCAGAACTTATCACTAACGCGTTAGTAACTGATTAGTAACTAGTAGCGCCGTCTGTTATGTTCCATTGAATAACATTGGTAGTGACTCTACGGGGACTAGTTAATGATTTGCGTCAGTATTTAGTTTCAAATGAGTAGCTCCGTGTGTAGAAGGCCTAAATTTACGTAAACTGTATGATACACTAAATAGCAATATACGGGCGCTCGAGGCATTAGGAGAAAGACCGTATGACTGGGGTCCATTAATATCACATATCGTGTGTACGAAGTTGGAAAATGAAACGCGAAAAGACTGGGAAATGCAGACAGCTAAAGATAGAATACCATCGATTCGTGAATTAACACAGTTTATTGAGGAACAATTTCGGATATTAGAATCGGTCGAGTCTTCGCAAGATATAAATAACAAGGCGGCACCGGCAGCAGCAGTTAGAGGAAAAGAACAATCGAGAACAAATAATATCACGAAAGGTGGTCAAAAATATTCGGCGAATTTTGTGTCAACAACAACATTAAGGTGCTTTATATGTAATTTGGAACACACAATTTATAAGTGTCCAACATTCATCACACTGCCGATAAGCAAACGTATTGAGAAAATTGCTAGTCTAAAATTATGTAAAATATGTTTACGTAAACACGAGGGAAAATGTTTTTCGAGATTTTGTTTCAAATGTTCAAAACCTCATAACACATTATAACATCTACAGTCAAAAAAGGTCTCAGATTCGGAAGGTAGTGGAAAGGACGCCGAAACGGCTAAGAATAGACATGAACAGGTCGTAGACGCGACGAGTTCAACGACCGCGCACGCAAATAATAATTACGAGTGCGTATTGTTAGCCACAGCCGTCGTACGCGTTATCAATCCGTGCGGTAAGTCCTCGTTCGCACGCGTGTTATTGGATTCTGGTTCAATGAATAATTTTATATCGACTGAATTAGTAAATAGCTTAAGTTTACAGCAAAAGAAAATGGATCATGTAGTAAGCGGGATAGGAGGCACGACACAAAATATCACATCTACAGCATGGTTAAAAATAAAATCTTGCGTAAACGATTACGAATTAAACATACAAACATTAGTGGTAAAGAAGATAACGGGAAGTATACCGACAAACTTTATTTCCGAAAACGGCCCTCGACCAGGAAATATTATACTAGCCGATCCATTATTTAATGTAACACAAAAAATCGATATATTAATAGGTGCTGTTCATTTTTTCGAAATCTTAGGTAAACAACAATATTTGTCGTTTAACGGACCGAGTTATCAAGAAACAAAGTTCAGATTTGGGCGTCTTTAGATTGCGTCCCGTTTCAACCTTTTATATCTTGTCGATTGTTATTATTGATGTTGTATGTCGATTGGGGTGGATACTAGTTGCGTCCCTCAGTAAAAATTTCTTCCGAATTACGGCCCGAGTTTTTTTGGGGTGCATACGAATTGCGGCCCGAGTTTTTTTAACATATAAATTGTAGCCCGAAATTAATAATTAAATTAATTGAAATATGTAAATTAAAATTAAAAAACGCTTCATTTTCCTTCACATTTTTGTACAGACTTAGGACTGTCTGTAGTATCAGTAGATACTGCAGATAGGTTAAAAATGATGTTTTTTTTTTTTTTAAATGTTGACACTGGCAAAAACGTATGTAATATTTCTTAAGGTTAATAATGTTTTTTGACATTAAAATCTGATATTAAAATTATATTTATTAAAGTTAAAAATGTTAGTATAGTTTAGTAAAATCCGTAGATATTATGGCACTGGTAAAAACTTGTATGATAATATTTGTATAAATTCATGTTTGTCAATTTGGTTTTCTTCTAACCGTTTCATAGTATTTCTAATAAATGTTTCTTTTTCAATTATATTTGTTCTACGAGTATTTAAGTGAGTGCTTCTTAATTTTATATAAGTATCCTTTTGTATATTTTTCAGAACATCGATGAATACAAAAATATTAGGATGAGCACTGCAGAACAAAGCGTTGAATTTTGAATGAAATGCCTCACAACTATTAGTAGTGCGCATAGTAGACGCTGAGTATTCTGCCCATAAAAAAGGAGGGAAATTGGACTCATTTGAAATGTATGTTTCCAATATATAATCAACAAATATTTTTACTTTTTCATTTTTTGGATGAATAGCCATTAAGTTATCTGTAAAACAGTCACTCACATCGTTCGAATTCAAAAAACGGTAAGCCAAAAAAGTATTTTAAATATTTACCGATTTCGGTATTTTTTTTATACTCACTACTTCAGCCAATTGTCTGTATTTTTCTCCACCAACTTTGTGCTAAGTGAAATCGGCATCCTTTTAGACTTATAGAAGGCCAAACTTTTAATAGAGCTAAATGAATCGCCTTTTCAAAATCAGCAAAAACTGTTTTTGGTGAAAATGTTATGTTGAGTTTGCTACATTCAGATATAATGTGTATAAACGCATTTTCATATGTTTTAGTTTCTTTATTGGGAAGTATAAAAAATAAGAGTGGTAAATAATTACCATTTTGTAAACCATGAACTGTAAACATTTGGGAAAATAATTTCGGACAACTTTTAAAGGTCCCATCTACAAAAATTGTATCAATTTTATTTAAAAATTTTAAGTTAGTTTCAGTAGAAAATAATAAAATGTTTGATGTATTATCATTTACTAGTAAAAAATTTTCGTCACGATTTGTAATTATTAAATGACTCATATTATCTAGAGCGATATGTAATTCATTCAAGTCCACAGGTAACTTTGGCATAATAGATGATCGAGCATGGTGAATATTTTTTCTTATTAACGTTAAATCGTATGTTGTCAAAGTGTCTACGTCTTGTGTTAGGTGGCTATGAATAATTTTACTTGGCTTCTCATTAATATCTTCAACAGCTTTACGTTTCACTTGATTACTTACAGTCTGTCTGTTTAATGTTTCATCACTAACTTTTTTATGATTTTCATGATTTAAAACTTTTTTAATAATTACGTTATTATTTAAATGAATATATGCTTTACAGTTCTTTTTAAAACAGCAATATCGATCAACATTATTTTTTAAATTTTTATGAAAACGAAATTTATATCCATCAATTAAAAATAAAGTGCGATTTTTTTGCACTCAACATTTCACTCAAAATTGTATTCGAAATTATAAATAAATCAAAATAGAAAAGCGACGAAACGTTCTTAGCGTTAGTAAAGCGACGACTAAGGTATACTTATTGGTATCTACATTATACTGTGATTATGTTTTATCAGTCAAGATTAAATTATCTAAAATTAAAAAAACCCGGGCTGCAATTCGTCTGTACCCAAAATAAACTCGGGCCGCAATTCGGATTAGACCTTTTTTCATAGATATCTTCGGGACGCAACTAGTATGCAGCCATCGATTGCGTCCACAAGTCGAATAGGTAAATTATTTTTTATTACCTTTTTATGTTCCGATTGCGTCCTGTTGTATGATATATAAGCATAACATTTTGTAAAACTATGTATTATTTTAATAATAATAATAATTATACAAAAACCAATAAAAATAAATCCAAATATATAAGAATAAATAATTTAAAAAATATATTTCTTGTTAGTACAGTAAAACCTCGATAAGACAGAATCGCATGGGACCATGAAATTTTTCCGTGTTAACGAGGTTTACGTTTTGACGAGGTTAAAAAAATTGAATTAAATTAAAGATTACATATGTACATATTTATTTTAAACCAGTTTATACATAATACATACATACAATTTATATTTTTAACTTAATTTTATATTTATATTTATTTATTACATATTTATTTTTAGCCAGTATACATTAATAATACATAATTATATTTTTTGAAAAAAATCAGTTATTGTTTTTTGTTTTTTATTTTGTAAGGCGTCGCGTTCCACACACTCCTTGGCTTTAGAAGTCAAATCCAAAAGCCTACTATTGGACACTGTGAGGGAAAATTTTTGTAGTTCCTCGAGGTAGTAGTTAGCAGTTTTATAATCTTTTACCAGATTTTTTGGTTCTTCTTGGCTTTCATCATTGTCTCCGTCCTTTTCACATTTATTCTCAATCATGGATATAGCCGAATCATGGGTTTGCTGCGTCTCAAGTTGGTCATCAATGTGAAGAAATTCTTCTTGGTCAAAATCAAGTGCAACAAAGATTTCTTGAATTTCACTCAGGGTATTCTCATTGGGATTCACGTCCAATCCATCAATTAAAAATCCAGCTTTACGGAAACAGTTTTGATCAAATTCAATTTTCAAACTATTGCACGATAAAGATATCCAATTTACAGCGTCTAATACAGTTATCGAAGTAGCAAGCTGATGAACCGAAGTAAAATTATCAATTTTGCATACAAGTGACTGTAGCATAAATTTACGATAGTACGACTTAAAGGTGTAAATAACTCCTTGGTCCATTGGTTGAGATACTGACGTGGTATTTGGGGGTAACATGTGAATTTTCACATTAGACATTCAATGTAAGGATGGCATGTCGCATTGTCTAAAAATAATAAAATATTTCTGTTCTGTGATCGCATGTCTGCATTGAAATATTGCAGCCACTGTTCCATTATTTCAGCCGTCATCCATGCCTTCTTGTTAAATTTCCAAGTCACAGGTAATAAAGCAATATTCATATTTTTAAAACAATGAGGTTTCAACGATTTTCCTATAACAAGAGGCTTCCTGATTTCACCTGCCATACCCCCACACATCAATACAGTTAACCTATCCTTAGATTTTTTACCACCAACACACGCATCGCCCTTTATTACTAAAGACTTGGTAGGGATTCCTTTGAAAAAAAACACCGGTTTCGTCGGCATTGTAAATGTCTTTAGCTTCATACCCTTTGATGAGAACTGAGAGTTTGCGTTTCCAATTTTCAACTGTATCTTGATTTACATCATTTGCTTCCCCATTTATTTGTTTGCAGATGATATTGTGCCATCGTTTGAACCGGTCAAGCCAACCATTTGAAGCTTTAAAATCACTGATTCCGAGGTTTTCTGCCAATTTAGTGGCCTCTGTTTGTAGAATAGGTCCGGAGATGGGCAAACTTTTCAACCGAGAATTGATGAACCACTTGTATAAATCTCGTTCAACTTGTTCAAATCCCACCGACACCATTCTTTTACTTTTACCAGAATTTTTACAACTGCTCCATTAATTTGTCTTTATTTTTTATTGCCTCATAAACTTGCGTTTTTCCACACTTAAATTTTACCAAGAGTTCCTTCACTGAAAGATTCTCATGCTGCTTTAACTCGATTAGTTTTACTTTATCCGAAAGCGTAAGAGTTGTTTTCTTCGACATTTTAAATGATAGACGGAAAACGCAACAACACGAACGTAACGATGTACGATTAGATACTGAATCAAGTAACTCAGATAATAATATTGTATTGTGTGTACATATCAATTTTATTAGTTTTTAATATCAATGTGCGAGCTCGTATATTGATTATCTATGGGTATCCACAATACGAAAATAAATTTATCATACAAAAATCATGTTATATTTCCGTCTTAGTGAGGGTTTTCATCAACTTTCATTATAAAAACGTGTCTATTTCCGGCTTGGCGAGGTTTCCGTTTTAGCGGGATAAAATTATATGTAATTTAAAACAGTACCAAAAAAATTTTCCGTAATACCGGGGTTTTCGTCTTACCGAAGGTCCGTCTTAGCGAGGTTTTACTGTATTATAAAATAATATTAATACAAAAATCAATAAAAATAAATCCAAATATATAAGAATAAATAATTTAAATAATATATTTCTAGTTGGTTGTTATATTATAATATTAATACAAAAATCTACGAAAATTACATCCTTTTATTTTTATTAATGGCCAAACTTTATTAGCTGCTCTATGAATAGAAGATTCAAAATCAACGTGAATTACTTCAGGTTTAAAATTTAAATCAATTTTTGAACATTCGTTAATTAAGCCTCTAAATGCATTTTCATAAGCGTTACATTCTTTACTATTAAGTAAAAAAAAGGCAAGGGGGATATAATACTCATTCAACATACCAGGAATAGTAAATAGCTGTAAGTAATATTTTGTACTACATCGAAATGTACCGTCCACGAATATCTCTTTTACTAAGTTTAATGCTTTTAAGTTACTAGTACACGAAAACATGATAATATTATTTATTTTATCATTAATTAGTAAAAATGGTTCACCTTGAATAGTTTTAATGTTTAACAATTCGATTGTTTCATATACTTCTTTTATATTTTTTGGTAGAGTTGGTAAAATCTTTCTTCTGGCCATATAAATTCCTCTACGTATACATGAAATATCAGTTGTCAAACTATCGACTCCTTAAAAAAAAAAAAAAATTAATAAAATTTGACTCAAATAAATGTTTTTATACTATATACTATATATAATTTATATTATATTTAATAAATAGTTAATTTAGTATAAATTATACTAATATATAATGTAAAAATTTCTATTCTGCTTACCGTCTCTGTTTATTTGACTATGTATCAACGTTGCTGGCCTTAAAGTGATATCCTCAGTTGCTTTTTGCTTTAAATTATTTCGAATATTTTGTATCTTTAATAATTCAGAGGAATCCGGCTCGTGACAATTATTTGTTAGGTTACTTTCATTTTCTAATAACAGTGATCCACTTCTTTTAAAATAACATTTGCATTTTTTATTTATGCAACTCCAACGCTCGACATCATTGGCCAACATTTTGTGAAAACGATATTTAAACTTATCAATAATACGGATTTCCTTATTTTTTTTCACTAAAAATGGTATTCATTATTAAGTCTAAACTTTTAAGTATTTTTCGATTCAAAGGCACTTGACGTACTAAATCGCTACGTGATCGTAAATCGATAAAAGCCTTAAGATAAAATGTTCGTAAACTCATTAAGTAAAAACCAATTCGTGTTTAAATATACCTCCACATCATGTATGACAAAAATGTTAGATTTAATATGTCAATTTATCTGTCACATTAACGCTAACCTACAATACAATAGGACGCAATCGGAACACGGAATACGTGGGCAAAAAATCTTTTACCTGCAACTGGGACGCAATCGACAAACTCCGTCGGATTTTTTGCGTCAGGGTCGGTACAAGGTTCGTTGTGCAATAAAAAATCTGTTACACATATATCCACCAACATGGAAAATGACGAATATAGCGATGTAGAAAAGTTAATTAAACAATTTTGGCAGGCTGAAGAAGACATAGGACCGACACCATTTACCATCGAAGAAAAGACGTGCACTGAACATTTCAATAATACCGTACGACGGGAAGAAGGAGGTCGTTTTGTAGTACAATTACCATTTCGAAAAAATCGGTCGAAATTAGGGAAGTCGTACGCAATAGCTAAGCGTAGACTCTTATCGGTCGAATGTCGACTTCGACAAGAATCCAGCATAAAAATGTGAATACGTCAAATTTATGCAGGAATATGAAAGTTTGAGTCATATGACATATGTTAGTAACGAGGAAATCGATATACCTGAAAAAATGTGCTACCTCGCACATCATTGTGTCCTGAATTTAAATAGTACTACGAAATTACGGGTCGTATTCGACGCTTCCACAAAGACGGAAACCGGAGTAAGTCTAAATGACGTCCTTTTAAAGGGACCAGTTATACAGGGCGATCTTATATATATTTTAGCTAGATTTCGAGTACATAATTATGTAATTTCTGCCGATATACGAAAAATGTACCGTCAAATTAATGTTTCAAAGGGACATCAAGATTTCCAACGTATTTTATGGCACGAAAATAGTAACTCTCCGATTAAAATATTTAAATTGAATACAATGACGTACGGTATGGTACCTGCGTCATATTTGGCAACTGCTTGTCTAAAAAAACTGGCCGAAGATGAATACAAATATAATACGGAGATTTCCATGGCTATTTAACGCAATTTCTACATGGACGATTTTTTTAGAGGGGCACCAACCAAAGAAGAGGCAATCAGATCGGAAACAGATAGTTTTCATTTTAAAATTAATTTAGACAAAGATAAGCAAACTGCGTCGGTGACTAAACGCGATATATTATCGGATATTGCACGGATTTTTGATCCGCTTGGTCTAGTAGGACCCGTCGTAATTCGCGCGAAATTAATGCTGCAAATTTTGTGGCAAACACAGGTAAAATGGTGTGAACCTGTTTCCGATAATACAAAATGCAAGTGGAACAAGTGGGTATAAGACAAATTTACTAAAGCTAAACGATGTAAGAATACCTCGTTAGATTACGATAAAAGAGGAAATATGTGATATGCAAATCCATGGCTTCGCAGATGCTAGCGAAGACATATGGTTGTTGTCTATACTTAAGGTGCTCTGACAATGCCGGGAATCATTTTTCAAATCTTATATGCGCTAAATCTAAAGTTGCTCCAATAAAGACAATATCTTTACCGCGCTTGAAGTTATGCGCCACGCAATTTTTGACGCGCTTGGCATATAAATTATATCAAAGATGCAACTTAAATTATCAAAACATCATTATTGGACCGATTCCAAAGTCTCTTTATGTTGGATAAAGTCTACTTCAAAAAAGTGGAAAACCTTTGTATCACATCGGGTTGGCGAGATTCAAGAAAAGACCTCGTTAACTGAGTGGTTTCATGTGAAAAGCAACGAAAATCCTGCGGACATTATATCACGTGGTTGCTGTTCTACCGAACTATCTCGTTATACTCTTTGATGTCATGGTCCCGAGTGGTTAATCCAGAATGAAAAACATTGGCCGATTATCCAACAGGAAGAGATATCAAACGAGTTTGTGGATATGCCGGAGCAAAAAGGTTTAACTACATCGGAGAATGATTTGATTATTCACAGATATTCATCCATAAAAAAAGATGTCGTGAATTGTTGCATATTGTATGCGTTTTAAGTCAAACTGTTTAAGTCGTAAGCAAAATAATGAAAGAAAAAATGGTTGTTTGCTACCTTACGAAATAAAGCAAGTAAAAACAATAATGGTAAAAATAGTGCAAAATCATTACTTTTATCGAAAAGTAAAGCAACTACAAACCGATAATCAAGTATCAAAAAAGAGTCCTCTTTATAGATTAATACCATATCTTGACGAAAAGATACCCTCTTTGGAATTCGCGTAGGGAGAAGATTGAAATATGCAGCATCCATAAGCACTTTTAGGCGTCATCCTGCAGTGTTACCAGCTAAAAGTATCTTTACTCAAAACTTAATACGTGAAGAGCGTGAAGATCTGATGCATGGTGGTCTTCAAGCGGTTTTAGCGTTCATACGTGAAAAGTATTGGCCTATAAATGGACGAAATGTCACACGAAACGTGGTGCGTAAATGCGTCATTTTTTATAAACAATGCCCAGCCATCGTACAGCCTATAATGGGTGATCTGCAGAAAGACAGAGTTGAACCAAGTCGCGCTTTTCTCAAATTTGGTATCGACTATGCCGGTCCTTTTTTATTAAAATCGGGACTACGAAAAAACTCTCCAATAATAAAGTCTTATGTTTGTTTATTCGTTTGTTTCTCCTCGAGCGCTGTACATTTGGAACTTGTGAGCGATTTAAGTACTGACGCCTTTCTACACGCACTTAATCATTTTTTTGACTGACGCGGTCGAAGTTTAGTTTTATATGCTGAGAATGAAACAAATTTTGTAGGCGCAAATCATCAGCTAAAAGAACTATACGAACTATTACAAGGAGATGATCATCAAATTAAAACTACCACTGCGTTCACCCCATTTCGGAGGTTTATGAAAGGCCGGAATAAAATCCATGAAGTATTTGTTGCATCGCGTACTGGGCGATGCTCACCTCACGTATGAAGAGTTATTAACTATACTTACACGTGCCGAAGCCTGCCTAAATAGCCGTCCTTTAACTCCTATTTCGTAGGATCCAAATGTTTGATTCCTTTACTTCCCAGCCACTTCCTCATAAGATATTCTCTAAATGCTATACCAGAAATCGACGAGACATCTGTGCCAATCCACCGTCTAAATAGATGGCGCCAAGTATCCAAATACTCTCAAAACCTATGGAAACGATGGAGTAGTGAATACTTATGTAACGTACTTTTATAACTACTTACCCACCCACAGTGGGCCAGAATTCTACAAAAGTTGGTCAAAACCTAAAATAAATCTTATCGTTATTAGTTGATTTTTCTGTATTATTCGATTATCTATAAGCTTATAGACTATAAAATAAAAACCCATTACGCTATCAGTGTTCCGATTAAATATTTGTTCATGATATTTATGATGATTATAGTTGGTTTTCTTCTCATTTAGCTCGACAGTTTGCTGTCTGTTACTTGTTAAGTATTTGGCCGTTAAAAGTTTAATTTGAACAAAATCTATATATTTTTTTTCTTCACCAATTCATCGGAAGTTGACACGTAAGTTTTATTAATTAAAATAATTTATAATTTAGTCAAAATTATTTAAGGCTATTAAAATCTTTATAACAAATTCAATTTTATACCAGTATACTTTAATAAATAGAGTTTATATTTTTAGTCTGAGCAGCTCTTGTCACTATAACTTCATTTATTTATTTTATATTTGATAATTTAAAAAATGGTAAAAATTGTTCTTGCCTTTAGTTGCCTATTTATAAATTATAAATTTTTTAAAGTTGTACTCGATGTTTAGTAGGTATAACTGAATTATGGAAACTCGTCGCGATCTTTTTGAATTTATGCAAACAATTGAGGGTGACAGTAATACAAAAATTCAATATGTGCAAAATAACATAAATAAGGTGTTTAAATGTGACAAATATTCTGATGAAATCTTGGATTCTATTAAACAAGCCATATATCGTGTTTGCAGCGAAATTTTTAAACGATGGAAAAAAAGTAATAGGACCAAAGTCATTTTTTATAAAAATAATTCTGAATGGTTAAAAAAAACAATTTACGAAGTATCCAAGAATTCCACTAAAACCACTGATGAATTACCTTCTACATCTAAAGGGGGTCGCCCAGAAATACCTTTTGAATTGTGCAGTGAAAGATCAAAGCGTAGAAAAACGGAAACATTTCGAACACAAATTTCTAAATCTGAATTGACATATGCTGCGACTATGACTTTACGATCATTGGGAGAAGAGGATGTTGCAAAACTATTAAAAGAATCTACTAGCACTACTCCTACTAGGGCATCTAAAATCCGAAAATGTTGGGAAAATAAAAATAAAAAAATTAATGTCACTCGCATGAACGAAGACAAAGCATTGTCCTTACTAGTTAATGCTAAATTAAGTAAACATCAGTATCAACTTATTAGGTCAAATGCCATAGAAAACGATTCTGATATATACCCACCTTATAATTTAATAAGAGAAGCAAAAACACGGTGCTATCCCCCAAAAGAAGCGTTTAAAATTACAGAGACTCTAGCTGAAATCAATCTTCAAGAACTTCTTGATCACACGGTTTTTCGTATAATACAATGTCAGTGGAGTGTAGTTGATAGTTTTTCAGTCGAAAATATTACTGCTATGATTTTGATTACGAAATGGGGTTTCGATGGCAGTACAGGTCATAGTGAATATAAGCAAATATGTACCGAAGATTTTGATGACTCAAAAATACTCTTAACATCATTAGTACCTATTCAATTATTTATAAATACATCTTATTCAAACAAACAAATTATATGGAAAAATCCTCGGCCGTCCTCTACAAGGTATTGTCGACCGATTCGTTTTCAGTTTAAAAAAGAAACAACAGAAGTAAATTTAAATGAAAAAGAATATGTCGAAAATCAAATTAAAGAATTAAAACCAACAAAATTATCGATAAATAACTATAATATAGATATTTTACATGATATGCAGCTTACAATGATCGATGGGAAAGTTTGTAATGCGATTACATCCACCACTTCAGCACAAAGATGTTATATTTGTAATGCTACACCAATCGAAATGAACAAAATCGAAAAAGTTATGAATAAGGAGATAGACCCAACGACACTTCGTTTTGGCCTTTCAACTTTGCATGCGTGGATTAGGTTTTTTGAATATTTTTTACACGTTTCTTATCGTCTAGATATAAAAAAATGGCAAGTAAGAGGTGAAGACAGATCCAAAGTTTTATCAAGAAAAAAAATAATCCAAGAAAAATTTAAAAACATTATGGGGTTTAAAAGTAGATTATGTTAGATCAGGTGGTGAAGGAACATCCAATGATGGAAATACTTCTCGTCGATTTTTTGATGACCCTTCAAGGGCAGCTGAAATAACGGGAATAAAAGAGACCCTTATTATACGTTGTGCAACAATTCTTAAAGCTATGTCATGTGGTTATGAAATAAATGTAAAAGCATTCAGTGAATACGCAATTGAAACTGCTAAATTGTTAGTAAAGGAATATCCTTGGTACTATATGCCAGCTTCTGTACACAAAATATTATTACACGGGTCATCTGTAATTTCTGCTGCTTTACTTCCTATTGGTCAAATGTCCGAAGAAGCACAAGAAGCACGCAATAAAGACCTTAAAACTATTCGTGAAAATAATGCTAGAAAATGTTCTAGAATCGAAACAAATGAGGACCTGTTACATGGACTATTAGTGTCATCTGATCCGCTTATTTCAAGTCTCAGAAAATTACCTCCCAAAAAAATGTCATCATTTTCAAAAGAAGTATTACAACTACTGACTGCAGTTGAACCAACAAACGATTTCGTGGAAAATAGTTCAAGTGACGGAAATTAATACAAAATATGTTTGTTACTGTATTTAATATTTTTTTTATTTTTATTTTTTATATGAGTTATAAACAATTTACAAAGTTATCATTTGTTTAGTTAATAATATGTAAGTTTCACTCTTTAATAAATCATATATTTTCAAAAATCAGATTTAAAAATATTTATTACAAAATAATCTATTTCAGAAAAATAACTATATGTAGTAAAAATATCGTTAAAATGAATAAAAATGTATATTAAATATAAAAACCACTTTAAATTCATATTTGTGTAATTAATTAATATAAAAAATTAAAAGTTAAATTGTTTTATAAAATATGTAGTTTTGGCCACAAAAGTATGATATCTGGCCCACTGTGCCACCGTGCAAAAAATTGTTACGGTTATGTAAAAATAGTGTTCCGAGGGAACTCTGAAACGTTTCTGAGTAACTTCCATTGGAGTTCTAAAACCATTCCATAAACGCAATATGCCGTATTGTTTGTAACAATGCATAAACCATCATTGTACTATAAAACAGGTTATATTCCGTAAACAGTTTTTCGGGAACATGATTGTAACATGTTTTTAAAACTGTTCCTGGGATGTTAATTCGGAATTCAAATGAATAGTTTTAAATTTTATGTTCCAGTTATATTTTTTGAAAGGTTTCTAGGAACATTCAAGCATATACCTATATAGTTATAGTTATTTGATTTAAGAGTTATTTTATTGTAATAAGTGAATCTAATTTGAGCGATTTTTATCTATTTTAAAATAATCTAAAACAAACAAATCATTGTTTACAAGAGTTTTTAACTCTTCAACTTCAGATGCTAATACTTTATTTTGAATTTCAGCAAGTGGAAATCTAGAACATTTCATTGATGTTTTAAGTTTTTTAAGATAATTTTCATACTTGAAAGCGCTAAAATTATCTAACGGCCCATGTAAATTTACAAAAAAAGGCAAATGAATTAAGCTGTGGACGTTGTAGCTGACAAAATTTGAACCATAAATGCATGAATAATTTTGAACAAATTCTATTAGAAGTTTTGTAGCTAAATCACTATATGTATTACACATTTTATCTGAACACAATATTCTAATAGATGTAAACAAAATAAGGAAGTGATTATATTGTTCCTTTTTTATGTTTGATTTTAAGACAATAATACCAGTGTAAAGTAAAAATTCACGGAATTTTGTAGCTTTATAGTATTCCAAGTCATCAAGACTTCTTGGTAAACAAGCAAATTCAGATGGTACAGTTTTTCTTAAATTAAATAAAGCTAAAGAAATTGAGTATTTTTCCCCCCAACATTCTTATTGGTTTTTTTCCCTTAACCCAAAAATCTAACAATCTTTTTATTACACACTGGCACACACAGTGCATGTAATCCAACACTACACACTTTGTTATATCAATAGGTAGATTTTTTAATGGGC
>NW_020270587.1:74421-75272 GCF_002803265.2 Melanaphis sacchari
ATATCTTTTTACCTGTCCTGTTCAGAATTTTTCCAGCTTCCTCCCATATGAGATCTTTTTTTAATGTGTTTTTGAAATCCGGATTCTTCAAATCATATAATATTGTATGATTACTAACAAATACAATCAACTGATCGTCGTCGTCACCCGAAAAACGAACGCTCGGCCCAACACAACTACTTTTATGAATTTTATTATTTTGAAAAAACTTTAATATAATATAAAATAGCAAAATAGAAAACCACAATTTCTTTAAAACGCTGCGCGCAACGCAATAGACTGCCTCTCTCGTCAGTCGGGGAATCGCGCCGAGCTTATTGCGCTGACACGCAACGTGTTGCGCTCTGTAGGAAAACAGTGTGATTAATTTCAAAAGAATAAGTGGATGACGTACTGCGCTAAGCGTAATACGTTATACACGACGCAAAAAACGCGCTCCTAGGAAAACGTACCTTAAGTGTACGATCGTGTTAAACCCGTCTTTTAACAAGATCGGGTTCTTATGTGTTGCGATTGGACCGATAACTTAGAACACCTTATACTGTCCCGCGTTCAAAGTCACTTACACACATATATATATATATCGTATGTCGTTGTTTACGCATTACGTAAAACTTAAATATATGAATATATAGTGTGTCTCGCGGTCTTCATCTGCCTTGTGAGTACGACTATAATAGTGTTCCGCATCCAACGTCTTGCGATCCTGGTGTTGATCACATATACATATATATATCGTTGTCGCGGTTTCCGCACTTCGTAAAACTTAAATATATATATATATATTAGGGTGGTCCTAAAATTTCAACTGTAAAAAATTATCAGACTAAAATATCACGATAAAAGATAGC
>NW_020270587.1:85238-105874 GCF_002803265.2 Melanaphis sacchari
TTTATTAGGACCCCTATTTGTTTGATATCACATGCGCACTTAGGTTAAATTTGCGGATGATGACTCAACCCCTTCCCGTGCCTCAAGAGGGTTGAAATTGCTAAATAGGGTAGTTTTACTTGCTTCGTATTTTACTCTAAAATAATACAGCTATGGATAAAATTACAAAGAGTTATTAAATAGTGCATAATTTTCTATAAAGCCAACTACATTACAACATTTTACCAAAATCTATTGTTTTCTCTGAAAATGCGCATTTAATTAATAGGCAAAATATCTATTTGTTTTTAACGATTTTATGAACGGTTTGGAAGATAAGAAAATTGTTTTATATACTAATTAAATAAAATCGAATTTTCACAAATAATGTTATGAGTAAGAATATTATATAAATTATACCCACAAAATAATATTCAAAATTTTTAAAACTTCACGACTGCAATGGAAATGTTTTGCGATATTCTTGAACAACCTGAAAATATATTCAATTATTAGGCATTTTTGATGAAGATTCGATTGATTTTATATTTACCAGAAGTAAATGTTTCGTTCTTCATTTTGAAAATTTTTGATTATATTCCTCCATCAATCTTAACACCTCTCTGCTGTATCACAACAATTTTAATGACGATATAACTTCTTTTAGCTTGTTTATATTCTTCTATGTCTTTCCATACTTGGGTCTGCTTGTAAAATATATCAGAAATTTGAAAAGCGTTCAACATTTTCCATGATTTATTATTAATAAATCAAATGATGGATTCATTTAAAAATGAAAGGTTACTCAAACTTTAAATTTGCACTTTTTCGATCTTCATTTTCTTCCTCACTGTCATTACTATATCGTTCTTCTTTCTAAAATGTAGTTTGCCATTCGTTGTTTTGTTTCATTGTCAACACGATCGTCAAATATAGAAAACACGGCACATTCCTCGTTCAAATACCATAAATGGTTAATAAATTTTCTTATAGCGACTTCTCCTTAATTTACCATTGTAGTTCTTAGTTTTTTTAAAAACAGCAAATCATTCATGGGGTGCTGTAACTGGATTTGGTGCGGTGATCCACTCTGAATATAGCATTTGACTATGAAACAACAAACTTCATCAAGAGAGTTTTGTTCTCTTGTAATAATTTTAAATTGATCACTGAATAATAAAATTTAATAATAAATGGCTTTTGCCATCCATCGAGCCAAATGATAAGCACCTGGTTGTCGAATTTATTCCACGAGGAGGTGAACCTAGAATATTAAACCAGTTCGAGAAATTCTGTAGTCATCTCTCGGAAAATTATCGTTTAATCTTTTGTATACAAAATAAAGATATGTTATTTGCAACGTCTTTCAAATTTGTATGTGAATTTGAAAAGTAGAATATTCTAAAATTGCTTAAATCTATATTTTTCCAGTGATTTTTAAACCGTTTAAATATAGGTATGTCAGGCTATTCATAAATAGTAATTACGAGCAAACACAGCTTGCAAACTATCTCAATATATGATGACGACATGCGAAAGAAAATATCACGGTTTAATAATTGTTCTAAAAGAACACATGCCCCATTAAGACGACCACTATTACTTGCTGTGGTATCAACACAAACGCCTGAACTTTATCCACCAAATTCTATTCTAATAATAATAAATTAGCAATACGTAACTGAAATCGGAAGTAATACCGATTATTTTTTATCGTGGATCAAATTGAACTAACCTAAAAATCGTTATCACTTACCACATTTTTTTTCTTTTTTATTAGATACCACTCATTTGATTAGATAAAAAATATGCTGTAGGCGACAAATTAATCTGTTATAAGCGACAATATGGCGTATACACCATTATTAAAAAAAAAATGGGCGCTTAACACAAAATTATTATGTCGTTTACTGCTTACTAAATTAATTATAATGTCACCTAAATCAAATATTGTCGCTTACACAGTACTTTTTTCATACCTGTCGCTTACCGCATAAAGTTTGACTATTGATAACGCGTTATAAAATAATGATATCACTGCATGAAAATTATCTATGGAATCGATAGAGCGTCGTCTACAACGCTAGACAGCAAGTGTCGCTTACAGCAAATAGCCTTTTAACCGACGATATGTACTATCTATAATTATTGCCTATTTTATTTATGATGTGGTTATTTATTTTTTAAATTAGTAATTTATGATTTTATAACTAGTTAACAAAAAAAATGTATTTAAATATATCATCATTATCGTCGTCATCCAATTCTTCATCATCGAATAATGATGAACATATTTTTGAAATTATTATTAATCTTCTAAGACCACGGACATTCCGAAATCGTTTCAATCATCTTGAAAATTATGATGATTTGGATTTCAAAACAAGATTTAGGTAAGTCACTAGTGTGTAAATACCAATAATTATGCATAAATGTCAATAAGGCATAAACTATAATAATAATAGTTTAATATTTTAATAAGTATTTTATTTAACAATGTTAAAGATTGACAAAGAACACATTTATGATGTTACTTAATGCAGTTGGAACTGATTTAAAACATTGTACAAGTAGAAATTTTGCAATCATACCGGAGATTCAACTGTTAATAGCATTAAGATATTATGCTACTGGAGCATTACAAGTAAGTTACATTTGTGGATCATTGCTTAGTCTAATTATTACCCTGAGAATTTTTATATTAAAAAATATGATTTTTGTATTTTAAGGCTGTTTTAGGCGATCATATACAAGTGCATAAGTCTACTGTATGCAGAATTGTTAAACGTGTTTCAAAACGTTTAGCATGTCTTCGTCCTTTCTTCATTAATATGCCCAAGAACCAAAATGAAAAACAAGAAGTACAGATTGGATTTTACCAAACACATAATTTTCCTAGGGTTATTGGTGCTATTGATTGTACTCACATCAGAATACAGTCCCAAAATAGTGATATAGGTGAACAATTCAGAAATCGAAAAGGCTACTTTTCATTCAATGTGCAGGCTGTGTGTAACAGCAAAATGGAGATAATGAATATTGTGGCTAGGTAATACGAAAAAAATATTTTAGTTAAATTATATTAAATATTAATATTGTGTATTTAGATGGCCAGGATCTGTGCATGATAGCACTGTATTTGACAACAGTTTACTGCGTGCCCAGTTCGAAAACAATGAGTATGAAGGATGTTTTCTTCTTGGTGATGGTGGTTATCCATGCAGGAGTTATCTTATGACTCCTTTATTAAATCCCACAACTAATTCCGAAAAAAATATCAAGTAAGCATATTTTCAGATATTGTTGTTATCGTACCAAATGTACATCTAATTCATATTAATTATATACATCACCATGACTCAAGCAATATCAAGTTTGATATAAATGGATAAAAATTGTATTTTTCATAAATTAAATGTATATAAAAACTAAAATTAATATTGTCAAAATATTACTTTATTATTCTGATGTAGCCTACTTTAAATTTTATGTTAATTACAGAAAGCCCAAATAGGTACAAGAAATGTCATTGAACGTGTTTTTGGAGTTTTGAAACGACGTTTTCCCGTCTTGTCTGTTGGCATTCGCACTCAACCAAAGACAGCTTTGACAACAATTGTTGCTACTGCAGTCTTATATAATATTTTACTGAAACAAAACGATGAAATGCCATTAAATGAACAGCTATTAGACAATAATTTATTAGAAGAATTACCAGCTTTACCAGTAAGACAGATTGGAAATGTTGTAAGAAATGATTTAATAGAAACTTATTTTTCTTAACTACAAATAAAAGAATAAAATAAACATATCATGTTGTATATCTATTTATCTATTTGATAGTACACATCCTTTAAAAAATTATAAGCATTTCTTACATATGGATATGGTTGCTTCAGACGTACTAATATGAGTCCAGCCTCTAGAGTTTTGTTTGAAAATCTTCAGCATAGTGAGATAAAAATCTTTGGAAAGAGATCTCAAAGTTTTTGGATTAAATTACTTATAATAAGCATTATCAATCATTGAAGAACTGATTATTATCTACTTTTTATTATCTGTTGAATAACTCTAGTTATTTTACAAATAAATTAAATTGAAAACAGGGCCTTCAAAGACAAATGACAGTTACTCATAACTTGTGTATTTAAAAAAAAAGTGTTTTGTTTGAGAATAAATCTTTTTATGTTTAATATATATATATATAAATAACAATAAATCAATCTTATTAAAAAAAAAAAAAAATAAATAATAAATATAATAACAGTCAAATATCTTTTGATTTAGACTAAAATAAAATCACAATTCCTTTGGTTGTATATATAAATAAATAAATAAATAAATAAAAAATAATATAATAAATAATAACAGTCAAATATCTTTTGATTCAGACTAAAATAAAATCACAATTCTTTTGGTTGTATACATAAATAAATAAAAAATGAAATAATAAATAATAATAATTCCTATAGTTCTTTTAATTTCTTTTTTAGTTCACATTCTAAAATATCTTCTTTAAGTTTATTTTGCTTAACTTGAGAAGCATAGTTCTCTCTTTCTGCCTTCAATTTTTTCTATTTCTAAAATTTCCAGTTTTATTTCTGATTGTTTCCTTTTTAAAGCATTGTTGTCATTTATAAATGATTCATTTTTACTATATGCTCCTAATCGCTGGTTAGTAAGTTCATTTAAATTTTCATATACTTTCTTGGGAAGTACACGTGTTGAAACCTTCGGAAATTTTTCTTGTGGCGTTGAAGTTTTAAGTGGATCTTGCATTAACTGCTTGTCACTTGTTATATTTTCTAAACAAAATTCAACAACTGTACAAAATGTGTTTTAAAAATTTAGATAATAATTTTTACCATATTCTGTATGTTGATTATCTACCACATCATCAAATCTAAGTGATTTGGGTTGTAAAGTACTTTCTTTTACGATTGAATTTATATCATTAGGGCCCAAATAAGAATCTAAAATAAAAACAAAACAATACAATATTCTCAAATTAAATTTTTAAAACTATTAAAAGTACTTACATTCTACTGGACTACTTTCATAAAAAATCTCGACATATTGATCATCAGTAGAAACTGGGGTATAATTTGCAGATGTACTTGGAAAATCACCATCGCAATCATAAGGTGATTCTATAGATTCGAATCGGTTACCCATCATGCCAATTATTTTGTTGCTGATTGTTGAAGGATGAATCATAGATTGTCCTCCTCCGTTTTTTTAAGTATCTTTCTATTAAAATCATATTCAAATGTTATGGATATAAAATACAACAGAAAATATAGACAAAGATAGATAGGTCTTCTGTTGTATTATTGTTTTAAATTTAAAAGCATCAATTAATTGTAAATTGGGACTTCATAACCAAACATTTTATATTTAAAATATATATTAAAAAAAACTACTTTTTTTAACTATATTAACGAATACTGCGTATAAACAATTTGAAAATTTTGCAGCCAAGGCAACTGCCACCTAGGCCCACGTTAAACATACCTTTGGTATGTTGGAAATTTTTGAATACTATAATAATAATTTTTTACTTCATACCATTTTATACTATAGAGCTACTATTAGAGTGAAAAGCTACCTACATTACTCATGAAATTATTTTACTTAGTACTTACTTTTTCATTATTTAAATTGGATTTGGCCGTTTTGTATAAAACTTGGTTCATCATTTTTAATTCACCACTTGTTTTCACCCCGCTAGTTTGCAGTTGATTATATGTTTCAGCAATGCTATCCCACGCATTGGTCGAACAAGCTAATGAATCCTACATAAATATATATATATATATAATTTGGTAGGTAAATTAAATTAAGAAATAATTAATTACAATGTATAACATACAACAGATAATTTGTTTTCTGAAATAAGATCTAGCATTACTTCTTTTTCCCTCTCAGTTTGTTCTGTTGCCTGATGTATGTAAGAGTTAACCAGTCTTGTAAAGTATTCGAATACAAGTATTTGAATACTTGTATTAAAATACTTTTTGAAGTATTTTTTGGTATTCTAAATACAATTTTTTTAAAGTATTTTTTAAGTATTCTGAATACTTTTTAAAAGTATTTTTAACGAAATGTAAATACTTGTATTTAAATACTATAAACTTGGTATAAATAAATGTTTATTAGAAAAAAAAGTAATAATATAGCATAGACTACAGATCATGTATAACTATAGTATTATAACAGATGCCTATTTTATTAGTTTGAACAGAATATAATTACTATTAAGTAGTGGGTAACTAATAAGATATAGCAGTTATGTAAACTCAATGTATTACTGTGTATCAAATTATTATCGTTTATACCCATTTGATTCTTATTTATTATTGAATACAGAATAGAACAAATCTATTAATATACTTGTTATGACTTATCAGATTTATAACCTAATGGGCAATGGCTAATGTTGCTTATCCATGCCGGCACTAATATAATTTATATTATCTGTGCTAATGAGTAATGGGTTTCCCGTATTATTATTTATTAAAAATGTACGACTATTATAATATTTTGGTATTATACTATCTACATTTCTGGTTTTTCTGAAATCCAATGGAATATAGGTAGGAACTGGGTACAATACTGGGGCCATATCAACAGTGAAGACTAAAATGTTATTTTTGTTTATCATAAACTGTCAGGCTTATAGTTACTGTTACAATTTAATTTCTAGGACCTCATTTTGTGTTCACTCACCATTCACCTCACACGACGCACTTTGTTATATTACGTATTATTTAATATTTTATAATTATTATCTGTAAGTGTTGTGCATCGCGGCCGTAGTGCGTTTTTTTTTTAACATGGATATGGACAAAGACAGATTGCCGTGGAATGTCTACAACAAGCATTTTAAAATAATTAAAATTATCGATGATCATTTAAATCATTTAAAGTATGAAGTTAAATGCTTACATTGCATTCGATCAAAATCTCTAACTGCAGATACGAGATCACCTTCAAATTTGAAAAAACATTTGACAGTAAGTACTATCTTCCTATATTTAACATAAATTTTATTATATAGGTACCTACCTAGTACCTACATAAATTTAACATAAATTCTCGTATGTCCAGTATCAATTTTAGTTTTTCTAAATAGCCATTGCTTATACAGATGGACAATACACCTAAGTATCTATTAAAAAAAAAACTTGAGCATTTGTGACTGTTATATTCAAAAATATTATAAGCCCAGATCATAATAGTTGTACTATTCATTTATAGGTAGCTGATTGTACATACATATTTACTATTTCAAAAACTAGGTACCTAGGTATATATTGTAATCTTCAACGTGAACCACAACCAATTTTAAAGTTTTTGGTTCGCTATTTGGGCTTATAATATGTAGGTACTGTTATTTTTTATGATAATCATAACAGTTAGGTACTTTTTATTACTAAAAATTATATACAGTTGTACTTATTGACTGGCTACATGCCTACATAATATAAGATAAAATAAAATATACCTAATAATTAAAGCTTGGTAGGTAGATAAAATTGTATTTGTACAATCAAAGTGCATGAAAAATAAAATGGGTTTTTAAATTACAAAATATTGTTTTAAAGGTTGGAAAGTGCTATAACTATATTAGACTAAAACATAATTATATTATTGCAATTGTATGCATTTATTTGTCATTAACTATTAAGATTCTTAAAGTTAAACGAATAACTAATACAATTATAATCAATCATAGGTGGGAAAAATCCGACATAAATATATTAAGGAAGTTATTGTTAATCTATAAAATTCAACTATAGATATTCAAAAAATCTTAAATAAGTAACTATGTAAGTACATATTATAACAAAGTTGATTTCCCTAAACATATTTTTAGTTAATTATTCAAAATTATCCTAACTTGATCAGTCTTGTGAATAAGATGTAATTAGTACCTAAAATTATACTGTTATACACTTTTACTAATACAATTAATATTTAATATAATTGTACATAATATGTGATCTGTAGTTATTTACCTATAGGTAGAATTACTTACTTGTAAAGAATTATAAAATATATTTTATTTAAATCGAACTCTAATACCTTTTCAACATGTTTTAAATGAAAAAAAAAAACAACAACTTTAGAAATTTGTTTTGATTGGTACCTAATTACTTAACTTATATATTACTTAATTATTTTTCTAGACACAACACAAACATATTTCACTTAAGCTTGATGATCGTGATGACATAGTATTCACTAATGATCAATCTGATGCAAGTTCTTCTACAACTCAAATTGCAATAAATAATGGTACAAACAAATCAAAACGTTCAAATTCAAATGTACAGTTAACATTACAAGAAAGTTTAACCATGCGTAAAAAAAAGTGTAATGTAGAATCCAAAAACAATACAACTCAAGGTATGTAAATATTATAATTTATAATTAAATCAAGTGTCAAGAAAATGTTCATTGACACAATGATTTTTATTTTAGCTAGGTAGTAAAATGTAATTTATGTATATTTTTCAGACGAGTTGGATGTCATGATTCAAAATTTGATCATTAATCGATGTTTGCCATTCTCCTTGGTAGAAGCTACAGAATTTAAATCTATTTTACAAACAGGATTTCCTAAATTAAAAATATTGAGCCGTCCAACGTTAATGAAAAGGATTGATTTGAATATAATTACCATGTTAACAAATTTAAAAAAAGAATTAAGTTTGGTCAATCACATTTCAACTACAGCTGATTGTTGGTCAATTTTTAAGAAGTTAGTATTTAAAAATAAAAAATAGATATTATTGATCCTTTGGGACTTAGGGTAGGTACTATGTATTAAAAATATTTCATTTAAAATTATAGATGTTACAGGAATATACTAATGTAAAAAAAATGTTTCAGATCATATATTGGTATAACTGGGCATTGGTTAAACAAAAATGATTTAACAAGAATTTCATGTCTACTTGCAATAAAGCGCTTAAAAGGAAAGCATACATATGATGTTTTAGCAAAGTCCATGGAGTCAGTTTATTCAGAATTTGATATTAGTCATAAAATTACATATTCAACCACAGACAATGGTTCAAATTTTGTTAAAAGTTTCAAGTTAGTTATTTTATTTAATTGTATTTTTTCTAATTTGTTCTCAACATTGTATTCATGTACCAGAGTCCAGAATATATTTAAAGTTACAACTTACAATACCATAAACTATACCTTATAAGTCAAATTACCTATAAGGCATAATTCCAGCTTTAAAGTCAAAAACCTTATGTTACCTATGTTACTATAGATAGGTAATGTTAAGCAAACAGTTAATAGCCTAATAATAATTGTATTTTCAGAGTCTACAGTAAAAATGATGATCAAAATATTTTAAATTTGGGTACGTTTGTTAATAATATTATTGATGATGGTGCTGATGATGAATTTGAAATGCAAATAACAAATGACGAAGATGACTTACGAGTGGATGATGATGAATTGAATGAAAACATATCTGTGATTTCTGTTTTTGATATTTTAGAAGAAAATGCTGATATTCAGTATAGTTTGCCAAAACACCATCGCTGTGCAGCCCACACTTTAAATTTGATTGCGACTAAGGTAATGTTATGAAATATTTATTAACTATGATACAAAAACATAGTCTGTTATTATTATATATAACACATTATGACGCGTAAAAATCAAATTTGATCATGGTTGTAATAGTATAATTTAACAAATATTGGATATCAATGGAGGGATCTGGAGCCCATGGAACCCCTCCCCCTGTAAATATTCCAGTATGTCACTTCTGACTATACATAAACTTACAATTGTTATGTTTAATTTTGCAGGATGCTGAAGCTGCTCTTAAAAATAATATGTTTAAAAAGCAAAGTAGATCCACATTTGGAAAATTGCAAGCACTTTTTAATAAGCAAAGTAGATCCACTCAATTTGCTGATATAATAAATGATAACATTGGAGTATACTTAAAGATCCCTAATACTACAAGGTGGAACTCTCATTTTGATGCCATAAGATTTCTACTATTACACCGAAAATCAAGCCCTACAAAATTTAATTTAATTTGTGATGAACTTAAAATTGCCAGGATTAATAATAATGATGTGGAATTTATGGAAGAATATTGCTTGGTTATGGAACCAGTTGCAATTTCACTTGACATTCTCCAGGTAATATTTAAATTATAATTATAATAATAATTCATACAGTTAATTTTTGTATTACTTATTAATATTACAAATATGGATATATAAGTACACTTAATTGGTAGTTATATTTTTATTCAAGTGGTCACTTGTTAACATCATTGTGTTTAAAAGTTTAATATAATACTAGTTTGAGCAACTTGCACATGGTAAGCTTTGACCTTTAACTTAAATACATACATTTTAATGGGAGTATTTGAATTATTTTTGCTTAAAGATTGCCAATGCATGAATGTTTTGTAAATTTGTTTAAGTATGCTATATGACTAAAATTTCCAATTTTCATAGTTTTTTGTTAATATTTTTTACATTTTATACATTTATTTATTATTAGCAAACACTTAATATTTTATGATCAAATTGTTTTTTTTATCTTAAAGCTTGTTATAATATTATCTTAACATTTCATTGGCATTATTTTAATTGTAGTATATTTATTTAGGGTGAAAGCAATATGTACTTTGGCTTTTTGCTGCCTACAATAAATGAATTGTCAAGTAAACTTGAAGCTATGAGCAGAAAACAAATTGTGTATTGTCAACCCTTGGTAACTGCTTTATGTGATGGGGTGAATAAAAGATTTGGAGCTCTAGAAGAAAACAATTTCCTTATTATTGCAGCTGTAAGCCATCCTTCTTTCAAGTGTGCATGGATTAAAAATGAAATTAGGAAAAATGTTGCCATCTCTTTATTAAAAGATGCAATGTATGAAATGTATTCTGACAAAGTGGTTCAAGATACTGGAGAATTGAACAAAAAGAAATCTAGTAGTAGTGATGATAGCGATCAAGAGGAAGATACTAATGATTCGTTTTTTTCATGGGCATCAACAAAAAAAAGTCGGAATGTATTAGTTGAAAATGAAATTGCTGACTTTCTCAACAAGAGTCCAACTAAAAAAATCAACGTATTAAATTATACTCCAATTTTAAAAAAGGTTTTTGTAAAATATAATACTCCCCTCCCCTCAAGTGCACCTATTGAAAGAGTGTTTAGTATAGGGGCCTGTATTTTAACAAAAAAAAGAGGGAAGATGAGCGATTCTAATTTTGAAAAAACCATGTTATTGAAAAGTAATTCTAAAATTATCTAAATTCTAAATAATAACAATTTATTATTTTTTTTTTTCAAATAAAATTTTTATTGAATATTGTGAAACAAATTTTAACAAAAATATAATGATTATTTCATTATTACAGTTAGTTTTTTTTTCTGAATAGAAATTTAATTTATATTCATATTTGTATAAATGTATAATATTTGATTTATACGAATGTAAAAATTATTTTAACTATAAATATATAATGATGCTAAATTATATATTATTATATTGATAAATTATAAGTATATATTAGGTATAACGTATAAATATATTATGATACTATATTATATATTGATAATTGATATTGATATTGATAAATATGAGTATGTACTACATTTATAGCCTAATTTGTAAGTTATTTCATGTTTATTAATAAACATGTTTGGAAACAGCTACTATAAGGTGTAAAATTTAAAAAAAATACTTGTATTTGTATTCAAATACTTTGTGAGTATTCGTAAAATACATTTTTATGTAAGTATTTTAAAAGTATTTTTAATACTTTTTTATGCGAATACTAGTATTAGTATTTTAATACTTTTTCAAAAGTATTTTTTACAAGACTGGAGTTAACCTGTTTAAAAAAAATATATTATTAACTTTAATCTACAACAAAATATTTCACACCTGTTTGAGCGCTATTAAAATAACATAAATTTGTTAAGTACATTAAACCAAATACAATAAAATTATATTCTTAGTTAAAATTATAGCCTACCTACTTAGAAAATAATTTAAACATAAATAATTCAATATTTTGTGTATTTCTGAAATAATTTACTTTTTCAGAGCTTTTGTCCTTTTTAGTTTTACGTTTCATAACATCAAATAATGCTTTTAGCTGACTGCTGGTTCTTGGTCCAGTGGTTTGCAATGCATTATAACTTGTAGTAATATTTTCCCAAACACTACATTTCATTTTGTTTGTAGCACCATCAGTCTAATTTAAAACATGAGCAGAAAATGTTTGCATTTAATGTTTTAATAATGTTCCAACTTAAATTAAATATAATTTATTCTAAACTGAAATAGGTACACACCTTGATGTTTTCAACTACACTTAACTGTGGTTTAATCAACTTCAATAACATATGTTTTTCTGCATCATTGACATTTTTGCTTCTATGTTTAATTATATTAGACATATTGTAGTAGGTATTATAATTTAAAAACAAAATTAAAATCAAATGTATTAGTTGTCACTTGTCGGTACTCAATAGCAAATATATAGAATATAGATCTATAGTATTTGCACAGTATTTTTGTCAATATTCGATATAAATATAAAATCGATAATCACCATTCGCAATTCACTAAATACTAGCCGTCGGTAAAATTTCAAAAAATGATGATAACAAAAATGATAAATCGGTCGTTATTGAATATACCAAACTACCATGACCAAGGTAAGTCATTAAATTATTCAACATTTTATGCAACAGTGATGTACTTAATGGAACCGATAAAGATATTTATATAATGGTTTATCGATCCGATAACAAACCTTATCGTGCTGTTTTTATCGATCGTTTATGCAACCCGGCATTAGACTATACATTTTAATATTTTTTAATATATTCACATAAATATTAATATTAATAATTATTGTTATTTATTTATTCATAGAAGGTGCAATTCATTTTTTTATTTTTATGGTGACATAAACTAAAAAAATTTGGAAACCGCTGCTATATATTTTAAAATACATATACAAGGGGGGGGGATAAACAGTGTCCGGCAGAATCGATGTGTGGATATTATAAACAGTAGCCGGAGGAATCGATACAAACCTTTTTCCTAAACAGGTAGTTTCAGCAGAATCAATAATTCCCCATTTAACCTACCCAAGTCCGAGGTTTACCCCACTCCCTAATGTACAGCAGAGCGGTAATCACTTGCCCGCTTTTTTTTTTTGGTTTTTTGTCTGTCAGCAACATTTTGGATAGTAAGCATACTTCGATTCTTGAGATCATAATTTTTACTGATATTAAAGTGATTCTAGATGGTACCTTTGAGAAGTTATTTTTCGATTTTCTTAATAATTATATAACGCTAAGGGAAAAACCACCAACAAATTACAAAATAATTAGATTTTAATTTATAACACTTTGTTTATCGCCATAGCAACAAATAAAATTTAAAAATTTAATAAAATAAGCTCAGAATTGTTTTTTTTTATCAAATGCAATCGCATTCAAATTGAATACTGTAAAATTATACTATTCTGTCCTTGAAACTTCCACCACCTCAATGCTGATATACCTTTTTTAAATGTTAAGCGCAATGTGAAAAATGTATTAATCATATTCTCATTCATTCAAGGTAAGTAAAATGTATAAGTTACTTCGACAGGATATTACTCGTATGAAAATATGGTCATGGAGTTACTCGACGCAAAAAAACAAATTACGAATGATAAATATTTTAAATAATATCGTAAAATATATACAATTGTGCATACTTTTTTTAAATTATACAATATAGGTACATACATACATACATATTTTTTTCGCTTACCTATTACCTTTTTTTTTTTCAATCGCTTATTAGAAACAATCGGTTAATTGACACAATTCACCTTGGTCCCAAAGTGTTTTTAATAAGCGCCTTTTACTGTACTATGAACAGTGAATAATTGTTTCCGGAAAAAAAATTAAGTGCAGTGATTAGCTAAATCTAGTGGATTAGGAAGTGATATACAAAAATGTTATAATAGTATATTTCATATAGGTACCATTTAATTGAATCCAATAGTGCACATAGTACCTTTAAATATTTTATACCAGTCACTACTAATCATTTAATTATTTTAAAACGAGCACTTAAATCACTTCATCACATAATTGAGTGGATCAGTAAGCAGTAAGATCCAGGTAATATAAATATAGGTGCTATAATAAACACCAGGAGTTGGGAGTTGATCTGACAATGTCGAGAGGGAGTTACGTGAATTTGGCCCCTATCAGAAAAAATTTATAGCACCCAAACTAAGGAGTTACGAATTCTGAAGAGTTACAAATGAGTTACAAAATATTGGTATTGGTCCGAAATCGATCAGACAATGTCGGGGGCCCAACTTAACACACGTTGTTTTTCTGACAAAATTAACAGACTTATTTTAACCAAGTAAATTGAAATATAAATATTTTTATAATGAGTGATCATAGTGTAAAAAAAAAGTGCCGTCAGTATTTAGTAGAGTACATACAGTTAGGTTTTATCGAGTCACCACTTAATGTACAGTTACCGTTTTGCCTTATGTGAAAAAACATTTTCTAATGAGGCTATGAAGCCATCAATATTGAAAGATCATTTATCAAAAATTCATTCCTATAAACTGGAGAAACCACTTTCGTTTTTTTAGTCTCTTAAAGCAAAAATTGAAAAACGGTCTACTGTGAATCGTTTATTTAAAAAACAAACATCAGATCTTGATAAAAGACTTGTCGCTTCGTACAAGGTGTCTTTATTGATAGCAAAAAACAGTAAATCTCATTCAATCGGCGAGACTCTTATTTTACCGGCTCTCAATGAAATAATCGATACTATGCAAGGAGAGGGTTCTAGTTATAAGATGATTATGTCAATTCCTTTGAGAAATTAAACTGTCTCCAAAAGAATTGATGAAATAGCAGATGACATCGAAAACAAATTTATAATTTATTTAAGAGAAAATAATTTTACACTTCAGATTGACGAATCAACTGTGACAGATAATAGAGCTATATTACTAGCTTACGTGAGGTTTATTAATGAACGTAAAGAAATCGTCGAAAAAGTATTGTTTGCTACAAGTTTGACCACTGATACCAAAGGGTCGTTGATTTTTCAAGCGGTGGAGGAATATTTTATCAGAAAAAATGTCCCCTTGACAAATATTATTGTATGCGCAACGGATGTCGCGCCTTCAATGACCGGTCGTCATGTTGGGTTTTTAGCCCATCTAAAAAAAGCCGTTCCAGGTATTATTTGTGTTCATTGTGTTGTATTTCGCCCACATTTAGCTGCTAAAAACTTAAGCGGTTTCCTGCACGAAACCCTTCAATTCGTCATAAAAGCTGTAAACAAGATTAAAACAAATTCACTCAATGATCGCATGTTATGAGAACTTTGTCATGATAATGATGAAGATTTTGAAAGATTACTTTTGCATACTGCAGTAAGATGGTTTTCCAAAGGAAAATGTTTGTGTCGTTTTTTTGCATTATTTGACTCTATCATCAAAATTCTCCATAAAATTTATCCTGTCTTAAAAGAAAATTTGAAGCAATGAAAAATTGAGATTGGGTACCTCACAGATAGTTTTGAAAAATGAATGAAGTCAATTTGAAGCTTCAAGGGAATAAGATGAACTTTATCAGAGCCAAAGGAATATATTCCTCATTCATTTTTAAGTTTGATCTTTACTGAACAAACATAAATCGTTAAGAACTGAGTCAGTTTCCGAATCTCAAGTCATGTTCAGACGCAAATTGTTTAACTCCAGAAGACAAAATTCTAATTTTCACTGATCATATTTTGCAGCTCAAAAATTATAAAAATTAATAAATTATATTTTTCTAGTACTTACCTATTTAATTTAGTTAATAAAAATGTATTAACCTTAACCGTAGTTATATTATGTACTTAGTTTAGAATTATGTTAAGAACATAAAGTAAATTATAAATTTTTATTTACCGAGTTATATAGTCACTTAAAAATCAAATCAAAATTTTTTTCATTTATTGTTAAATTTATGAATATCAAAATATGTGTTTTAAAATAGGTACCCTACATGAAATATGGTTTATGTATAAAGGTATTTATTCACATACTCAATGGTACCTAATGGCTTATGACCTAATATAACTATATTTATTATGTATAAATAATAACAATTTGTGACCTTATATCGATCGGTTATATATAGTGTGTCTAAAATAACCAGATCCCGATAGCTGTATGGATGTTGAATATTCAAATGTATATAGTAACCGTCGCTGTCACTCGAACGTAGTTTACTGCAATGCTTCTTTAACGACGAATGCACAATGTCAAGTACAACGTCGTAGTATAGGAAGGGTAGAGGTTTGAGTTTTAAGTATTAATAACGATATATTAATATTTACTTTAACAATTTCTTAAATATAAAATAACTTTAAAATATAAATCTTTTTAGAAACCCTGGTCCACCGCCCATTAAATATGCAAATTCTGAAACCTAAATGTTGATCTAAATCCCCGTCTTTTTTCAGAAATAAATGTCATGTTCGAAAATGAACAACCAAATGACCCTTGATGAACACTATTTTTAATTTGACTAAAAACGTAATGTATATCCACTATTTGTCTTCCCGAACTCTCATTTACATCGCATGACCTGTTATAACATTTAAATAATAATATTTAATTTTTAAAACTGTTATAACCAATATTCGAAATAGATGAAATACGCTGATTTTTCAAAAATAATAACAAATTCGCGAATTAGTAGAATCAAATTTTAAATTAAAAATCATACTTGGTTTCTTAATTACTAGATATAGATTCATCAAATGTCAAGTTATGTAAAACTTTTTCAGTACCCCAATCATTAGTTTTATTATCCCTCAAATCCACCATTTTGCTAAAATATTAAAAAAAACATATGTATTATAAATAAAAAATAAAAAATAATTTTAGTTTTAGTTTTCATACAATAAAACTTTGATGGCTATAAATTATTAAAATTTACCTAATTGTTTCTCTCGATGAGCATGGTGGTTGATTGTCAGCACCTAAGAAAAAAGGTTCCACAACAGATTCTACAGTCTCTGAAATGTGACTTAAAAAAAAAAAATGCTGTTATAAAATAATCACACTAATACATATAATAATAATATAATAATATATAGTATATATATAATTATTATTATTATACGTAGGTATGTTATTTATAATAATCTAATTAAAATAAATTTAAATAGCAACCTACAATAAGTTATTACATTTTAAAACTTTACCTAATCGTTTCCCTCGATGAGCATGGTGGTTGTGATGCGTACCTGAAGGTGGAATAGGACGGCGGAAGGTTGAAGGTAAACAAAATAATATACAAAGTGTCAAGTAATAGAAAAACGGTATGTGCCGGTTTATTGTGTATAAAAAAGACGAAACAAATGCTGAACACTGGTGAAAACGATGAGTGATCACTGTTTTTCAAGGAAAAAAGGGGTTCGCAGTACACACTCGAAAATAAAAACCCGAGGTTGTTAAATCGCGTACGGCGTATGGTGAAAAACTGACTCCGGTCGTCGGACCGGTTCGCGGTATCGGTGATCAAGACGTTCCGACGCCGTTATCGTGCGTCGGCGTCGTCCGTCGTCGCTGGCGGTTGGATAGAGAAGTCGTTCCGCGGTTTTCCGCGTAAAGGCCGTTTGAATTCAAACAGAATATTACGGGGGACCGCGTCAGTTGATTGCCAGCACAGAAAAAAGATTCCACAATAGGTTCTACGATATCTGGGTTGGGACTTTGTTCACACAAATTAAGTCAAATTAATAACCATATTTGATAATTATATAATAAATAGTTATACTTAGTTTTGGCACGAATTCCTAGAATATTCATCACTTGAGAACTCGGCGATTTTTTAACTAATAATTTTTTTGATGAGAAGCGACGAGTTGTTTTTTTAGTTTGATCCATTTTCACATTAAAAAAAAAATAAAAAAAATATAAAACCGTAATAAAATTCCAGCGAAAATCTAAGTTATTACTGATGTTAACAGTTGGACAGAATGACAATATTTGTGTTCATTTACTTTGATATTTACTGTCATCATTTATAATCGATTATTGAATAATTAAATAATTATTATTTAGATACTCACCCTCTTTCATGTTACCGACGGGCGTCGACGTTAATACGATAAGTGTTGATAACAAATAAAAATATAAAATGTATACCGATCTAGCGAATGATTGACCTTTGCCATATAATAGGCTATATGGATTATTTATCTGTTATATCATACATTTATTCAAATCGTATTACACAAAAAAACTCATGATTAGGATACTATATACATCTAGCTATCTATAAATGAGTATAGGACATAGATAGTTTAAACTAAAAGACGCGAGTACATCTTCGAATACTATATAAATTAATAAATTACATGATACATAATATTGGTAAAATATATTTGTAAATAATATATAAATTTTTGTTTTATGTATTAGGCCGGGCGAACACTGATAGAGCAAAACTGTTCCGAGCTAGTCGTAACATTTTGTTCCAAACGGCTCCGAACAAATTTCATTCATACTGACAAAACAAAACCGAACAAGACAAAATAATTTCCGATTCTTTTTTTGTTTTATACACCAGTCGTCAAGATGAGTTCTGATGAAGATGATGTTGTTATCCCGCTTTTGTGGCAATTTTTGTAAAATAATGAAATAAATGAAAATAATCGTAAACGTAAAATTTTGGTGCACGAAATAAATAAAAAACGTACAGAAAATAATACAATTTTGAACTTTTTGGCTGAATTACGTAAAGATGAGTTAAAATTTAAAAATTTCACTCGCATGAGTTCAACTACTTTTGATTTTATATTAAATGAAATTAGAGAGGCAATACGATCACAAGACACAAATTTTCGTCAAAGTATAGCTCCTGCTGAAAAATTGTTAGTAACCTTGAGGTGAGTTCAAATAATAATACTAGAAATGTATACTAGAAATATTTATTAATCAAACTTTAGTAAGTGAAGTAAGTGAAAAACAAATTTATACAATACAATTTATAATTTTTTTTTATTTTAAGAATTTAATTCTTTTATTAATTTACTTAAAGTGTATTATTTATTATTTATTTTTAAATTTATACGATAAGTATTAATAATTTAGTTATTATTTAAAATAAGTTATCAGTATGTTGAGCAATTTGATGATGAATATTCGGGTGGACTGAAAGTATAGTTGTAGGTTTGAAATTCCTGTACTGGTACATTTAATGTAGTATTATCATATGATACTTTATCATTATCGACATTACCTACTGATTCTTGAGCTTCTTGGCTGTTGATGTATGTATTTAAAGTTGTTAATACAAACTGTTTAAACAGGCGCTAGTTTTTTTTCCATTTAATTTTTTGAAATTGGGCAAAAGACTTTTAAAAAGTAATAAATCAACATCTTCTACAGCTGACTTATTTGTTTTTGAACGTAAAAAAAGGTGAGATCATAGGCCCTGCAACTTGTTCTGCAGCTGAATTTTTAATTTGAGTTTTTTTTGGTTTTTTAAATACAGGTTCAGAAGATACTCTTGTCAGCTCTTGTCTGTCATTTAAACATGTAGTATTCGTACCTTCATTTTCAATTTCATTTACGCTCTCATTGAGATTTGGATTTTCTGTACTTTTTTCAGTATCAGTTGCCTAACTTTCATCATCTGATGCTTCCAGATTACTTAACGTTTGCTTGTGCTGCAACATGAAACTTGACAAAAATGACATTTCATTGAATAAATACCACTTTTTTTTTTCTCAAAGCAGCAGAACCAGATATTTTTGATTTTTCTTCACGTAATGCTCTTGCAAAACTATTACGAAGACATGCCCACTTACTTTTATACTCTGCCACTAGAAAATGTATATTTAATTAATTATTGTTTTATATGCATTTAAAGTTTTCACAGACTGCATCAAAATCTCAAAAAACTGTTAACGTATAGATATTTTAGACTGAGCGGCTCCGATGAATGTATTGGTTTAAAAAAAAAAAAAATTTTAATATACAATTTTAATAAAAAATCTAACTTTTTTATTCTATTAAGATTTTTTTTCATTCAATATTTTTATTAAAATATAAATTTTTGTCTTCAACTTGACTTTTTTTAACCAAAAAGATTTTTTATTTATCGTTAGATAAAATAAAAATATTTAGTTATACTATGTATAGATGATGCCAATAAACATTTGGTGAACATTTCAAGTAAGAAAGTATTTAAAATTTAAAATCGAAGCATTATTTTCATTAGCAATTGTGTACATACACATAAAAAACAAACGTCTCTGTAAAATCAAAATATTCATCACATCGTTCAGAATTTAAAAATGACGTAAAAAATAAAATATGTATTTACAGCTAAAAACGCCCAAAAATGTGAAATAAAATTAGTATGGTAAAATATATAAATATTTTTCAGCTATTTAGCTTCTGGAGGACACTTTAAACGCTTGCATTATCATTTTCGTCTTGTCGCTTCAACTATTGGAAAAATTTTAAGTGACGTATGTTGTGCCATATGCGATATTTTATGTCCAACTTATAATGCCACTACCTAAAACTGAACATTGGATAAAAA
>NW_020270588.1:0-113775 GCF_002803265.2 Melanaphis sacchari
TCTAGATAAAATAAGTGATGACAAATCTTTTGGTGAAGGTTTCAAGATGATACAATGAGAATTGAGTGTGTTATTAAAAAAACAAAATTTAACATTAGTATATGACAATTATATTCGATCATTTGAAATGCTATAACACATTAAGAATTATTAAACACATAATAATTTAAAAATTAATATGAAACAGACTATTCTAGATAAAATAAGTGATGACAAATCTTTTGGTGAAGGTTTCAAGATGATACAATGAGAATTGAGTGTGTTATTAAAAAAACAAAATTTAACATTAGTATATTATGACATTTTATTTGATCATTTGAAATGCTGTTACACTTTAAGTATTATAAAATACATAATAATTTTAAAATTAATATGAAATTGACAATTCTATAGTAAAACAGCGATGATAAATCATGTTCTATTGGTTTCAAGAAGATCCAATGAATATTGAATGTGTTATTAAGACTTTAGTTTTGTATATGTAAATTTGTTAGTACACTTAACAGAGATAATGTTTATTGGAATTTTATAAACTGGAAAATAATATAAATTGTACATTAAATGGACTTTTCTAGTTTAAGAGGTGATAACAATTCTTTTTGTTTTGGTTTCAAAAGGAACCAATGGATATTGAATGTTCTATAATTAATCTTATGCAAATCTTAACACATAATACATATATAGGTACTTACATTATTCTAGTGCTTAAAACTTATGAAACTAGTTTTTAATAATTAATAATCTGTTCTTTGTTTATCCAATTAATATTGCACATGTTACTTTTTTTTTTGACATTCTAACTATTAGAAGAAGTTTTAATGAATTATAAATACAATCCTTTTTTTTTTAATTAAGAAATTTATATATATATATATTCAAACTTTAGTGGTTAGGTTCATAGCATATTATTTAAATATTCAAACTATTATTATTATCATTTTTTTTTTTTTTATCATTATTATAATTAAATTGTTGCAGTATAATTTAATTCTATTACATGTTTGTTTTCTTACATTTTATATAACAATTATTCATTTGGTTCTTTATTGATTTTTGTTTCTGCTTGAATCTGAAAGAAGTAGATCTTGTGGTATACGTGGTTTTAGTCGTTGTTTTTTTTGTTTTGTTTCCCAGGTTGTAGAATCAAGCACCATCTTAGAATTCAAGTTTGCGTAAAGGTTGTTGAGCTGGTTTGTAATCCAGTCTGGGAGTAAAAGGATTTTATCATCTCAAGTTTTATAGATACCGAATAACTAAACTTTGTCATTCTACTTATTAGATGAAATTTTTAATGTATTATAAATAATATTTTTTTATTGTTTTTAAATCATTGTTTTGTTGTTTAATATCATAGTTTTTTGTATTAATATTTAAAATTATAGGCACTATTATTATTTAATTTCTAGATTATCATATTCTACCGATGGAAGAATCTTTTAATGTGGTAAAAAGAATAATTTTCACTTTATTTAAGAGTTTGTTTGTATTTTTTTTTCTGGTGATTTTAATTCAAAATGTAATGGTAAAGAAACCTTATCATAAATTTTCTTATTTGATTTTACATGTGCTATAGATACCAAATTATTAGTTTTTGACATGTTACAGTTCAAAAGGAATAATTAGAAATGTATAAATTATATTTAATTTTCTTCTTTTTTTTTTATTCGTTTACTAGTGTAGTAGTGTTTGGTATCATAGGATTTTGTATTGGTATTAGAACTAACAATAAATTTATATTTAGAATTACTAGTTTTTAACACACTTCATTTCAGAAGAATCAATGAATAGGTAATGCACAATTTATAAAATATATATCATTGAGACAAGGTTAGTCAGTATTTTGTTTTTACATCATTGTTTAGTGGCTCAGTTTCATAGATTCTTTTAATAAAATTTGAACTTTTGAGAATCATAGATACCAAACCACGAATTTTTACACTCCACAATTTAAAAGAAATAATTAGCTATGTACTTGTTACATATATATATATATATATATAAGATCTTTTATAGTATTTAATTTTTTTTTCTTTAATACTTTTTTTTGTGGTTTAGTGCCATAGGATATTTAATCCAACATATCCATATGTTATTAATAGTAGCTTAATGTTGATTGTTTGTCTGCTAGATTAAAAAATAAATAATCAGTATTTATTACCCATTTAAACCAATTAAAATAATTTACTTAAGTCTAAAATACTTATCAAAGTATTTTTATTATAAAATCATAAATTAAAATGAACACAAAAATTTATATATTTTTAATATTTATTCTATTGTATTTTGTAATTAAAAAAAATAAATGTATACAAATGTTAACATGGTAAAAATAAACAATTTATAGGGAGTTACTATACATACAAAATGCAATCATTAAAACCAAAAATTTGTTCCATGTATAAAATTAAATAAAAAGTTTAATCTTAACTCATGTTTTTTGTTAATTTTATATTTTTATTAAACAATTCATTTTTAAAAATTATTTAAAAATTATATTTTTGTTGGTTATTTCATTAGTCAAATTAATTTATATATTAAGTCGACAAAATCTAGTCAAATTGGACCAATAAAAAGTTCTTGATTTTTTTTCTTGTTTAATAATAATTGAAGAATTTCTTATGAAAATAAGAAATGATATTGAATGTTAAACATTAATAGTTTTAAAGTGTTATGCTATTTAAGAATAAGATTATATTTATTTAGTTTTTTATGAATTAGTTGCTAATTTTCATGCTAAGCATACAAGTAAATTAATCGGAATTTAAAATATATACAAGAAAATTTTGTTTACATACATTGAGCTTAACTTTATAGTATAGAATTAATTTATTATTGTGTGACAAAATAGTATAAATCAAGAAAGGTTAGAATATGTTATTAATTACAAGAATTTTATAACTTAGACCAGGGATTTCCCATCTAAACATTTTTAAATTGCTCCGTTAAGGTATCTGACATTTAGAAAATATATTAGTTAGAGGAAATTCATTTTTTTAATATTTAAATGTTAGCAGTTTTAAACTTCTCATTAAGTCACATAACATACAATAATTTTTTTCTCTTTTAAAATTATAAAACTAAATAAGTTAATAAAATATTTCTTATCTTTCTTAAATTTTATTACCTTTCAGGCTATCTTAAACTATTCTATCTTGCAATGTCAAAAGAAATTTTAAATTTGACCTGCTATTAAAAAAAAGGTTGGAGGAGACCTTTGACTTAGATTATGTTAACAAACATTGTATTCTCAATATAGTTTATAAATTACATTTATTTTATTGAATAAATTTAATACCTGAAATAATTTATATCTTACTTTTATATTATTTTAACATTTTAAAAATTTTTTGACATATAGTTGAAAAAAAAAACTTTTAAGCTTCTATTATTATAAATTACTAATAAATAATAACATACATACTAAATAATAATATAAAATATATTTTTACATTGTTAAATATTTATGTAAGTATATTGTAAAAAACTAATAAACGTTGAATACTTACAAATAATAGTAATAGCATTCAATTTGGTTATTAATAAATAATAATAAAATATTCAAAATTATTATATTATGATATAATAAACGATTATAAGAATAATGAATTAAAAAAATTACTTAGTAATCAAACAGACCAGTCTTAAAATGTTTAATTAATATAACAGTCGGTAACATTGGCCAATATAAATCGAGTAATATTCAATACATGTTATGATGAGTTAAAATCATTATATGCTTGAGTTTTATCCTCAGTTAGTGACGGATCTGATGAAGAGTGTGGTATTCCTTTTATTTTTGAATCATCTGAACTACTAGTATCTTCTTTATAAACATCTCGAGACGATCTTGGTGGTATGTTTAAAGAAGATTCTAACGAAGAATTTGAAGATGTGAATTTTGAAGTTTGTAGTTTTAATCTAAATAATATTTGAATTAGATAAATTTACATTAATATGATTTATTGTTATAGAATTAGGATTTTTATAATGTAAAAAATGAGTGCTTTATGTAATATGTTTATATGTTACTAAAGTTAATATCTGTCAAATTAAATAAATAAGATATTATAATTTATTTTCTTTCAAAAATAAATAAATATTTATTAAATCAACATTTAAAATTTTAATAAATCATAAAACTAAAAATGTTTATGTACAGTCATACAGGTTATTAATGGTAACAAAACATGATTTCTATGATGATTGGAAAGATGAGTCTAGATATACTTTAATATAGCTAATTTAAATCATTTTTAAATTAAGAGGGCGTTGTACTCTTGTTCTCCCTTGTGTTGTCTATGATGTGCATGCATAAAATAGCAAATCTAAGTATCAAATTCATATTATAGTTTATTTATAATTAATATTGAAGTAAAACTATTTATCACTCATAAAGAGGAATATAAATAATACTTGAACAAAATTTATTTCCATATTTTTTAATTTAAAATAAGTTATTAATACCTGAAGTATTTCAATTTTTGATAAATCTTTTTAAAATAAATGTATAAAAAAACTCTTCGTTTGAGTACAGCTTATATTATTTTCTATACATAATAAATCAATTCATTACAATACTAATTATATATAAATTTAAGTAAGAATTTAGTATATAGATCTGCTATGTCATAAGTGTATTAGACCAAGATAACATATATTGATACAAGGTCCACTTATTACTTATAAAAAAAACCATAATATTTCTTAATGGTTCTTAATTATCATTATGTATCAATAAAAATATATCTATTAGTTGAAAATATATTCATTATTAGATTAGCTTAAATTAGGTACATTTATGTTTTTAAAACAAAAGAAAAAAATAGTATAAACGTACAAACTTGATTGTGGTTGCAACAGAACTAAACAATTGTATAAAGTTGTACGCAAGTCATTAGTACTGTATCCATTATACCAACGGAGTTGGGCAATATTTTTATTTAGCAAATAAACAGCATAATTAAATTCTAATCGAGCTTTAGTTCGACCAAATAAAGGAAATCTGAAAATAAAATAACTAGTTAAAATTTACACATATTTTATTGTATAAACTTACAATCGTTCTCTATCTTGTAGATCTATTGAAATATGATCAATAATTTTACTACGTGACCCTACGTGATTAATTGGATATCTTAATGGAATATTTAAAAAGTAGGATATCATAAGAATTAAATGCGCAACGTAACCCAGACCAATACTCAATTGAATATCATTACAGCCGTCAAAGTTTTCTGAGTTTGGAAGATGAACATCACATATTGAAATATTTTCGTTGACCTGTATTGATTTAAAAAAAAAAAAAACTAAAAATTAGTTATTTATTGAGTGTCATAAAAAAAACAAAAAAAAACAGATAAAGTAAAAATTAAAAAGTTTGTAAAAAAAAATTATCTATTGAAAAATTCTTTGTGTTAAAAAGTAGGAAATGATCAGTCCAACACAATAAATAACAAAATTAATTGGCCTTGATTCAAGATCAATCAACAAATTCAATTATTTTATTTTTGTACATATTTAATATAAAAATGTGAATAATTAATAAAATAGAGCTAGTAGTAAATGGATCTTGTAACTGAAGTTAAGTTCAATACAATATTAATAATAAAAAAACAAATATGAGCTACTAATTATACTAAAATATTACCTTTTTATACCTAAATAAAAATATAATTTGTTAAAGTTAAATATTCTGTAATATTTCAGTAAATGTAATTTTTGTATTAAAATACACAATGCATAAAAATTTGGATAGTAAAAGAACTTTATAATTCAAAAATAATCATGAAAGAAAAAATATATATTTAAAAGGTATAAAGTAAATGATACATAAATAAATATTTTGATAATTAATTTTGTTATGATATAAATGTGAAAGAATCAAATAATTTTTATCTATAAACAAAAATTATTATATTGACCTAAATGAAATTATAAAAGCTTATTTATCACCATACAAGGGTGTCGAGTATGTTAATTTTGAATTCAATGATATTATATAATTGTACATGAAAAACGATTCTGAGTGAAGATGGTTTCTCAGCTGATATCATTAGGTATATTTCTTGATATGTTTTTTTTTTGATATACCTATTATTAAGCCATTTATTTTATTTTTAGAATTACAGTAGATTAATATAATTTATACCACATTATATTAATTTTTATAACTCAAAATTTAATTTTATCTCTCTATAAATATTGTAATCAGCAAAAATAAATTCATAGAATAAATAGAGAATATCTAAAAACAAATCAAAAATATCACTGTGTATAGTAAAATTCATAATAATATAATATATGTAAAAGTTACCTTTTGTTCCCAAAAATTCTGTTTTTAAATTATAATTAATTAATTAATAGCGCTATTAATTGTTTAAGGAAGTAATTCTGTCCATATTTGAACTTAAGATGTCTATAAAAAATAATTGCCTTTGTACATTTTTTTTTGATTTTATGGTTTCAGTATGGGCATTTAAAATTTTATATTTTTCTTAAAAATCTCAATTACAAGTTATTCAGAAGATAAAAATACCAAAAAATTTAATACAATGTTCCTCAAAAACTGTTTAATTACAGAATATAAAATATAAAAAGTTTAAATTTATGAAATTTCTAATACCTGTTTACAATTTAATAATAATTAATTTTTACCTCGGTTATAGGATATATAAAGTTTAGTTCTGAAATAAGTTGTTTTTTCCGATAAATAAGTTGACTATTTAGTGCTGATAGTGTGTCAATTGAGTTAGATGTATTACTCAATTGTTTTAGTTGATGTATATCAATGCAAAGTGTTTCGTTCATTTCAACCAGCTTGTTGTCTATTTATAATACAATAAAAAAAGATATTTAATTATAATAAATGATATAAGTTTTATATAATTAATAGTCATAAAATACTCATGTATTTCATCACTTATAAAATTATAACAAAATTATTAATTTTTTTTTTTTTTTTTTTTTTTAATTCGGGTTTGTTCATTATTTTTTTGATTTTTTCACCGTATAATATACAATTAATCATACTAATAATATAATGTTTATTATTATTTTTTTCTTCATTTCTTATTTTTAAACAAAAATATTGTACTCACAAAAAAAAATATATGACCAGTGTTTTTTACAATATCTTAAATTTTAAATAACATGAATAGTTATTATTTAATATTTGAAATCAAGAAAGTAAATGTAATAAATAAATATTAATTACAAATTATTTAATATTTTACACATAGCTAACATTTTTTGTTTTTAGTTTTTATAATTTATTTATCAATAATTAATTGATGTTTACATCAATAAAAAAAATATTATTAATAATTAAAAGCAGATTTTATGATCAAATATACACTTTTAATTCATTAATTTAATTTAATAACTTTTAACTTCAAGTTACTTGAACTGGCTAAATCAATTGAGTAAGTTATATGAAATACTTAATACAATTTTTATTTAATATTTATGAATCAAACCAATTGTTAAACATTAAATAATGTTTGTAGTTTTGTGAATCATATTATGTAATATATATGATACTGTAAAAATAACTACTTATATTTTTTTTTTACCTATGTATAAAGGGCCTCAAAAACGTATATTTTTTTTTTTCATAAAAACTACAGTTTTTAATTCTAACAATACATGTTGAAAATCGTCACTATTTTAATTTTGAAAAGTTATTTGGGTTTTCAGTAATATGAACAATTGAGCTATATTTTTAATTTTTGTAACTTAAATTGCAATAAATGTTTTTAAAATTTTCAAAAATTTGCATAATTTCAAGCGTAAATATTTAATTAAATAAATAAAATTATAAAAATGTGCCTTGATCGATCTCTTGTAAATGTTATGGAAAATTAGAATAATTTGTTAAAATACAAATCGAGATAAATGTTGTGACGTATTTTTTTGTGACGTAGTTGTCTGTTTGAGAGTGACAACAATTAAAATATATATGAAAATAATTTTAACAGAAAATTTTTAAATGCCTGAGTTATGTTTTATTTGATACCGTTACAATAATAAATAATAATAATGTGCAGTAAAGCTAGTATTGTAAATTCTGTAATGTAGATATCAATATATCTTTAGTATATTTCTATCCTATTTGTATATGTGCTAATGACTGTCAATGTGATATCAATCAATTTTTCATACAGTTGAGCAATTAACAGTATATAAAGACTATGAGAGTAGGTACAAACAAAAAGTTTTAGTTTATGCTCATTTTTAAATACTCAAATTTTATATAATGTAAATTAAGTTTTAATTTTTCTAATGGATAAATTTATTGTTTGTAAAACCACATTCGGTGATACCAATTAACCAGTTTTATCAGGCAGTTCAGTACAATATAAAATTTTTTTTTAGTGTTGGTGGGGGTGGGTCGCGTAACCAACAATCAGTAAATTTATAGCTTGTCATTACAAAAGGGTTGGGAAACACTGCTTTAGCTTATATGTTAGTTTATAGTATTATAGATACACTACCATATAAGATGTTCTTGCCTGATAAGTGCTTGATTTTCTTTTAAATTTTCACATGGAAAGGTGTGTCAAAAATAATTATAACCATATAATAATTATTATTAATGGAGTATCTAATTACGGGTAAATTGAGTGTGAAATGGTGAGTGAAATACTGTTTTAAGCAGGTAACTACTGTTAACAATAGAACGACAAAGCTAATTTTCAAGGATAAATAAGAAGTTGTCTAAAAAATGTTCCTTAGAAACCAGTAGTTTGTACGTCTTGATAATAATAATTTAATATTTTTTATTCTTTTTATTCTCCTTAGTACCTTATAGTCTAATGTGGATAATAACTAAAAATAATATTTAAGTAAAAAATATTATTTTACTACATGATTTAAATGAAAAACAAAGCAATTTAAGACTATTAAAAACAGTTAATTTTAAATAATGCATAATTTAAATGTTTTAGATAAAATAATTCAGACAATAGGTACTAAATACATACTATAAAAGCTTATTATTTTATAATAAGCATTTTAGTGAATACTTATGAAAATATTAAATGAAATCAACTTACTTTTTATAAAATTTGCATCATAAAATCTTTTGCTAGTTTGGGTTTTATTACGAAGAAGAACGATTTTACGAGATTTTTCTTGACATAACAACAATACTCTAAATTTTACCAACTCAATTTCTTTTCTCCGACATAAAATACTTTGACGAGATGGTTTTTGGGCAATTTCTTTATTCATCAATCTGCGTATAGTAGCACTTTGATGTCTTCCTGTTCGATTTTCATTTAAACCAATTTCACCTTGAACTATTTTTTCTTTTAATAAAGTAGCTGCTTCTCTTTGTTTACTAGTGATTCGTTGAATATTATGCATTCTTTAACAAATGCAATATGTATTAAAATTAATATTAAGATTGATTAATTTTTATTAAATAGTACCTTGTCAGTTGTAAAAGTGTACCACTTATTCTTACATCTTTTGAGGGTAAAGTAAGATGAGTAATTCGAGCTAAAGTAGGCTGATCTTCAGCTATGCAATGTGGAGCAGTATAATTTCCTCCAGTCATACAAAATACTAAAGAATTAGAATGAAACATTTTTGGATCTAATGACATTGGGGTTATATACAAAAGACCACTAAGTTCAATTCCCCAAACAAACAAAACTTTGGTTTGGTCATCTGTAGTTCTCCACAATCGTATTACAACAGCTGTAAAGTTACAAAGTTATTTGAATATACTACATAGCAGAACAAATTTTAAATTAAAATATGAATACCAACATAAAATGTGTATATTAAAACAATTAATTAGAATTCTATTTATTGGAAAAATAATACCATACAGGAAATATTTATTCAAATAACTGAAATGTTATTGTTAATATTTTAAATCAGCGGTTCTCAAACTGTGCTCCGCGGAGCCCTAGGGCTCCGCGAGAGTAGTCTAGGGGCTCCGTGGCTCCCTGAGAATATTTGTATTTATTAAATTTAAATTATTAAATTATTATTATATTTCTTAGTTAAATTTTTATTTTTATAATCAATATTATTTAGACCGTACCAATATGAATTATTTTAAACGTTTAAAACTTTAAAATATTTATAAATCCACATATGTCATATTTTGTGTCATTGTCAAAATGAGATTAGATAAAAGTCGGGTTTTTTGTTCATTTGATATGTTGTACGATAATTATTTAGTTTACTTATCTACAATAGTACAATCTACATTCTACGAAGTTCTAATAATTTCTTGATTCTTCAGTCATTACTCGTTATTCATCGGCCGCTGACGCAAATATTGTTATTTCGGTGTGTATTTCGTATTACGTGTTTCCTATTTTACCATCAATTGTTTTTATTGTTAACAATTTTTTTTGTGAATAAAAATTCAAATGGATCGTATATATTCGTATTTTACAGAAAATAAAAATAAAAAGCAAATCATTTACAATTGTTAATTATAATTACATAATTTATTTATGAATTTTTGTTGTCTCATATAGACATTTCTGATCTTTGGGGCTCCGTAATTTTTTTTAGGAATATATGGGCTCCGCGAACAAAAAAGTTTGAGAACCGCTGTTTTAAATAATACTAAATTGTTACAATTAAAGGTGTTTTGGAACGTATACTTATAACAATATTTATAAAAAATATGTGCATGTGAACATTTTATTAATTTTATAAGTATGCAGTGGGCAATGAGTACTTCTGTTATACGGGACTATCTTGTTTTGAGAAACATCTCAATTCTGTTATTAAAACTACCAGATTTGTCTGCTTATAGGAAAGCTCTTATTATCACAAATTACCTTATTTTCATTTATATTAAAAAATCATGTTTGATTCTTTGTGAAATTTTTTTAATATAGATAAGATGTTAAATGTAAGAGTTTTACAATAATAAATGATTTTGTTTTGCCATTTTTCTGATTTCAAAAGGTGTTTTATTTTTTAAATGTGTACTCTACTTAGAAGATCTATGACATTTTTGCTTTGGTTTACATTCAAATGTTTAAATCCTATTTTTTAAAATTTGCTGGAGTTGTATGCCTGTAAATAATAGCTATAGTCTCATATAACAGGAAAGTACCTATCAGGTAATGAGTATACTATTTTATTCTGTTTTAAATAGTATTTATCTTTTTAAATTCTATGATTAGTGATTTTTTTACTTAGACAAATGTTCATTTAAGCAAAATCCTTTTTAGTGAAATTATATTGCACCTAAATAATAAATACCTAAACAGTTATATGCTTAAATTAAATTAAATTAATTATAAAATCTGGAAATTTTAAAAACAAATGGACTTAAACAAAGTTCTGGTATATAGATCAATATTAATTGTACGTTATCATAGGATAAATAAGCAAGTAGTATATAATAATACTAGATACATATTTTAAAGTTGTAATTTTAATAGAATAAAAATTTAGTATTTAAATACCTTTAGCAGATCCAATTGAACTACAAATATCCATTTTTGTCCATTTTGGATTACGACCACAGACTTTTTCGCTAGTATACAAAGGAGCACACATAGTTGTTAAATGTAATGTATAATAAAATGAAGACTTGTTAGCTGCACATTCTGAATCATCACAAAGATTGTAACCATTAATTTGAATTAAATTCCTGAGCCTTTGCTAAAAATTAAAAACTACTGATAAAAACACTGGGTTTTAAATTAAATATTTAACGTAAATACTTGTTGAGTAACAAAAGGCACCCATTCTTGGGAACGAATGGTTTCTGATTTTAACATCATTATTTTCATTCCAATGTATACAATTCACCATACCTTAAACAGTTGTAAACAAGTAAATTATTGAGATATCTTTCACCATCAACAGATTGTGTAGAAAACAATATCATTTATTTATGACAAATTAAAATTTTAGGACATCAAAATTAAAATGAATAAAAAAATAACATCAATACCTACTATGAATGTCTGGAGTCTGGAAAGCTTAAAATTTTTCATATTTAGTAAATTAAATACGCCCACAGTTGATGAAAAAATAATTTTTAAACTCACCTTCTGTTGTCCAGTGAGTCATTGAAATTGAATAAAAATTGTTCTATTCATTTGATGTAGGATTATTTGGTTATAAGACTAAATAAATATAACTTTGAACATTTAACGGAAAACATACTTTAAAATAATAGATCGTAGGCGAAAATATAACATTAATTAATTACCTACATAACTGACTATTTAGTATTGACAAAAGTTTTTCTAAGTTATCTTTGAATGATAACTATTATCAATTTTATGATACTGTGGAACAGCTTATCAAATTAAATAGCATGGAGGTATATAGTGAATAATAAAAAAATAAATAAATAATAAATAAATAATAATACCACAGATGTAAAATACTTTGTGTATCAATTTAATCATCTTATTATGAATTATAATCTTAATAATGAAAAGTTAAATATTCTATTCCAGTGTTTATGATTCATGTAATCATGTATAAGTATAATGATTATAATTTATTTTTTATGTAATTTATTGTATAGTAATATTAATATCAAAATTTATTTCATGTTTACGGTTTACTACATTTATACAATACATTTATAGAAGTAGGTACCTACCTACGTAAACCATAAAATGAATTATATAAAGTATATACTATTATATATTATTTATTTAAATAATATGAATCCTATTCCCATTTATCCGTAAAGGTAATATTTTAAGTATTATTTTTTTAGATCCTATACAAAGAACTACTATATAACATGTGTAAAAACCATCAACAGTGTAATTTGTGATAAAATACATTTTGTCAATAAATTAATTTAAAAATGTATAATCATATTTTCGAATGAATAGGTGTATTCGACTATTCAGGTACCTACTGACGGTTCTGTATTGATGATTATATTATATTCATATCAAAAAGAAATCAATCAATCAGTGTTATTAGTTAAAACAATTAACATTAGGTAACATTAGGTTAAAAAACAGTAGGTAGGTATACAAAAAATGCCTAATAATTAATGTCAAAAATGTCCAACACGCACACATCATCATGAACTTATTATTATAATTATTAATAGATACAAATAACGGCCTGCATGTAACATAATGAAAAAATTGTTTAGAAACGTTTTCAAGTATTTCAAACATTATTTAAATAATTTTTTTAGGTAGGTATGGTAATACCTAAACATTTTACATTTTTTTTACTATTCTTTTTTTATCTTCTTCTTTTTTTTTTTTTATGAAATAAAATAATTTATACAGAAATTGGTATTAATTTCAAGCGTTGTTCACAAATAACAATAATCAGTTTACATAATAGCTATACACTAGAATAGTGTTAGAATACAAAATAAGTAGTTAAGTACCTAAGTAACTGATCTGCTATACAGTAAGGTCAGTAAGTGTTAAGTACTCAAATGTAGCTCGTCATTGAAATCATTTTAATTTGAATTAATGTGTTAAATATGAATCCAATCATTAATTATTGAACACGATAAAAATTCTGAGCCGAGACAATTTTTCGGCCTATATCACTAAAACGTATACAAAATGATACATTTTTTGTATTGCTACTAAATTAATTGATTTTATTATTAGTATTACAGTAGGTTGATCAAATCCCCCCCCCTCCCAGAAAAAAATATTAAATTTTATTTTATCTTAAAATGTTTATAAAAAAATTAGACTTATACGTTATATACAGAGTGATTCTTTTATCGGTCAACACTCATTATTTAAAAATTTATTAACGGTTTTGAAAAATGTTTTCCAAATAATTTCCATAGTCAAAATAAAACATCATTAAAAAAAAATTATATATTTTTATTGTTATAAATTTAAATTTTTTAACTTTTTGAATGACAATATATATTATATTAATTTAAAAATTTTTATTTTATTTTGACTAGAAATTATAAAAAAAAAAAATGTTTTCATAAATTTTCATAGATTTTTAAATCAACATAAATATACTTATAGAGAAAACAAAAGAAATAAAAAATTGAAAATGTCTATGAAAAGCTAAAAAAAAAGCCAATGTATATCATGGTATAGTGGAAATTATAATATAAACATTTGGTAAAAATTTTAAATATCTGTGATTAATATGATTTTTCATTTTTGAACTAAAACAAAAACAGAAAATTATTTTTGTTAAAAACTACGTTTGTGTAAAAATTCTCGTTTTTTTTAATTATTTCGTAATTACTAAGAATAGTATTGTGATTGTGAATTTTTAACTTTATTCTAAAGTACCAATAACATTCACTTCCAAATATATGTTTAGAACGCGTATTCACATATTTAGTGATTATACCAATCATTTACCTTAATACTTTAAATTCACATTATTAACTTTAATTTACATAATTTTATAGACCTGTAATTTACAACATAATCTTATAAAACGTTATTAGCAACCAATAACTTAAAGTTAATTTTAAGTTGAAACTATTGATATCTTAACTCTTGAAAATGCATACGAACTACTCGTATTATAACTAAAATAGGAATTATAACGATTAGGATTTAGGTTTTAAAGTAAGTAATTAAGTATTGTTTACTGAAATTCGTAAAAGTAACAAAAAATTGTCAAGTATTATTTTGTACAAAAAAATTCATCAAATCATGAATTTTAATTTGATTACTTACCCAAAATACACGAGAATTTTAATTTATTAGTTTAATTTTATTTATTATACACCTAACTATCTGTAATGGATATTATTTTTACATACAAATTCTTTATATAATATTTTGTTAACAATTTATTTGTATCATTTTCAGTGTTTATTTATATTATTTGTTTGATATCAATAAATATATATTTTATTATTATTATTATTATGTTTGTGTAAGCTATAAGGCTAAAACTGTTGTCTATTAGGTACCTATATTACGTGTATACTGTATACGGGTAATACAACTTAAAAAATTATAAGGTACATAATAACGTATTGTTACTAATAAATAAAATAAAAATATACTTTTTAGTTGCATTATAAACACTTAATAATATACCCTAAATTATTAAGGGGACGTAGGTAGTGAATATAAGCATTACGAAGTCCAACTGGATTCGAGCACTATTTTTGTCCCAGTGCTCTTTAATTCCGCAAATGCGCATCCCGAATATAATATTCGTTTGGCACTTATTGCAATTTCTGTCTTTGGGACGCAACTAGCATGTAATCCTGTACGTTGAGTGTAATGCATGCCTGGTGTTTTTGGAAATATGCATGAAAATATTTAAACTAGAATGGTAAACATGGTAAACTGCGCCATCTCTAAGACAATCCTTGTCAACTTGAAAAAAATGTGTAATATACTTATTAAACACACTTCTTTATTATATGAAAAAAATAATAGCAATAGCTAGATAATACGTTTTATCAGAACAGAGAAAATACAATTTAGGGACAACCACAATTTAAATAATTATAGAAGTACTTTGATTGTGTATTAAATTATCATTGAAATATAGTATTTATGCTTATACAATTTGATTTAAAATTTATATGGATTTACGTCTCACAATTACTTTTGGAATAATTGACGTATATTTTGTGGACAATTGACAACTTTGAGTAAGTTTCAATTTTTTCGGATTGTTATTTTCCACCAACTCTGGACGTTGTTGGGGTTCTATAGGTAAAATAGTTTGCATTAACAAATAACCGTCTTCTCCTAGTTCGCTTGTTTCTCTCCCAGGAATAAGTGTTCGCCTGAATAAAAATAAATGATTTTGTATTTATTCTAATTTGTAAGTATTTAAGAAATTCCAAAGATATGTTATACTTATTTCAAGAAAAAAAAAACTTAGATGACGTTTACAATCAGAAAAAAATAACTGTTCACTATACAGACATCAGTAGTCAGTAATATATATGTATAAAGCAAATGCAGAAGTTTACAAAAATCTTTTATTTTTGCTTTTTAGTATATTTTTAGGCATTTTACTTAATAAATAAATTGTTAAATACAATTTTTATAATAAAGATCTTATAATTAGATATGATTAAATTTATACACTCTTATTTAGTTTGTCAATATTAACCTGTCTGATCCTAATTAAATAGTATCTACTCAAATAAATAATAAGTAAGACTAGGCACTCGGAAATTATAGGATCTATAACAGATAAAACATGTTTAAAAAATATTAAATATGCAAATTATTCAAACTCAGAAAAAACATCTTTTTAAATTTTAAAAATACTGTAAAATATCAATCGTGTACAATAAGTTCACTAAAGAATAAACAATAAATATGTTAATCATAAGTTAAACATAGGTGAAACAAGAAGTCAGGCTAGTCAAACCATGGATATGACTTAACGCTGACAGGATATCGGCCTCAAAAATGATATACGAGATAGGGTAAATAAGAAAATGAAAACACCATTTTTATGGTTATTTTCCTGAAATGTGATGACAGAAACGATAAATATCTATTTTTATGACTGTTTACAATAATAATAATATATTATAATGATAATATTCACTTTTTTCTAAAATTGACGAAATATGCAACATGTGAATTTTAAATTTTCGATTTTTAAACTTTTCATCTCATAGTTCAGATGTCTAGCTTGGTCTATTATAAATTGAGAGTAAATAGAACAATATGCAAATCCTATAACTACCGAGCCATACTAATAAAATATATTAATTATATTGTTCTTGTAATCGTTGGGATTTTATTGTTATCTAATTTATATAACGATTAACAATTATATTATTTATTAGTTTAATTAATTATTTATCTTTATGATGAATATTAATGTTTTTCAATTTAATATTAAAAGTTCAAGTTTTAATTTTATAAATTAATATAATGTTAAGGTTAACTATGTTATAATTGAAGTATTAATAAATGTTTTGATTAGGCTTTGTATTTTAATATTTTTTTTAAGTTTAGAAATGTTAATAATATACCTGACGTTAAGATCTTACAAGAATACAAAATTATTCGTGTATTTTTTAAATACTATAGTACGTAATTTTAACTACCAGTTGTATATTCGGCGTATTCTCGATCTTCTTCTTGTGTATTGATAGTTATTGTCAACATAAACGTAACACCAGCGTATGAAAGCCACAACAGAATAACAAACGATTAAATTACAAATACATTCCAGTAATTTCAGGGTAGTTTGGTTCATTTTATACTGTGATTCTAAGCACTTGTTTATCTATATGAATGAAAAATGCATAATCTCTTCAATTATCATATTATCATGCGGAGTATTTAAAATAATATTATTCAATTAAAGAGCATATAAAAACGTTGGGTTTATTAAAAAATGTAATAAATAATAATAAAGATGCTTAATCATATTAATTGGTTTTTCTTTTATGTATATTTTATTTCTAATAATATAATAAAAACGAATAACTACGTACCATTGTAAGAAAAACTAACGTGTAAACTTTAAGTATAGGTACTAATCCATCTGTCCAACATTGACTACCACTCCATACTAACATTGAAGTAAGTGTTATCTACAAATAAAAGTATTTAAATTAATAATAAAAGTTTTATTTTTTTGTAAAAACAACATTCACATAATAAACGTAAAATAATTTCGTATTTTAAAAGACTTGAAAGAAAATTCCTTTATATTAGTTATTTATTAGATATATAACAATATAGCTAAGTACATTGTTTTATATATTGTATTTTTAACGATTACGTCTTACAATAAATTGCTATAAATTGGTCATTAAAAATTTTTTCTAAACTTTATTTAACTTTTATTTGAGTTTTATATTCTTTTATAATTATATATAGGTATATGTGATTATTTTTATACGAAATAAATAATAAAAAACGATCTCTAACAAAATAAATATACAATTATTTAAATAGTTTTACATTAAGACCTACTCAATAACATTTTACAGATAGCAACCGATGAAGCACGAAACTATATTTTATTCTTGAAAAAATATCGGATTATATAATAAGCAAACGCGATAATAATATTATAAACCACTTTAAAACTCTTATAAAAATGATTTTAAATGACTTTTTGAGTTATTATCATCCTTGTAATTATTTCATCTAAATTGCCTATATTGAATCCCTTACAAATCGTTACTGTTGCGTCGTTTTATTGCTCTTCTAATAATAGTTACTACTTACTTCTAACACTTTTAAACCATACACATTAATTTATGATAAAATTTATTAATAAAATATAATTTAAAAATAATATTTCAACTATGATTATATCGTAAGTACCTTCAGCCAGAATGTCCACCATGTATTTTTCGGAACTCTATGCAGACGGCGTTGTCTTTGATTTGGATTCATATATGCTACTATATATGTTTCGGATAAACGCCAGAAGTAATAAAGAAATAAAATTGAAGGTAATAATGTAATAATTGATGAACCGCAGTTAAATTTCTGTGTAGATTGTAATACACTTTCGATTAGGTGTTCATGTGTAGTCATTGTGGATGGTAGTTGTTACGTTTAAAACGAGTGCCCTCTAATTGATTTTAATTATTTTGAGATTTGGTTTGAAATTTAAACTGTATTAGTATTTTTATTTTAATACTATGACAGATGTATTTGTGGTTGCCTGTTAAACTTTTAATTGTTTAAGCCAGTTCACTATTACGATGTTTCTGCGATTATTATTATAAGAATGTTCTTAAGTAAAGCAATACTGTTATTTATAATTAAGAGATATTGTTTTACATAAGTTATACATTGGTATACACTATATACTTATAACTTATAACATATAAAAGGCTAAATAATGTATAGTAGTATAAAAGCAAGTATAGCAATAATTTATTATTAGTTTAAACAACTATAAAAGCTTACAATATTCTCTGGTAGGTACTATTGATAAAACAAATACCACAACTTAAATAAAACTTGATCATCACTTAGTATAATTATTATATTTATAGTTTAAAAATATATTTTAGATCATTAAAATAACACTTCTATAATAAGGTGTCATCAATTATATTTTTAAATAATACTATTTGTAAAATTTTTAAATACCATTGTTGAATTAGTTGAAATATTTTAAAATAAATATACCAAAATTCGTTCAACTGTAGATTTCGAGTAAAGAAAGTTGTAAATTTGTACCAATTCAATGACAATAATCATTGCATATGAAAAACGTTTTTGAGTGGAAAAGGTGTTAGTCTCTATTTCTAAGAATATTTTATAATTTATTTTAATTATTGTTAATAATTTATTTTTCTATTAGTTATAGACCAATACATTATACGCGTGTATGCTGAAGTAATTTTTGTCAAAAATATTTTATAAACAATAAAATAATAATTATTATATATCTACTACCATTTTAACAATAATTAAAACATCTATAACTATATACTTATACGTAACTATTACTGTTAACAATACATTAACTTAAATTATATAAGTCAATAATGTAAACCGCGTAGTCTAAATATTTTCAAATCTTTACTGTATAGTGAAAATAGTGATAATCGAAGCAGCGTAAAGTTTCAAGATTTTACGATTAATATATTTTAAATTACAATATAATAACTAATTTTTTTTTCCATTAAAATATCTAATTTTATTAAAATTAAAACTTTTTCGGCTTAAAGCATCCAACTTGATATATATATTATTTTATAATAGGTAATATTCAAAACGCCATTTCTTGTAGACTGATCATTATACGAGTAGATTACTGATCAGCATCGTATTTTTGTATTGTAATGCCGTGTTTGAGTTCCTACTATCCTACTTCTGATTGACTAGACTTCTATTAAATAAAATAAATTATCTATGATTATCTAGTTAATTTGCTTCTAAAAATGTTTTAATAGTATAATTGTTATAACCAATAGGTGACCGCTTATCAAGAGAGATTAGGAACTACAGTAATTTTTAGAATATATCGACATTATCAATAAATTTGAGAAACGTTATTTGTGATACCTAAGTCACTTACCTAAAATTAGACATTATAAACAGACGAAATCATTTTAATCAACTCTCACTAATATTGTTTAATAGATAATATTTTATGATGCATTACAACTATTGCTGAAATTATGCATGTTTATTTAAAATAACTTCATAACAAAATTATTTAAAAACATATAATGTTTATGGTGAAAAATAATGATTTTTATTAGGTATAACATATTATCAGAATATATTAATGAGTAAACACAGTTGACAAAATACGATGAACATAAAATGATAAGAAATAAAATTTAAATACTTAAAACTATGTGTATAAATAAATTATATAAAAATAAAATTTTGATATTTTCTTTTTTGATAGGTGTCTACAAAACGTATATTAACTAATTGACGGCAAGAGATCCAAAGAACTATATGAGTATAGTGGTTTTTTATAACCAAATACTGCATCAAATATCGATTTTCCAATCATTGCCAAACCGGCTATCATCATTAGGATGCTCCCGATTGATTGCGTATATGGCAAAACGATAACAGTGAAATACATTAGAGTTGTAATGTACCAAGGTAAACCCACTTGATTCTGAAAAATAATAATTTTTATTTTCATAAGTTTCATATACCAATATTATAATAGAAAATTGTATTACTATTTATAGTACGTCTAAAAATGAATACAAATTAAAAAAAAAAATGTTAAAATATATGCTATTTGTTTCTAAACAGTCATTATCGATATAGTATAATTTATTATTGTATTATTTTAAAGCACATAAGTCACAAATCTTATGATACTGTTACATAATGAAATTTGATTACTTACATATTCAGCCCAAAACATTGGTATTGACATATTACTGAATTTATCGATATTTGAAAATCCACTAGTGGGGTGCATGACTAGATTGCTTTGGCTACGAGCTCTACTTTCGACTGGAACTCCTGTTAACTATTTTAAATATATTTTGTACTAAGATTTAAGTCTTCATATAAATACAAAAATAAAAATTTATTAAGACTAAATTTTTGGTACATACTGGTTCGACAATTAAGTACGAGCCATGATTTTCTTCATTAGGTTTTAATCCAGATATTGATTTTAGCAGTGCTTGATCACCATTGAGGAAATGAGGAAATGAAGCTGCAATAGGGAAATCTGCAAAATAAAAAAATAATTTTATGTTAAATAGATAGTTGTAGTTTTAAAATATAATGTAAGCGTATTTTTTGTTATTTTATTGTAGTTATATTTTATAATTTTGATCATATTAATCTATTTCAAATTGTATTTTGAATTATGCAACTATTTGCTAAGTCAATGCTGTTTAATCCAAAGCATGGATTAGGATTAATCTAAAACTAGAAAGAATTAGATTTAATTTAAAATATTTGAAATTCCGAGCAATTTATTTGAATTATAAATGTAAAAATATAACGTATAACATGCATTCAAATTTCATGACTCCAACAGGTAGGTACTTAATATTTAATATATTGTATTTTAGGATATTATAAAATAGAACGATAAATTAAAAATTATAATTTGTACATATATTTACTCTTACTATAGTCTTTAGTATAGTAAAGTATAAATTATATAAGAAAAAAATGAATAGCTTTAAATTTGAATTTTTCCCTACGCTATAAATTTTATTTTTAACGAATATCTACGTGCATATAGTAGGTATATGTTGATATATAATTAAACAATTTTATCATTTAAATCACTTGAATGTTTTAGTATTTATATTATGGTGAAAAATGTATTTGAAAAGAGAAATTGATCAATGTAAAAAATATGTGGTATAACTATTTTAAAATGTATTCACCCTTTTGAAATATTACATAATACAATGTAAATTAGCAATAATAAAGTTTAGAAGAAGATAAATGTCAATTATTGTGACATATCGTTAAAATCATTTTTCAAATAAAAAATAATACCTAATTTGATACTATACCCTTACAAATAACGTTACAGTGTCAAAGTTTATAATTTTTAATTTTACGTCTTTCTACTAAACACTATTATCCACGCCTATTGATTAATTTATGTAATTAGTGTGCAGTGTGCTAAAAACGAAAGCCAGTAAAATTACATATACTATTGGTGCCTGTATAATGAAAATCAGTAAGATAGAATATTTATACAGATTATAATTATTGTTTATTGTAATCAGTATTACTCTGCGTTTCACAATACATATTAGCTGTAATATACTTCACTCATTCAAAATTGAATATTTCAATTAATATATGTAAATAAATATTTTATTTTCTGTAGGTATGACAACATATTATAATCAAAAATGTATTGTTAAGGTCCTCATGAAGTTACGATTCATTCAATGAGAAGTCTTATGTCGAAATTAAACCGTGATTAATATTGTTAAGGCTCGAACGGGTGAATTAATTCATTATTTTAACATTAGGGAATATTGATTCATAGTTGTAACTTACTTGTTCAGACTTAAAGCAAGCTGTATTGTTAAAATATGACTTGTAAAAATCACTATTAACAAAAATTTTTTTTATTTGATAAGTTTATTATGTGTCCTTTTAACATTTAATTTAATATAATAAGATAATGCGAAAATCTAAAATTTAATTTTTTTGTTTGATTTTAATTTAATATTTTTATTTTCAATTACATACCATAATAACACGGCGATACATCAGAGAGCCCAGAAAGAAGAGGAATTGATTTTGGATTATGAAAACAGTCTTCTAGGCTTGGATCAGTTTGTGGATGAGAAAAGACATTATTTGGGAGAATAAACTTGTACATTGTCATGCCCGATTTGGTCACTTCATCTAAAAAAAAAAGTATTAATATTAAAACTTAAATTACAAGCTGACATGTTGAGATTTTCTGCACGTACTTTTATATTTTAATGGTGTCACTCGGCACATGGTTTTTCTCAAGTATTTCAATGTGTCATTTTTTGATACAAACTGATGGTACGTAACACCTTCAGAAGAACCCTGTACACTATCGCACTTTGAATCCTCCCAAATTCCAAGATTAGGTTTACCATGGTACTTATCTACTGTGAAAAACCTTCGCCCATTTTCCGGACCCATGAATACGGTAACTTCATCCGTAAATTTGTTATAAATCTAAACATATTTAAAAGTATAAAATTTTCTAATATTTAACTTATTATGTAAGGATATTAAATCATAAAAATAAATAAAACAGGTACCTATTGGCTACTGGTAAAAATTGTGAATATTTGTAACACATTCATTTTTCACTTTTGTTGTGATTATTATTTACGTGTGATTAATATAATTATCAAACATACAATAGAGTATAATACTATTCTATTATATAGAATAAATATCATCTATTGAATGCATTAATTTTTTTTGGTTTTTTGAAAATATTAATTAAAAATGTTGATAAATTAACTACCTGGTATAATATACCCATATTTTCTTCAGGAACTAAACCAGGCATCATGGTTTTTGCTTTTTGGACTAACGGGTCAGTTAAATTCCATAAACAATCATTAATAGATGTCTTGATAAACATTTTTGTATCCAACATATCCATCATTAATTTAAAACCATACTTAGTAAAATAAGAAGCATCCCATAAATATGATGCCATTCCCTGTGTAAAAATAAAAATAAATAAATAAAAACTGGTAAAAGTTATATTGCAATCAATTTATTGTATAGGCACAATAAATATTAATTTTTTGTTAATTTAATATTAAAATATGATATTATCTTATCTTAAGTAATTGTCAATCAATTATTCTTATGAGTCATGAATATTACTTGCTTTATCATGTTTAAACTTTAAAATTATTATTATATTTTTAAATGTTTAGTTTTTAGAACTATTCATTAAGCAACTAACTATTATAAAGAAATTATTTTAATTTTTATATGATACTTATTTTTTCTAAACGCAAAATGTTATTAAAATATTATATTTATTATACAGTTAAATTTTTTAGATAAAATTATAGACGCAGTAATGTTTGTTTGAAAAATAATCAAAATTATAAAATAAATGTATTTAAAGCCTAATTGTATTTATTAAATTAAACTAGGTATCACAAAAAAATTTTTCTGTATGCATAATATTAATATATATAATATATATATATAAATTAAAAAATAAAATAATTAAGTCATTAAGTCATTAAAATAATTAAATAAATAAATCATTCAAACTTAATTTATAAAATTCACTATTTATATTTTAAAATAAATTAAAATGTGCTAAGGTTTATTAAAATTGTGACTCATTAAGGTTTTCTACAGAAATATATTATTGGCTCAGAGATCCAAAGTTTTAGTAATCTCAAAATAGAATACCTAGTCAAAAATTACCTATGCTATTATACACTTTTTCAAATCACTGATGTTTTTATCATTTGTATTATTGATTACTAAAATATGAAATATCTAAAAATTTTTAATCATGATTTTGGCAAAAATTATGTTTTTACATAAAAAAGTTTTGAATTAAATTTTGAAAGAAAAATATATTGTTAAGTATTTTAAAATACACTGTAAAAACATAAACATATAATATTGAAACAATAAAAAATTAATTAATTAAATTTTTGAGTATTACCTATATCGAATTAAAAACTAAAAATTTTAAAGATATAAAAATAAAGTATTTTATTTTATTTGTTATCGATTAAAAAAAAATAAATATCCATAATATAATGTAACATTCACGTGTTATAGTGTAACGTCTGTAAGTCTGTAACTTTTAAACTGACAATAATAATAATAATAATAATAATAATAATAATGATACAGTATTTATACCTAATATTGTAATTAACAAAAAATACTAATGATCTAATTGATTCATTTCGTGTAACATTATTACAATCATTATTTCAAATTAACATAAATTGTGATATTATTTTAAAATTAATTTTTAATGAATTTTTGTGTTGTTTCTGGAAACTGTATTTATTGATAATTATATAAATTACAAAGCTTTACATCTTTTTAACGATTTAATTATTATTGACTGTAATATTTGATGTAAATAATAATGTTTATTGCTATTATAATAATATTGACATTACACGTAATCAGTTTTTCATATTTTCATTACGTACCAATGCGGCAAAGTTGGGTAGTATTAATTTAGCGTCCAAACTAATGTTTGTCATTTCTGGCAAGAACACGGCTGTTCTTGTGGCCACATAAGTCATTGTACCATTGTCGTTGAATCTAACATCACTGTGTCGTAATAATTCTCTGGAAGCAAATCACATAAAAAATATCCTGTAAACGTCATTGTATAAATAATGAATTAGCAACAAATCATTTTTAGATATAGGAATATACATTTAACGGTTACACGTACAAATATAAGTACACGCAAGATTATATAATAGTGTTAACACTTACATTTATCGGAAATCAAAATATTTCTCTTTGACACATACCAAATGGCTAATTAACGCATCAAAAATTTAAATAAATGTTATTATTATAAAGGTAGACGATTTAAAGAATTGTTTAAATTAATTAAATATTTGTTGTATCTCTTATATCATGAGTGTAATCAAAAAAATAATTTATAAATAAATGATAAATCTGTTACCAGCTATCATAATATCGTACGCATATGTTTTTTTTTTATACCTTAGAATATGAAAATTTTTACAAGCTTTAAATTTATTATATTTTAAAGTTGTATTCTTCATTTAAAATATAATAGTATCTACCTATTTACTACATGTTATATTCTATTTTATATACTCGTATACATATTATGTAACCGGAAATTTTGAAAAAAAAGATGTAAATTTCTAATTAGGGAAAGAAATAATGTCATCTCCTAATACATGTTATCATTTTCTAATGATAGCAGACAACGATACGTATATCATAGTAATATTATGTATTTAGAAAAAGCAGGCAAATTATATTAAAATATTTTAATACAATTTTAATAAAAAATTAAAGTATAAAATTAAATTTTATAGAAAGAACTTTGTAGTTTAGGAAATGATACACAATTACTGATTAATGACTCATATTAGTCATATTTCATATATTCGTAGAAATTTATATAATAAAATAACTAAATATCACCCACAATTTCCCAAGAATATAAATGAAGTACACGAAACTCTAATAAATATGAATATAATAACTAACAATAATGAACATTTTTACTAATTAATGATAAGGAAATAAATATAATTATATTTACATGTCTTACAAATTTAAAATACTTGTGTTTTATGGAAAATATTTTTCGTGAATAAAACATTTCAATTCTGTACTAAATATTTTTATCAGTATTTTGCACTGCATAGCTTTCAAAGTGGTATATATATGTCTCTGGCATGCGCATTGCTTCCCAATAAAAGTACATCGACTTGTGAAAGTTTCTTTAGTAAGTTATGTGATGCATGTTTGATCGAAGGTTTCATACTTAACCCAAAAATTTTTATAATTGATTTTGAGATTGGAATACACAAAGTGGTTCGCAGTTTATGGCTAAAAACAGTAGTAATTTTCATCTCGGTTAAGCGTGATTTAAAAAATTACAAAATTTGGGCTTGTCTTATATTTATATTGAAAAAGATACAGATGAAGGAGTATTTTTAAATTATATTTTTGGTTTTCCATTTCTCGAACCTGATGAAGTCGAAGATTCATTTGTTTTTGATTTAATTGCTTACATGCAATTTAATGATTAAATAGTAAAATTTTGTGACTATTTAACAGAAACTTATATGCAAAAAATGTTCCCTTTTCCTTCCTTCTTTGTGAGATCTAAATCAGAAATTATAACGAATAATGTGTGTGAATCATTTCATTCGAAATTTAATGCCTAGTTTTACCATTATCATCCATCACTCTATAAATATATAGATGTTTTACAGAATATTCAAGTTGATACATATATAAAAATTAGAAGTGCAGAAGAAGGTGTTGTATAACAAAGAAATAAAATAACGACTCAAAAATACAAATTTATAAACGAACTACGACAAATGAAAGAAGATGGACGAATTTCAAGGTATGAATTTTAGAAAAAAAGTAGATTTTAAGAACGAACAGTAAAATATTAAATACATTTATTAGAGTACCTAATCAATAATTATTGTATTATTAATTTATTATTTCAATTTTAATTTTTTTGAATCTATTAAAAACAATATGTCTATGTTATTAGATATCAAATGATGTACAAACGTTATCGATCAGGAAGGTAGGTCACCAATCAAATGTATACCTATACATATCTATACCATAATTAAGATATTAGTTCTTAATACTAAATATTAAGACATTAGATACACTATATCTAATTAAATGATTAACGCATATGTGTTTTCGTATCGGTATATATATATAGTATTTACATTTATTATATAATAAATTGTATAAAATGAATAGTCGCAGTTTGTACAACAATGTATCTTATCGGTTTTGTTGCAGAATGTATAATGTTAGATTTTTTTTTTGGCGCAGTTTACATATCGACTTTTAGAAAAGGTATAATTTTGTCGCAGTTTACCATCTCCCGTAAATTGTTGTAAAAAATAAAACAACAAAAATGGTTTTATAGTTAAAAATTCGTTTTGCTAAATGAATAGGAATTGTTAGTTGTTTGTCATTAATATAGATATGTATACATTTTTAACATAGTTCAAGGGCTTCAAGATAATAAATAAAAAATAAAACTGTTCATAAGAAATATTGAGTTTACATTTAAAATTTTATTGGTTTTCAAACCTACGATGAATTTAAATAATAATATATATATATATTATGTATTCATTACTTAGTATCAACTGAATAAGTTCAATGACAATGTGTAGGTACAAATATCTACCTGATACTGCCAATAGAGATACCTGCACGGCTGCATCAATAGATTATATTGTATATTTGACTTTGAATGTTATCATCGCATTGTCTTCGTAGGTGAAATGTTACGACTTAAATGTTTGTATAGTCTTAAAATTTGTTTTATTATCAATTGTTATTTGTTTTATAAATTGTCGGTACATACTATATCATTAATTTTAATATTCTAACTACTCGTCTATTGCATATTGCTGTTACAATGTGTAGGTAAATACAAATTATTAATTTCATATTGTTTAAATGCTATTAGACAGTTATACAAACAAATCTATAAGACACCCAAAAATTGTGCAAGTTAATTAATTTGTTAAGTGGTCACTGGTCAGCGCACTATAGCACAATGTTTCGAAATCATAGAATTAATTTTTTATTACTGGTATAGCAGTATGATTTATTAATTAATAATTATTTTAATCATCTAATTATTGTCTGTTTGTTATTTTTAAGAACCAATTGAAATAATAAGGAATTTATATCAAAATCTAGGAAACAATAAATGTAGGTACTAATTTATTAGACGATGCATAATCGATGATATTGAATTGAGTCTAGCTTATTATTTTAATATCTTTGAATTGAGTCCGTAAAGATAAAATGTCATAACTACCTATACAATCAGTGACAAATTTTTAATATTTTGTTATATTTCCAAAAATAATAAGATAAGTATGTATTTGAAATTTCCAAATTATTATTTTCACTATCTATATTATGATAACATTTTCAACAAATTTTAACTCTTTTTGAAATATTTATAGGTATGACAAATTATCAATTTTTTTTTAGTTTTTTTTCTATAACTGTTGATAAAAAATATTCTCTAAGTAAAAAGTACCTTTATTTATTATTATTTTTAATATTTTTTAAATAATTGACTTTTTATACTTATCATAACAATTAAAAAAAGGGAGTCAACTCGAATAACCTAAGAATAATGGTAGGACTCAATTTCGATAACTCAAAAGTATTTGCAGGACTCAATTCAATATTTGGGATTTAATTAAATGTTATCCATTCAGCTGATATCGTGAGACCGTACTTAAAGGTCGTTAGATTTTTTAAATGTTAACACAATATTATTATATATTTATTCAATTTTCTTTTATTGGTTTTATTTGAATAATTCAATTTAAAAAATAAAATGAGAATCGTTTAGTTTTTATTTGACACGTATATTATTTTTTTTTACATTCAATATTCGAACATATTATATTTTATACAATATTATTGAAACAATCATTGCTTTTTTTTGAAAATTTCAAATTTCTTTCTTTCTTGATTAAAAAAATATATATGTATACTATATTTGTTTTTAATTATTAAATTAAATAATTTTCTAATAAATATTATTGCTTACCTGAATACTATTGGACCAATTTCGTTTAGTTCCAGTTTACTATCGATTCCATTCTCAAATCGTTCACTGTTTGTTACATTAAATAGGTACACTCTAAGCAAAACTTCATCAGGAGGATTCTTCCACCACTCATATGCTGGTAGACCACGAACCATTTTTAGTCTCTTATAAATCAAAAATACAAAATAAAATACATTAATATTTTGACCATACTAACAATAAAAATATTAATGATATAATAATGTTATCGTAAAAAAATAACGAACCCTCATACAAGATTTAAAAAAATAATAATTTTTTGTAGCTACCATTCAACATTTTAAGTAAAAGAGTTATCGTAAAAGGCTTTTTTAATACAAATTGTCAAAATATAATTTAAAACATTTATTTAAGTTAGATACGATTGTTAAATCGTTAACAGTGTTCGGAACAACAGTGTTCGGAACGTTCACTAAAAAAATGAATTTGTTCACGTTCGTGTTTTTTTCCAATGAACGCGTTCACATTCACGTTCATTGAAAAATGAATATGTTCATTAAATGTTATTACTTTTTTTTATATAAATCATTTACTTGTAGTCAATATAAAAATTCATAAACATATACGTCTCAATCTAAAAATGAAAACACAATTTAAACTTTAGAGCATAAACATTTTGATAAGAATTTTAAAATTGTACAATTATAAAAATACTAGAGCACTAGGCACACAGATGAGATTTTAATAATTTGTCATCAAATAAAATATATGATAGGAGTTATAAAAGGAAAATATTATTATATAAAATAAAATAATCAATACATTTTATGCATAATATATTTAATAAATAGTAAAAAAATTGAGCGTTTTGAAAATCGTTCAAATTCATTAAAAAAATATAAATATCGTTTGCGTTCATACTTTATTTGAAAAAACGTGTGACATTCGCTTATCGTTCACTAACGGTGAACGTGAAGATGTGAACGTGCGTTCATGAACAACGTTCTTTCCAAACACTGGTAATTATTGTGGTTTAATGAGGACATATCAATATATGCATGTGTTGTAGGAGAGATTTATATAAAAATAAAAAATATTTTTTACATATTTGTATGCACTCAGAAGTCGGAACAAAAAAAATTATATATAAATTATGATTATGGAGTTTAACACGAAATGTTTTTTAATGTAATTTGGCAAGTTCATTGACTTTCGATGTGCGTATAGATCATAAAATGTGATATAATAATAAATTATTATTACGAAGTGTAAACCTAAGATTGTAGAAAATTATTTATGCAACATAAAAAAAAAAAAATAACAATAATAATATTGTTTAATTTAATATATTATATTATTATATTATGTGATAAATAGCAACACGATTAACAAATGATCGTTGTATGTTGTTAACTGTGTGTATTTATATTTTATATTGTAGTTATAATAAATATTTTATTAAGACGTTAATTCTACCATTGACTTTAATGCATTATTGACAGACGTAAGAGTATAGTAAAAGTATATATAATATATATATATATTGTGTTCACCAAAAATTCAAAAACAATAATAATAATAAAAAAAAAATTAAATCAAATATATTAAGGCTTTAAGTACGTGTGCACTTTATATATTATATATATATAGTATAGTCTGCACCTAATTGAGCTAAATGTTGCTATGTCTGTGTGTATTATGTATGTATAATATACTTACCATTAAAATAAGTTGCACAATAGTATAATACACACACACACACATATATACATAATATTTTAACGGCTGAATAATATTCCAGTTTAGCCGATTCAATGTAGCAGGAGTTAGATTTGTAGTAATCGTATAAGTAATATATATAATAAAGTAGAAAAAGGTAATAGTTTTGTTGGTGGTGTAGTAGTATTATAATAGTAATACTGAATTAATAAGACACCTGTGGGCAATACAGGTTTTCTTTAGATAAAAAAATAATAGGTATGTATAGATACTAGTATAGTAGTATATAATAGAAAAGAAAAATATTCGGTTACTTTGATGTATTCAAGACATCTTCGATGGATTATCAGTGGGCTGTTAACATATCTTAAGCTTTATCGACTGTCGTAACTTTATATAAATGAATATTTTATTACGGAGTGATTCACACAGGACGTGTATCACATTAAAGTGCATGCAATATATTTTGAACACGCCACGCTGTCTGCTGCATATTCTGAAGTGGACACCAACTGAGTTGGATTTTCGTATAGAACGATTATAATATAATATATAGCGGTAGTGTTTATATATATATAGTTTATACACATATGTATAATAAATAATATAAATATCAAATTAATTAAGATCCTACACGTTTCTAATTTCCTATGGGCGTAATATTCGAATACTGAATTAATGCATGTCCATTAAAATAGTGAAAATAGTTGTCCGAAGATCGAATAACAAGAAAATATTGTAAATTGTGATGTTCCTAAAAAAGAACGCTACTTAACTAATGTGTGATACGCCAAAACCTTAGATATAAACATACAATCCACGGAAGAAATATAGGTATTAGCGAAACGCTATATAAGTGAGGAATATTATTGAAATTTATTTAGAAATTACTAGAAATTTTATTTTCTTAACTATGAATTTGTATTATTGTTATAAAATCTTTTGTTTCGTTAAGCTCCGATCAAATTGTTTTTTTAATTCTATAATTATTACTTTAAATGTAATATTTTGTGGTCGGTGATTGGAAAGCTATAGAATAATTAGATTTTTAATATTACGTTTTATTTCCAGTTTATTTGTGTTTTTCATAAAGTTAACATTAGAAAATGGTTCAATAAATGGCCTACTTATAGTTTAAAGGAGTAAATATAAATTATAAATTTGCTCTAAATTTATTTTTTAAATATTTGACACCCATAATTGTATTAGTTATTAGCTTCTCTGCAGTACTTAAAATATGTTATTTAAGTTATGATATCTAAAACTCTTTAATTGTAACGAAGTTTGTGGATTTTCAATTTTCGTGATAAGTACATATTATGTGTTCCTATGTTATTTAAAAAAAAAAAAAAAATAGGCTCTTGAATCCTTATTACGTTGTAATGGTATGTTATTTAAATTTTAATAGTATTCCACTGATAATCGTATATGCTCACTAAATATCCATTCATCGCACGCAAAGAATTATAATTTTTTCCATATATGTTATGTTTGAAATTATATAAAAAAAAAACTAATAACGACTTTCCGAAATAGCTTGTAAATTAGTAATTTGTTTTCTTTAAATACAAACATGGTGTAGGTAAAAATTTTTACGTTGATCGAGACGTCGAGTATTTTGTGCAAAAATCAATATTATGGGACCAAATATTGTTAAAGACAATATTTCATTTATATTCCTTTTTCGTAAGCAATATGTTAGTATTTTGGTTTGGTATGTTTACAATATTACTGTCTACCTATATGACTATATATAGGTAATGCGTGTAATTACCTAATATTCTATAAGATTACAAAATAACTAATAAGTACTTACCTCATTCATTAATATGTTAAATGGTGTGTATACTATTGTAATAGTGCCCACGAGGAATAATACTAATGCTGAGAATATATAGAATGAGTTCCCTGAAAATAAAATAAATATTTTGATATTAGTAAAATGAAAACACGTGTTCTATTTGTTTTGAGGTATATATGATTGTAGTTGAAGAAGAAACTATGTGCTATGTGAATAACTTAACAAATAATGTTAACAATAATATTTTTGTTATCTATATAAAAGAGCTCGGATGATTCTTTTGGACATGTAACTTTATGTAGGTACATTGTGAAATCAAATGCAAGTCACTGTAGTCTTTAAATAATGGAATATAAATAATTAAGTACATATTGAAGATTGAACACATCAAGTAAAAATAGCAAATACATTTATGTTTTGCCTCTAGATAATAATTATAATAACCTGGCTTACATTAATTTATTTTAAATATATTTTTAAACCTCAAGAAATAATAAATGTGTCTAAGTATTAAATTAATGATGAAGTATTTTATTAAATTGTGAGTTTTCAGTAAATATATTCCATGTCTTAATACTTGAATAATGAGACTTATTTTAATTTCATAATTCTTTATTACATAGAAGTGAATATTTTATAATTTTTTGTATTTATTGTTATCTTTGGTATTTATAAAAAATAAAGGTATTATTGCTAATATATGCTAATTCATACATATTTATATATAGTTTTAAATCAAATATTTTATAGGTGATACTTCGCATATGGTTACTCGGAACTCTTAAGTTTAAATGGAATAAAAAATTCGTATTACCGATAATTTCGAGTTAATTCTGTTGTTAGAAGGAATATTTTGTCTTGAGTAACGAGGTAGAACTACTAAGTATTTTCCCAATTTCACTTTTTCTGTCATTTATTTATTCATAATTAAAATTACTTATTGTACCATTTTATTAATAAATTACCCGCGGCGACACAAGCCATTGGGAAACATGTTATATAACATATTAGGCTTAATTTTAATTATTGAAAATATAAGTATTGGCTACTGGCTAGTTTACAATTTTTGAAACAATAAGTTAGGTACTTAAGTATGTAATTTATAGTTAATTTATAAGGATATGTTAAAGCCAAGAGAGATTAACGTATTTTTAATGTACATGATTGATAAAACTGCAATAAGGTTTCCACGCTGCCGGGCCACCATCATGTTATTCATGATGTTATATTTTATTACCAAACTTATTTATTATACATAAATATTACAGATAGAAAATGTTAATGTTATTTTATTTAAATAAATAAATATATATTGAAAATAAATTGTAATTATTATTAAATATAATGTATGTGTAACATTATCATAACATAATCTGCTTATGAGTGATTGGATTTTTTTTTATTTTGATTTATGATTTTTAAAGGTGATCTATAATCCTCCAAAATAAGAGAATAAAATTTATATTTAGTGTTATTAATATTATTTTCTAATAATAATCTGAAATCATATTTATCATGAACTTGATCTAAACCCCATATTATTATACTTCTCCAACTTAAAGAAATATACTACCTTTTTATCTACTCGATATAATTTTTATATTTTTGTCTTTTTGTTAATATTTTTATAAAAAGTAATATAAAATTTTAAATTTATTAATAAAATATGAGCTATAATTATTTATACGAATTAATCAATAGAAAACGTTATTTACAATAAACAAATGTTGGTGACTAAAATTATTTTATGTCATATAAAATATAAGCTAGATTTATAAATTAATTTTCTTGTATATTCATTATTATTTTGCATTAATTATCTACAGATTTTCCAAAAATTACAGATTTATATGAAAAAAATCTCATCAATAACACATAAACCAACATATTTTCTCAACAAATCAGAAAATTAATAACTAGCTTATAAAATAATATTTAATTGTGAAATATATAATTTAAAAGATAAAAAATGTTTTGATTAAAATATTATTATATATAAATACGTACTTGTTAATTTAAGAGTATATACACGTTTTGTACAAAATTGTAGGGATCAAGAAGGATTTTTTACACAGATTAACAAAAAAAAAAAAATATATATATATGAGTATTACAGGCATCCAAAAATGTGGTATTTTTTTATATCTATGCTTCTTATACTCTACAACAATAACCTATAGTTAAAATTCAAATTGATAATAAAAATAATCATGATACTTAAAGTAAAAATGTTGTAAGGCTATAAAAAAATAAGTATAAATACAAGTAATGTTAAGTTTCTTGTATTCAAAATATGTATAATGATAGGTCGGTCAGTAAGATAGTGAGCAAACATAATTATAGACGACTTTTAAATGGATAAATTACTTATTATGTAACATTAACTTTATAATATAAAAATTATTTTTACAAAAAAAAAAAAAACCTTTATCGATGAATTAGAATAGTTATTTTTCTAAAGAAATTTTAATTTTTTCAGTTCCTATGAAATTAGATATTATGTCAGTGTCCACTATCCATCATTTCAACGATATTATAATGAATATTATAAGCGCGTAAAACGTATATCTTAAAATGCATTATTAAAATGCATGTATGTGTATGAACCTACTGTTATTATTATAACTTATATTTCAAGAAATACTTAAAAAAAAGAATTATATCCGGCCTGCGATTTACCCTTGGGCTAACATTTGCGTCGATGTTTCTTAATTATTTTTACAAGATGATTCTCATTTTAAAATTCCATGCAATTGAGTTGGATTATGGGCGCTCCTACAAAGCATTATATGCGGTGCCTATAGACTCGGGCTAATGGTTAACCCGTAGCCAGTGGCCGTTATATACTAATGATTCATCAATTTAATGTTGACTATTATAATATACATAATTGAAATGGGTTGTCTATAAATTATAGATTTAATGAAAGTTATATAATCGTACGTACATGAGAACGTTTTCAATTATTGTTGATGGATTGGAATTTTAGGAGGTTTTGGACTTTTGAACTGAATACAATATATTATATTTTAATTATGAAAAAACTTAAAGTTTCTAATAAATTACAAATTTATTCTCGGGTTATATGCAATTTAGAATAAACATAAACATGTTTAACTCAAAAATTAAGTAGTAATGAAAAGTCTGTAGGCAGGTAAAATAAATGTTAAGATATTAAACGCACAATCAAAAAGGACTTTTAATATGCAGAGTGAAATTATCATATCAAATCGAAAGAAAATTGTACTACGTAAATTGTAATTACTATATAGTAATTAGCAATAGCTCCTTTCAGTACCTGAAATTATTTTGTAAAATTCAAAAATATCTTTGTCTAACTCCTTAACCGTTATAAATAATTGTTATTCGAACATCACCAATTTGCCATTAATAATAGCAAATATCGTATTTAATATTAATTCTAGCTCGAACCGAAGATTAAATCTGCTGAAGCTCTCTATGAAATCATTGAGAGTGATGTGGTGCGTCACGATTGATCAATTTTCCCTTTTTTAGTTGATAAAATCTCAAAACAATTGCGTGACAAATTATTTATGTATTCATAAACAACATACTGAACATTATAAATTATAATATTCTTTACAATATGTACTAAAAAAATAATACTTTTTTCCAAATAAAATATAGTATATTGTGTAACTAGGTTAAAATATGTATAAAAATTCATAAAATTCTACATAATTGTTTGACTATACTGGGGGTTGAAAGAATTTATAATAAAATATTAATAGACAGATAATTGATACATCATAATTTTCAGTGTTAATACGATAATAAAAGTAATAATAATAATTATATTAAGTTCTACTTTAACTTATTAATTATTAAAAAATAAATATATTAATGTTTATTTGAAAAAAGAAAAAACTAAAATATTTTAATCAAACCAACAATGATCAATGATCATAATATGTTATTAATATTATTTATTTTAAAATGTATAAATTATGTATTTAATATATTATTTTATGAATTATGATGTGTATAATTAATAAGTGTTCTATGTTGTACATAATTCATTTCGTGTCTAATCGTATTATGGTTTTATTATTATTATTATACATTAATTTACACTTGAATAGTTTTACAAATTACATTAATAAAATATTTAAAAATATGTTAAAAAATATAAGCATAATGAAAACATTTTATCATGTAACTAGAGATCGGTGCGCATTTGAGTCATGATTTACAAGTCAAAAAAGAAAATTTTACTTATGATAGGGTTTTTTATTTACTTATCATGTAAGTTAATAGGAGCACGAAATATGTAAGATATATTATTTTAATTAATATGAATTAGTAATTTTTTAATAGACACGTAAAAGTTAACGCTTAAACAGGCTTTTATAATTTTTATGACAATAAATAGCGTTTTTATATTTTTTCCAAAAAACAATAAATTGAAACTTAGTTTTTGCCTTATAAACCGTGTCAAGTTTATGAGCATAATCGATTATGTCGAACTTCAAATTACAGTTTCTAGTAATAATAATCTATTATAGGTAAGTAATGTTCGGGGTCAACGGCAGTGTTGTGATGTAATAATTTCCAGTTGCTTAGTGAAATGGAAATTTAACGGAATTTTATAAAAAAAAAAATAGCGTATGTTAAGTGCCCTTGACCAGTTGACCAACTTGATAGAGTATTCCAAAAAGAGATGAACAAAATATACTGGTAATTGTATAATATTTGCTGCGTAGTGCTCGATTGTAGTAGGGGTACTAAGTACTTTTTTCATTGTTTATAATAATTTTTAATGAATCGTGTGAATTGTTAAACAGATTCGTATTTACAAATTATGGTTGAAAGTACCTTATGGTTTGATTTAATTTTAGAATCAGTAAAAAATATTAATCTATATTAATTGTTTTATTAAATAAATTAATATAATTAATGCATATATACATTCATATCATTGCAATATTGCATTAATTATTATTCATTATTATAATTATAGAGTGCATTTTATCAACTTCCAGATCACAATTTTTTATTAAAAATCGGATATGCTTCTTACTGTTAATATTATGATATATGAATTGATAAATACCTAATAATAATATTATAAATACATTGTACAAAGAAAATTATTTTTCGATTACAAATTATTTAAACCAATAAATTTGTAAACAAAAGTGATGAAAACTGTACGTTATAATGAATTAACAAATTTTGAAATTTAGAAAAAATGTACTTAAAAACTGTTGATGTGTTTAATTTTCAATTTTATCTCTAGATATTAGTTAGTCCCTTTGAAACATCCTGATTAATAACTAGTTCCTGGTCCAAGGCAGTGTTAAAGAACATTTTTACATTAGCCATCAATTAATCACACATTTTAGCGTGGGTGTTATTGTTAAATATTTTTTTAATCGTTATTTCGTCGTTTGTAAAGTTAAAGGTCATTCAATTTTACCTTCAATAGTAATGATCAAAAATTTAATAACATACTATTATTCTGTTATTAATAAACAGGCATCGAATAGATACGATATGGATATCATGTGAGCACGATTTTTGTATTAAAATATGCTGGGAAATTTTAGAAACTTGTTAATTATTTATTTTATGCATAATATTGCGTGAAGATGTACCAGGATGGTATTTTGTTTTTGTATATTTTGCGATTTTAATGATTTGATAAGTTATAAATATTAATTTAAATCGTACTTACGCGAAATGAAGACTATAAAAAAATTAATAGTTTCTTGAAAAGATATTGATTTTATTTTCCATAAAACTTTTATGTGAATATAATTCAATTATGAATAACATATGAATAATATTATATTTGTTTTTAACAGATTCATATGCTTAGTGGATATGGATTTTATTAAGCATAGATAAATAAGAAGTATGTAAATCAATGCAATACTGCAATAGCAAGCAAATAAATACAAAATTTCAGCAATTTTCCAATTATATATTTCCAAATTACATTTAATCGGACAAATTAATTTGTATGTAGAAACTGAAATGCATACATGATAAATAACTACATCAATATTACACTATTATTTATTATGACGCAATTATGTATTGAGACTTTCCCTCGTGTTAGAAAGATAAGATAACTATTGTGGTAAAGACTATGATTCTATATGTTGTAATTTAGGTTCAAAATAGTTTTGCAATTCTAAGTAATGCGTCAAATATAATTATCTTAATGATAATGCTGGCACTCCTAAATGATACAGCAAATAAGATGTTTAATAACAATTGTGTTATCGATTTTTGATTAACTGTTTCAATATTTATAAGCTATATTATTATAATGTGTTCATATTCTTTAAAATCAATAAAATAAGGCTGATACCATCTTAAACAAAATTTTTAATTTTAAAATCTTAAGCTGTGAATATAAGAAATAACAACTATAATTTCATGGAAACGCTATTGAATTTAGCATATTTAGTATAATTAAGTTTTAAATTTTGTTATATCATAAGCATTAAGTCACCGTAGGCACGAATACAGTGAAGTGAGGTGCATAATAGGGCACCCTCAATTGGTCACGTTTTATAATGATTTTTAAGACTCACATCTACGTTATGTACTTATATCTATGACATTATTTGAATTAAAAAAAAATATCTGGCTTCAAAAATTATTTCTGAAGTTTACAACACACTACTTGATAGATGTTGCCAAAAATAAAATGACTTCTTGAACATTATAATAAAATATATAACAATTTTTAGGTATGTAAACTAATACATAAAATTACATTCTATGCATAGTCATTACTCATGCAGTGTTTACTAGGACACTAATTTACGATTCTATAGTAAAATATAAACAATAATTACCTATAGTTTTAAAATGCGATGCGTTGTGCATAGTAATTGAAGTTTCTAAAACGATTATATTATTATCTATAAACTATACATGATAAATACTAGCAAAAAGGTTATAATATATTATACTCCTATAACACATAGCACTAAATAATTTAATAAATTTAATAATATAACTAAAACTACACAGTTATCACTATTCTCAGTAAGATTATATTATACTCCAAAATATCAACAATGATAAATTAGTGACCATGATAACAAAAGTCGTACTAAAATAATTAGCCATTCAAATCATGTCAATAATAATTCTGAATCCTAGCCCGTAGTCACGCAACTTTGATTACTTTTGTAATGTAGGTATGTGTATTGTATTAATAAGGATAGGTTATGTGATTTTTAGTCGTCGACAATAAAGTATAGTATCTAATCAATTAATGTGTATTTATTTGTAATAAAATATTGTGTATGAATTATATACCCAAACATTATTAGTAAACCAACAATCTACACATTTAGTATAGTTATACATACATTATACATTTTACTCATTTTACTAATGAGATTATATGATTAAAAAATGTGAGTTATTCTGATTCATAAAAAACTTGATCATTTAATGGTAGGTAATAGAATCGTTAAAGATTATAACATCAGCAGGCTTGAATTAAAGATTTTGGTGTTTAGTGACTATTTTTTTTATTGGAACCTCTATTTTAAAGTTTTTATTATGAAGATACGTTATTTCATATCTATTATATAATTTTATATTAACAATATAATTTTTTTTTTTAATTTAACTGAAAAAATGAATGTTATTATTTTAACATATCTAAAAGATACTGCTATAGCCTCTTTAGCTCCGAGCCTAAATATCAGCGTATCAGCGTGTGAGTTCAACGAGTTTTCGAAATAAATCTTGAAATTTTTAGAAAGGCGTGTTGTATTCTATAATTATTCAAAGTATAGAGACTAGGGTTCATCGTTGCACGATTTGTTTTGATCATTCTAAAACCATGCTCATGCTTTACTCTTCAACGTATTGTAATGAAGAATAATTTTTTTTTAATGCTTTTCTGCTCAAAGAAAATATATTGTCTTTGTTGTTTTTATCGCTACATTAACTACTCGCCGTCGTGAGTTCATCTGGATTTGATTGCCCTTAACCTATATGATCTAATAACGAAATAGCGTACACGTTCTGCAGTACCTAGTGCATAGACCCGAATCAAGGTGAATTACTTTTTCTCCCCGTATTCAACCAGTGGCACTTTCTTTGAATAAATGTCTGGCGCAGAATACAACCACACTTTTAAAACATACATGCGATTGACTTTATTTGCAATTAAATTATTAATGAAGAAATAATAATAAAAATATATATTTATAAATAAATAAATAGTTTTTGTAAAAATTATAAAAATCTTCTTTACCTATTGTTATTCACGTATCATAAAAAATTGTTGTATTTACTGTTCATCCATAGGTTTATTTACAATTTATAAAATATTTATCATTAATAGCCCACAGCCCTATGACTACTTTGCTGTCTTAACTTTTTGCACTTATATTAATAGATATTAACGGGCTGAATTTAAATATGCAATTAGTTTTTTTCTAGCACGTCTAGTTTTTCTACAATTTGAATTTTAAAATTTTAAATATTGTATTTTCTGTATAGTCATACAATAATATGCGGTATATTCTCAAGTCGAATTATTATTATAAACTTAATATTATGTAGTTTATACTTTACTAAAACTATTTAATCTTATCTTTATTAAATTGTTTATTATATAGTAGTTCAATTATTAAATATATTTTTAAACTCATAAAATTGATGTTTATTCTCTATAGTTCCGTTTATTTTATTTTTTATAAAATATCCGAGTTCTACATCACATTTTTAAAATTTTATACGGGTGATTTTTTTTTTTGTAATATATATAAAATATTAAAAAAAAGATGTTGTAAAAACAATTCAAATTATAATGAAATAACGAAATAACATAACAAATTTTGTTAAAAATATATACCACGAATACTTTGGTATTCATTTAGATCAAAATAAATCATGGGTACCCTATATTGCTTGCCGATCCTGTGTTGAAAGTTTTTGAAATTGGAAACGAGGTTAACGTTTATCAATGCCTTTTGTAGTACCAATGGTTTGGCGAGAACTAAAAAATCATATTGACGATTGCTATTTTTGTATTGTTTATATTTTCGGTTATAATAAAAAATATAAATCAAAGCTAATTTATCCAAATTTACCTTCTGCTTTACGACCTATACCACATGGCCTAGAATTACCAGTAGGTACCTATACCATCAGAAAATTTCAAAACTATTTCAAACCACGATACTTCTTTAGATTCCGATGACAATCTTAGAAATAATGATGAAGACTTTCAACTTGAAACTACAAATGCTCCAAAATTGTTCGATCAATTTGAATTAAATGATTTAGTACCTGACTTAATCCTTACTAAAGAGGCAGTTGAAATTTTGGATACAAGACTCAAAGAAAAAAAATTACTTACAAAAGGTACTACTTTTTATTGGTACAAGAATCATGAAATGGAATACAAATAATTCTTTTAAAGGAAGGACCACTTGTATTTTTAAAAATATTTCTGGGTTAATTCAATATTTAGGTAAATATGATGTGAATGAATGGAGTTTGTTTATAGATTCATCTAAAAGAAGTCTAAAAGGTGTTTTACTTCATAACGGAAACCAGTTAGTGTCTATTTTTATTGCATATATTATTTATATGTAAATGTTATACTATCTTTAAATCGTAATTGTAAAAAAACTAGACGTAATAGAGATAAACGGATTTCAGATTTGAATTTTGCGTATTAAGATCTATAAGGTTCAGGTATTCTTATACAAACAAAAAAAAAAAAAATAAAATAAAATATTTCGCAGGACTGTGTGGTTATTTAATGATATATTCAAATATAAAATGTATACCTTGACCCAATAATGTAATATGTTTTACTATAATATTTGCATACGATTCTTATTCCTATAATATAAATGTCTTAAAATATAAGCCTTTGTGTAATATTAGTTATAATTTGGCTTATACATTTTTATAAAAATACTAAAGATAAGCAGAAGTGAGGAATACATAACTTTATTCTCCGAATTATTAGATTTCATCATACGAATAAAGACAGTAGATACCTATGTACAAATTATAAGCAAGTACATAAAATTCAACATTTTATAAAAATAATGAAATAGTAGTACTAAATGCATTTTTGTCGAAATTGAGATTTTTAAGTGTACAAAAAATGGTTGATTAAAATGAATAACAATTTTTTAAACTCATTTCATTTTAAGTGTACCTATTATAATTTATGATAACTATTAAAATCAAAAGTCAGCAGGTTATTTCTAATAGTATAGGATAAATAGTACTTGTAATATTTAATTTCAAAAACGACATTTAAAGTTCTATTTATATCCATTTTATTAAAGGATTATTTAAGAGTTAATATTTTGTAAGTTTATGACTGGAAAAAATTATTACATATAAAACATGTAATTGTAAAACCATTAAAAAATAAAAATATTTAAAAAATATAGTTAAAATATTATTATAACAAAAATTATTCATGTAAAACTCAATAAAAACAAAAAGAAACGTGATTCTAATAAAAAACGTATTTACCATAGTAGTGTACCTATTGAAATGCATCATGAATTCAAATAATAATTGAAATAATTCAAAATAATTTTGGAGTGTACAATACAAATTAATACAGCCCACAAATTATTATATTTTAGTTGCAAAAATTACCAGCAATATAATATTTTTCAAAATACATTTAAAATGCGTAAAACATAATAACTATAAAATTTCATTGGTCATAGTTTCATAGTTAGTAAAAAAATTATTCTAATATTTTATGATGTATAATTGGTTGAAAACGAAAAAATTAGTGTGAAATGTTGGTTTTAATGTTGATTTAATTATTTTACTAATACCCAAGTTCTATTATATTATTCCTAAAATCGAATAAGGAAACATTTGAAAAGTAATGTCGTTAAAAAAAAAAAAAAAACAGAAATATGATCTACAAAGCAACACTTTGCAAGGTTTGAATGACACCGTTTTTTACAATGCACATGCACAAAGAGTCAAGGCTAAACATACGAGCACACGTTGCAGCTCCTCTGAAGTATAGACGGTCGTATACGTACGTTTATTATATTATAATATAGTAGTACGAAACTCGAATAATATGCGGCATGTCTATAGGTATCTATAGTCAGTTATGTTGGTTATTGGGATAACATGTTCATAACTCGTTTATTAGCATATTTTTATTTGAAACATTTAAATGTCAAAAATCTGGCCTACAGGATTGCCAGCAGAATAATATGCACATTTTTATCTTCTTGTTGGAAAGTCCGTCTTTAATTAAAATTTGATAATATGTCCACTATGATCAGACGTTTTCGATTCCTCGGGGAAAAAAATAGATATTATTATAGTACTAATATGTCTTAGATTTGTTTGATGTTAGATTTGAAAAAAATTTTCTTGTTGAGAAAAAACCGATGTACTTGAACCAATAAGGTATTTTCGTATTTATGTTATAGGTGTTTTGTATAAATAATATAAGAAAAGAAATTATTGAAAAATAGATACATTTTTAAGATAAGTGTAATATTATGTTATAAGATAACCTAGTTAAATAAATTTTTTTAATCGAATTCCACGACAATTTGACGGAAATACAAACCAAAGTGCAGAAACTTAATTATTTATTAATTATTTTTTATTTTAGATTCTAAGTGGAGCAAGGAAGCTATAGTAGCTCGTTTTACAATGATTTTTATGTAAGCAACATTTGACCAAAAGATTTTATCCGATACACAGTAGTAAATTCAATATAATTGACAATTAACATGGTTAGGTCATTTTAAGTCATTTTAATAAGTGCGAAATCAAAAACAATCGAACAATAATAGGAAAATGGTAAAAACATAATTTTGTCTAATTATTCAAGTATTGTTTTTTTTTTCGTAATTTATAAAATAAATTACTTTTGAATTCTAAAATATACACTAAAACACGTAATTAATTAGGTGTTATAAATTGTCAATTTGGTTTTCAATTTTGGGCTACTATTTGCAGTGGCATGATGAACAATTTTCAGACGTGAGGAAAATTACCATTTGATCACCTATGTACTAAAATTGTACTTACAATATCCATGACTAAATCAATGACGGTGTACACTAAAAACCTACTATAAAGTAAAGTAAGTTACTCAATTTTTTTTTTTTTTTTGATACACCAATAATAAATATGGTACCCTATACTTCAATATAATATGAAAGATAAACGTTTTTAAATTCAATAAATTGTAATTCCAGCATTACAACATTTCAAAACTTCTATTAGAAAATAAAATTAAAATCCAAATTTTCTAGATCAATCTTAACAATAATGTATCGAATTTGATTTAAAATCGCAATTTAATATTATTTTTTACAAGCATTATTTCGTTATAAAAACACTTTTGGATAATATTATTTTTTATACTACATTTCTATGATTTTTACTTTAAATTATTATAAAATACTAAAAGTACTTAATAAAATGAATAATTTAAGGAAGTGCAAATGCAATGTTGAGATACCTATATAAATGTTTAACGATTAAGGCGGTCTCACCAAAAAATATGATCAACGACTTCTCAAAGGTATAATTTAATAGCTGTTGCCAAATATTTTTCAATTTACATAGTCGCTCATGATATATACAGGTAATTATCTTATTTGGGATTACGATTTAAAAATGGATTTCTGTAGCCCTTTTGATTGCTGCAGCAACTTTGCATAACAAATTAAGCATCATCTTATCGTAATTATTATTTACGTGTTGACCTTAGGCCTAAAAATAATCATTTCCGTATCCTAGAAGTGTGTTGGAAAATAAAACGCGTTCGGTTAGTAAATTGTAGAAAGGTTAACTGATGATTATAATATAATGCATTATTTATTTTTATTGCCCTATAATTCGTTAACTCCGGGTGGTCCTGGGAAATAGGATATAGCTATGAATCCGTTTTCAAGATATATTTTAAATTTATGTATATTTGTTATTGCATCACATGCATTTATAAAAAAGCAGGCCTAACCAGATTTCATTCATTCCAAAACTCTAGAAAATAAAGAGGTTAGGTTTAGATTAAAAAACTTGTTTAAACTTGACATTTGAAACTTTATGAAACGAAAGAGGAAATATCCATAATACTTAATCAGTAAGTAAAAAATAAAATTATATACTGCGGTTGTAACAGAAATTAGAAATAGTTTATATCTTAAATAGGTTTTTAAATCAGAATTTTTGAAACGCGAGAAAAATGTTCAAGTAATTAGTAAATAATATACGTACGTATCAGTATCTAATACGCCCATAACCCTATAGTTGTTTATTGTACGCGGATAAAAGTATTTAAAAATAATAATTGCACAAAAATTATTTAAATTATAGTTGGATACTTATAGTTTACTTTATGAATCAATCATACCATGAGACTGTATATTATTAAAATCTTTTAATTGTATGTACAATTATCATATGGAAAAAAAGTTATAAGAAATATCTCGATTCATAGTAAATTGTAATATTTAAACCTTCAACTAATAAATATCCCTAATAATTGTTTTTATTTAGGATAATAAATTTGAATCAACTAATAATATAAACAATGTACGCTTATTCGTTTTTTAAAAATGGAATGTACATTGTACATAATCATAGTCAATAAAAGAAATAATCACACATTTAAGTACATTATACACAAAAAGATTGTGGAGTAAACGATAAACATTTGAGTTAAATTTTTACACCAAGTCATTTTAAATCGCATTGACCTTAGTTGAAAACGATTGACTTTGATTTGGTTCATTAAGCGTGAACGTTAGTATATTGGTTAGAAAGACCAATTCATGCGATAATATTTAATAAAAAAGTATATGTATCATAATTCAAGTCATTTATTTGGTAATTAATACACAGAGATTTATTATACTAGAAAAGTAAATAGACTCATTCGTTGTAATGGCCATCGTACCATATATACTTTTTATATATACACACATAGTTCACACATTAAATAATAATAATAATAATAATAATAATAAAACACTGTTAATTTAACAAATTAATGATTTCATTGAGCATTTGAAAGATTAAACTACTATCATAATAATGTGTCGAGTAACACGAACAGTATCCTAATTGGATACAATGTGTATGTAATTATAATATAATATCTAATTTTTAATTATCCAATAATCGTTGAATGCGAAACTTGTGCAGAATTTCCGCAATTAAGGACACTTAAGAAAATTTATTTTGTATCGAGTATCCTTCAAACAAGGTTGGCACATTTGCTCATATTATACTTCATTTTTTATACTTAAATTAACTGTTTTATTTACAAGTATAATAATATAATATATTATATAAATACCTAAATAAGTACCGAATACTACAAATTCGATAAGCATGATGGCTATGCAAGGGCGCTATCCATATCAAACTGGAAAATTATGAAATAATATTTATTTAACCAATAAACCATAAAAGTTATTTATTGAATTTTCATTTGATTAATAATATAAATTTATTAAAATATTGATTTACAAATAAAAATTGTAAATTTTTTTTTTTTCAACACCAAATATATTCATTACTTGTTCTATGTATTCATTTGTTTTATCATCAACTTTTTCTCTATGTACGCTTATCATGCATAATCTATCAAGTCTATCTTCATTCATTGTAGATCTTGTATAAACAATTTTTCAACATTTTAAACATTTTCCAGGGGGGGAAATGTCCCTATTTTACTTCCCCCCTCCCATATGGGCGCCCTTGGGGCTATGTAAAAAAGAGATGTATTTTATCTAAATAAATACTATTGATTTGTGTACCCGCATGGATTTTTTTTTTAAAATCATATTAATCATTTAACAGTAAATTGGTGCCATCACCATTGCAGGCCATGTAGATAAAATATATTTACAATGCCGTATTGTTGTACAATATAAGTTTCGAAATATGAATTGAATATTAATAATTATTGTACAATATAATATAATAATAATATATATTATATTTTCTTGACGATAACATCTGCAAATAGACAAGTGACAACGATAACAACAACCTGTTGGTGATTTGAATACAGATGCACGGCCATAATATCAGAGGTAATATAATCAAAATTATTTGTTTAAGTCAAAGGTTTTGATTTTTATAAATGTACAGTGATTTTGAAGAGTAATAATATTATTATTACGTCCAAGGCTGATATTTTAGTACGGACATCGATTTGTATGCACGATATAATACGGTACATCTGCAATTAATTAAGTATTTATGGCCTTTTAGTCGATCGATCTATCAGTCGGTCAAGGGCCGAATATATTCGTATTCGTATCGCAGCTTTGTGTATCATTTAAAGTTTATTTATATATATTTATATGGTGGATAGTTTAATAGTATATTATTGTTCAGTGTATTACTAGTAATGTGAATTATGGTATATTTAATAAGGATGGCGCGGTTTGTGTACGGTCTTCAAAGATTTTGGCTGTTTATTGCGATTGACCGTGATTAAATGCAAGGAAATATCTATGATTAACGTAAATCTAATAGGTATAGTCATAATCATAAGGCATTAAAATAAATTTTATTAGTTTTTTTTTTCGTTATACCTACCCCACCGATTTTACACATATTGTCAATGATGACGTGTGTACGCTCAAATTTCCAACAAGACCCAAACGCATAGTGTCAAAATGTTAAGGTCATGAACAAATTGTACACATCTTAGTAGTTTCATAAAGCATTATAGTACTAATCTATGTGTATATAAGACCTCCACGACCTTAACCTTTTTTTCATATACTGCATGATTATATATATAATAATACTAACCACAACCATAACAACAACAACAATAATAACAACAACATAAACCATAAATAATATAATAAAAGAGCAGGAACTTTTACTATTTTTCGGCCAACGGTCATATTTTTTAATTATATTTTGGCCACACAGATAAATAATAATAATTGTACAACACGCGCGGCAGACAATGAACCATGTACGTACACAATAATATTGTGTACGTACATAGGAAAAGGATGAATTCAAATATTTTATTTTATTTCTTATGAATTATATGTATATATAGGTGCAATAGGTACATAATATACGATACATATGTATATATAGGCACCTGCTAATATGTATAACGCAAGGACGTGCCTATATTTCATAGTCGCGCACGCACTATTGTAATGTAAATTGCTATCGGACCAAATCTGGGTACGCAAAATCGTGCTAAGGATGTATTTAGATACCTCCTATGTGTAAACTTATTCGTAATGCGTGCCTATCGCATGCGTGTGTGATGTTTACACCTAGGTATATCTATAAGTACCATTCCATCTCAATTGGTTAAAACTAATACTAAATCGGAAACATCGTATTTATAGTATATAACACAATATATTATGTGTGTGTGTGTGTGTGTGTTATAGAACACGTAACCTTGTCTAGGACATACTAGAATGTTTAAGATTATACTCAACGGTCTATTCTTAGAGTTGCATTTTACGTATAGTTGGATTCTATACTATCGTGGATTAATAACTTAATAATATATCCGTATATTTTGCTAACTATAATATACTTGCTAGTTTATGCATTTTAATAAGACACCCACATACTATAAAATTATAATAAATTAAATATCACTCCGAAGACTTACTGCCTACTCTGAGAACAGAAACTATTTGAGTTTTGTTCAAAAATTGAAATTTAATTTTTATGTATTTGATTGTATACACATTTAAACGAAGTCAATTAATTTAAAAATGTAATCCGATATGTAGGTACCTATAATATATACATACAGAGAAATGTATATACGATATGCAACGATTAAGCTATATTAAGTGTTATCGACGAAATCATTATTTATTTACTTTAATAGAATACTATATCTATTCTTGTAAATAAAATAGTGTATGTTAAAATGATGAGTTTACAATACATTTACAGATCAATAAATCAGATGGTGAAGTGTGAGAATCTACTAACATCGATTTAGCGTATTATAAACTGACGCTTGTAGAGGAATATAAGCCAGTGTCTATAATGTTTATTCCTATAAAATGTATTTAAAATAAACATTAGATAGCCCAATAGTTTCAAACATGAAGAAGAAAAAAAAATCTAGCTAAAATCGTTAAACTTTAAGACTTTTGATAGTCTTGTATTGACAAAGGTAAACTATATCGTATATCACAGAAGTTTCAAGGATGTAATTAAAAAAAAATAAAAAAAATATCGGCACGTTAAAAATATTAAAATCATATATTTTAGCAATGGTGTAGTATTTATTAAATTTATTTACATACATCTTAAATTTATAGTAAAAACATTATCTTAAGCAGTAGTACTTATTGTATACATAAAGCGTCTACTGGAAAACCTGTAGCAACACCGCGTTATAAGTATATATAAATAAGGATAATATCTACTTTATTACATTAATATCATTAATAGTAATAAATTCCTATATAGTAACGATAAAATATGATAGAATGTATAATCCATGCGTGTAAATAATAAAATAGCATTATCATTTATCAAATAAATAATAATATACTATTATAATAATATTTTATATATAATATAATATAATAATACTATTTTTATTTTTTTTTTATAGGTTCTTAAATCTACATGTGATAATTAACAATGTTGCGTTTCGCGAATGTAAAATTTCGTTTTAAGCCAAAAATATAGATACTTTAGAAATTGATTACACTTGTTTAGTTTCAACCTTCCATTCATATATATTATACCAGCCAAAACCTATGACGTGAACGGGTGCGTGCGTGCATGCGTTCTTCAAAACGACGTTTGAGTTAATTAAATATTCCTATACACACTCTGGAAAATTCAACCTTCTGGCCGTGATACGCACATCATAGTTAAATATTTATTTATATTGTATTTCCGTGAGAAAAAAATCGATTTTATATCAATTAAACCTTTGTCTTTATTGTTTTTATTTAATTAGTCGAGTAAGAATAATTCGAATAATCAATATTCTACGTGTCTACCGCAGTAGAAAACGAATGATATACGAGTAGATAATCGAAGTATATGTTTTATTGATATAATAATATCATGTCAATTCTCCAAAACTTATTAATTATTATGGTTATACGGCATTAATAAAGCTGGCTGGTAAACGGTCATGAACACTAAGTTTTGGATAGAAGCTTTTCATAAAAAAAAAATATATATATAATAAGGTTTCGTTGCTGCTTTATAATATATATGGTGACATTAATTGACCATCAAAGTTACCGGATCTGCCAGCTTGAGATATTTTTTTTGCAGTGATATTTATAAAGACAACGTTTATTTTTATCACACACCACTCACGAAATACCAATAGACAAATTGTAATACCAGTGGGCCGTTTATCTATTCCGGAATCACACGTCATGATGATTATTATTATAACTGATATAGAACGATTTCAAACCAAAAAAAGTAATGACATGCTTACGGCTTATTAAGCAACTAAAATATTAATAACCTACTCTTCGAATGATTTAAAAATCAAAATGTATAAAAAATAATGCTAGGTATTTACTGATCAAAAACTATTTAATAAAGTAGTTCTACATATATCTTTTAATAATATTTAATAATAGAAATCGTGTAACAAACTTTGTTAGTGGTTTTTTTTTATTTTTAATTTAAGCATAATAATATATCATAATGAACAACAGCTGCAGTATAACACTAAAAATAGACGTTCTATAACTAACTATAGTGCGATTCGCTCTATTTACAATGATCTTAAGACATGAAATTAATTTAATCATCAAATAAAATTTTAACTTTTTTTTTTATTGATCATGAATACAAACTCGGCCTCAGTGACTGGGTCATTAGACATTATCTATTATATTATCATATTATATTAGGTTAAAAATGGAATATTTTGGATACTAATCTAGTATTTAAATAAAATTATATAAAATATGTATATTATAATTTTATTATAGGTAAATAAAAAAATATATTAACTTTAAAAACACAGTTTTGTATAAATTGTTAAGGTTTTCTGGAAATGTGTTAACTATTAAAAGGAATGTATATCCCTGTATACTATAAATATGACTCACGTCCTTGTGACCTTCAATTTGTGCGAACATCAATAAATTTCAATATTTCCTTAGATACGTCACAGGTAGAAAACAATAATATAAATTATAATTTAAGAGAAAAAAAACATCTTTGGTAATATACACGTCCATAAATACATTTTAAGACTACATACTTATATATACATATATTAAGCATTAAGTACGTATGACGTTAACTGATGAGAATGTCGTAATTTATAATTAAGTTTATTTTATAGTTATGATGACATTAAAGACAGTTAACTTTTTTTAAGTAATATGTGAGATGAAAACAACGGTTTGCGGTTACTGGTGTTTAATAATAATAATAATAATATGTTAATAATATGGTGCGTCAAAGTAGTGTTACTTATTTGCAATGTGCGGAATATGTATGAGTACAACATTTATTATGTATTGTATTTACTGTAACGTGTAAATCTAAAAATTTTAAATCAAAATCTGTACGTTATAAAAATATATCAATACTTAACACATTATAACGAAACATTAATTAATTTTTAAAATATTGTAATTTAAAACATTTTTCTAGCGTATTTTTTTACGTCAGTACTTTAAAAAATATTATTACATTAAATTAATTAATTGTTCGTGCAACCCGGTTTTATAAGTTACGTATATTTGTATTTCTAATTAAATATTTTATATATAAATTTAATGTTTTTCTTGATTTACATTTATATTATGTTATTTTAAGTGAATATTGTATAACCATAGTAAGCCTGACGGTCATCAGTTTTTACTTTATAATTACGATCTTAATTCTGATGAAGGAATAATAATATTTTCCATTATCACTTGTTTTAAAAATATAACTGAATTTGATACTTAATACAAGGATGGAAATTTCACTCTTGATCCTCCATAGTTCTAATATCTATAATTTATTTAAGCTGAAATCAACAGAGTATTTATAACTTTAATTTACTATTTATTGCAGGCTTTAATATTTGTAAAATTTCGAACTGCAAACTTAATTTTACTACTTTAAACGGAAATTTGATTCTCGCTACTGTCTTGGAAAAAGAAATGTATTACATATCAAAATAATATCTATTATATTCTATCAGGTTTTATTTCTTAGGACATTTTTTCTTATGGGTCTTACTTTCACGGGTATTTTTTTCTTGGTTAATTGTTTCTAGATTTTATCGAATAAAATAACAGCGTAATTAAAATTACGTTTAGATACTTCCAATTAGCCAATTAGCCAATTAATTAATTAATTTTTTCATATATTTTGATTTTGATTTTCTGACGAGTAACTATCCAGAAATATAGGGTACTAGTCATCACTAAACAACTTATTTACAGAAACTTGTCCACACATTTTGGAATATTTTTTTTAAAACTTATTTTCGGGAACGATATCAATACGATGATTAATGTATTATTTTCTAATGGTTTTAAAAGCTGCATAGTTCGCAACCAGTAAAAAACGAATTTCGAGTTGTACAATGTGTGAACGAACTATAAAATAGAATATGCTTTTCTTTAACACTTTCAAAATTCACTGAATAAAAGTGTTTAAAAAATATATAACTGCAATGAAGATTTGTATTCTAACAGCCGCGGTACCCATTATGTAATATTGTCGATCCTATCGACTATAATACGTACATTATAGTCAACATGTACAACCAGTCTATCATCTGTTCCGGTCACAGTAGATGTAGATAATAGTTAGCTGGTACATGATATTATAGTGGGCCGACGACGACGGTGGTCGCTCACGCCGCAGACGGTCGACGATATTGACTTCCCCGGCACAGTCGTGATCCGCGGTAGCGTTAAAGTGTTTAAGCACACACATCGTTATTCGTCTACAAGGTCAATAGTTGGTCAACGTTAAAATAAAAACGGACAACGGCGGCAGAGAAGACGCATTAAGGATTCAGCGAACGTACGCCCGTCCCGCATATACAATATAATAATAATATAATACATTATCGAAGATCCTATTGACGCACTCGAGTGTAGATCCGTGAACTTAGTCACCACCGACCTAACCGCACGGTACGGGAGAGTCCATTGAAATTCGGGTCGGCCCGACGGACACGTGACAAGACAGACAAGTGAGATTATACGAGTTCTGCCGCGGGTGGAATATTGGCTGTGGCGCGGTAAAAAATAATCATGAAAACTTCGAAAACCACTAACGTCATCATATCCTGGGCTGTGTGTATACATTATTATTATTATGACGTATTATGCACGATAATACTACACAAATGTACACAGTATAATGTGGGAGGTGTCACTGATCCGTTCGGATGCCGCGATAATGCGATACGGTTTTGGAAATACCCGGAATTTCTACACAATATTACTCATTAGTCATTAGTGTTCAGAAGATATTTACCGAACGATTGCGCAATGTCCTCGTGGAGGACAGCAAGTGTCTGCTCCCAAAATGCCCGAGACAAAATACAATTATGGCAATGAAAATATCGTTTGAGATTCTGAATGGACCAAATGAGCAATAATTAATGTGTCGATTTTACGACGGTTTGTATTATTTTTTAATTTTTGTATGTTGTCGGCTTTTGGAACAGTATAAAAAATGTTTTTCCTCACGAGTTAGTCCTTAATGAGTTTTAAAATACAATTTTAATGAACGTTTAGAGTCAAAATATTGATAAAATTGTTCTAAGTCATGATAATTTGTGATTTATTGTATAGCTATAATAATTCATAAAGTTTTTAATTTTTACAAATTAAATCTAAAAATTTAAACCAAATAGTTATTTATAATTTTTTTTTTCAGTAATTTTGAAATTTCAAAAATACATTCATAAAATTTAATTTTATAAACATTTGAAGTCAAAATGTCGACGAAGTTATAAAACATTTTTTCTTCTGATAATTTTAGTAATTTTGTTGTAATATAATACTCAGACTTATTTTAATCGATGTATACCACGAACCTATTCGTTCTGTTCAGTGTTCTAATAAGATACATCGGTATTTTAATTTATAATTTAAGAACAATAAAATATAATTTAATATAATAATAATTATTATATAGGATGTATTGAATTATAACAAAAATTTATTAAATATACTATACTATTAATGAAAAACAAATTACTAATAAGTAGGGAGTTATATAAATACAGTGTGCCCGTCTCTGCTCAGAAACTTTTTATATGTGCAATAATTTATCATTTAATTGAACACATTCATTACAGTGACCTATTCTCAATGGTGATTGGCGAGGTACGATCGAAACCTATTATACAGCAGAACGTCTTTCCTAGTTTTTATTTTATACTTTTAATTTGTTATTGATAAGAAAAAATGTGACTTTTTTGAACACCAAGACTATATAACACGTTAAACTTGTGTGAAGCAATTGTTACATTTTTTACTTTTACAATATTAAAGAGAACAATGACTAATAAAAATTAATATAGGTAAAAATAACTTATTCAAAACATTTTTTTTTAATACTGAAGCATTTCATAATTATATATTTTATGAATTTTTTAAATACTATATATTTCTATGGAATAAAAATCTATATTTTAATTTTATTATATTTATATATATTGTATATTATACATGTAAAGACGAAATGTGCGTAACTTATTTTGTGTTTTTCAATGCAGGTAATTAATTTTAACGATTCTTTAATGTTAAACTATGTACTCATATTGAAAAAAACTTACAGACAGTAATTAGTAGCGATGGTCTTTCGTACCAAAAATATCAACAAGAGCTAACCATTCGATTCATTTATTTGAGTTCAATAAACCAGTAAGTGGTGTATTTACATAACACGTAATAAAATCAGAGACGGACTATAATTATTAACATTTTATCGTCTCCAACAATAATAATTGTAAATGAGTACAAAAAAAAATAATAGCAATTTCACTAAATACATTGTGAGTAATATTGTATTTTGATTTGTTGTTTAAGTAACAATGTTTGAATAAGTAATACGTGAAGTTTTGATGTACAATGACAATGCACGTATGGTTTATAGGAAAAGCATTACTTATTTTGTTAGCAACAAGTCAATAAAATACATGTAACTTGTAATGTTTTACGAACGTTTAATGCACGATTATATCTCCTAATTTTTATTTCGGTCTTTACCACGGCGAAATCGTGTTTGGATTAACCTTGACATTGATAAAAGCAACAACTACATAATATATAATATTGATGTAACTTTTTTGAATTTTTCCGAACAAAAAGTACGCGTTTAGAAATACAAACACATTTAATCTACATTCGAATCGTATTTTCATAGAATCTTATTAATATTTATTGAAATGCTTAAATTTAATACTATAATATTTACACTTTTCTATTATGTATCTAATATTACTTTATATGTTCAAAATCATTTATTTTTTAAACGTAAATATACATTTAAGTAATTAACAATGTGCGCGTTTTTGGTTTATGTATTTAAATACAATAATAGGGATATAATAGTTATTACTTTATTTTAGTTTTTAAATTTTTTTTTTTTTTTTATTATCTTCAATATTTGCCGTATCCAATAATTTCTTTAGGTGTTCGTTTACATTGTTTCAGTTACTACATCAAATAATTGGTTTATTATTTTGTTGTTGATAACATTCCATATTAAAAACAAATAAAAAAATAAAATATTTGATCTACTTTAAGAGCTATATTTTTATATTTTTTTCAATATATATGAGTTTATGTAATAAATTTGATTTAATCATCGTTCATCAATTAAGTATAATTACTATTTAAACTTTACAATTTTTAACTGAAAAGCTATAACAAATTTTTAGAATTTAATTAAATTTATTCGTATATTTATTTTTAAAGCCTCTTTCATAATTTTAATTCATATAATTTAGATACATTTTATAAATAAATAATTTTCACTATTAAGGTTTTACCATATTTATAAAGTCAAATTCTACAAACGAAAGCTCCAAATTCAACTATTTAAAATCAATATCTATATAATTCAATAAAATATTAATCATTATTTAAATACTTGAATAACTATGTTGTATTTGTGTGAATTCTTTGCTGTAAAAATATAATTTAATATATTTATATTTCTGAACAATTATTAATTACTATTGCGTACAATGAATAAATCACTAGATGGATAATTGCTGCATTTATAGCTTTCTATAGAGTATCGATAACGACGATAACTCTATAATTTCTATTCGTTGTTTAATATACCTACCTATCGATTTAATTCCCATATGTTAGCGATTTCATTTAACCCAATAAACAAGTTGCAATTGTTAATTCGGCTTGTTTGGGAACCGGTGGGATGCAAGGTTGATTTAGTTTCAATTTCTATCGCATACGCAATACTAAAAACAAACTGATTACCAAGGCTGACCGCTTCTTTTAAAGATTGGTGAAAAATTCCTATCACCCATAGTAATAGAATTTTAGCAAAATGTGAAATGCAAAATAGTATGACAAAATAATACACAAGAATCGTATTATTATTATCATTTGAAATTGTTACTTAATAGTAAATGATGTTTTTATGCGATCTGCTGTTGACCTTTCTCAACTATAATTATTGTGTTTCAAAACAGCCAAATAAAAAGTATAAAACGCCAGTTTGAAAAATAATCACGTCGTTAAATTGTATTTTAACATAAGCTTGTTGTTTGTTTTTGTTTAAATACTTAGTTCAAATAATAGTTTATTTAATCTTTAGCTCATTTTTCATTTTAGTAGACTTGGTCAAAATAAATGTATTTAATCTAATAACTATAATTAAAATGTAAAGCACCGTTGAAATTAGTATTGCGTAAAATATTAGTTTTAGTTTATGTAAATATTGTTATTTTATTTTATCGTATATATTATATATAGAACGCTGTATAAAATATTTATTTACTTTGAAACAATAAATAAATATACATAATTAGTTTTAGAATTTCCCGATATTCACAGACCTATTCTGTTATTATAGTCATTAAAATACAACTCAAATAAATTTTATACTAAATTAGTTTGTATGACGTAAGTTCGAAATTGGGTTAAAATAGAAATTTTATTAAACCATAATTTTTACCCTTTGTGGTCTTTATAAACATAACGTGGCTTAAAGAACACCATACAACCTTGATGTATGGTGAAATTGAAGGTACAAAAGATGGTTAGATTATTATAACCATATGTTTATAGATACTTATTCAAATTATAAGGTATTACTGATATTAGTCACTAAAAGTATATTAGGATTGTTTCACCACAAAAATCGTTTAAGTATATTATGAATGGTAAAATATTTAAAAAATGTATAATTATGTAAATAACATAAGACTATTTATTAATTTATAATTAAAAAAATAAGATTATCTCTAATTCGTTAGATAATAACATGAAGTTTAGAAAATAAAGTCAACAAACGACAAAATTGCATCAAAATATCAAAAAGAATATTGACGTATATATTATACAAATCTGACATTTAAAGCTAATAATAAAAAATAAAACGTTATGTAATCTTTGTGGTCAATAATATATTTATAGTTAATTATGAAAAAAATTAACAACTCAACTACTTATCTGATTCAACAATTAATAATTAATAAAGTGTATAAAATGATTGCCTGAAAATTAAAATTTGAACGGCTTAAGAAAACTTAAACTGAGACAATAAACCATAATCATAGCTTAAAAAAAAAAAAGTTTTCAAAGTTTTGCTAGTATTGTAGCTAGTTTAATATTATTATAAGTTATGGCCTATCACAGAAATATAATTATCACGAATATAGCATAAAAAAAAACAAATGTTTGGATTATTATACATCGCCGAGTGAAATAACCTTTTCGTGCTCGTCAAGCATATAATATATTATCTAGGATTTTATTTTATTAATAACAATATAATAATTAATATGACACATACCTATGGTACAGAATGGTTTCCTTTTATGATTAGACGTATTGGACGTTTCGCCTCTGGAGGTTGTGGAAGAAGTTTCTGTGGACAAGCCTTTGTCGCTGGCCGTTTCAAGACAGGGCCATTTCACGTCATCTTCTTTTTCTTCAAGCGGCTCACTTTTCACCAGTGCTGCGGTCAAATTCAGGGCAGCTATGTTAGTTTTGTAATAATTTCGCTGATTTTGATCCATGTCGTCCGCTCTCGTTTGGCTCGTGCAGTGGCGGCGAATAAAATAGCGAATGATATTATATAGTCAATAGAGATATCCGATATCCTGATGTACAATCTAACTTCGTACCATTGTTTTTATATGGTATCACAAAGTTCTGTAACAAAAATTGGACACTGATAATAAAGATCGTAGATAATGTTGATAATACATTATTATTTTTATGATTAAATAATTAGCCGTTTATATATTACGAACGGAACGATTTAATGTAAAATACATTTTATATTACAAGGCGAACCGCAAGAATACTACTTTCGTTCATTACCTACGTCGACGATTGTATAGAGAGAAGGAAAAATAAATCTCGTTGACAACTATATTACAAAAAATTAATATATTAATATTTTTTTTTTATTATCAGTAGGTTCAATAAATTAAGTCTATCATAGTACGTTTATTGACAAATTTTATAAAAAATAAAATATATTAAAGATTTAAATTAAAATATTATTGAATTTTAAACTTATTTCTAATACTTTAAAATATTTTATACGTTAATTTTATAATATAATATGTGTACCTACTAAATTATATTTTACGCAAAAATGTGAAATATTATAATTTTCATTATTAGTTATAACGACATACGCAAAATTAATAAAAATTAATTCTCTTACAGAATATTGAAGTTGATATTTGAATTAATTTAAGAATTAAGATAATTTTGTATTGAATATTTTGTTGCATTATAATGTCAATAAAAATAAACTATTTTTAATGAAGACTACGTAAGCGTAAAAATAAATATATTGTAGAAACCATAACAAAAAATTATTACATAGTATTATATATACGAAGAAATGCAATAGTATATTAAAATCTAATTTTCTTAATCGTTTTGATTAAAAATTTAAACGCGTTAAACATATAGTTGAAAAATAATTATAGATTCGTTTTTAATCAAGTACTAACTATTATTATTAGGTCATTGAAGTAGATAATGAACAAATCAAATTACGATTTTTACATTTATACATTTCTTATTTTACAAATTTAACGCATTAAATCAGTATTAATGCAAAAAATAAAAAAAAATAAAAAAACATTTTTAAGATAGGAATTGATATTTTCTTACAATTTATTCTTTAGCCATTTACGTACACTGTAACTATGTAACATAAAAATGATTACACATAATTTATGGCTCAATACAGGAAGATGAGCGTAGTGTGTTTGTAACTTTTGTATGAATAATAATAAAACGTATAATTATTGATATCACGTATTTAAGCATATTGTTATGATGAACAGGACTATAATAAGTATAGTATATATAGGACATAATTTCGCGATTTTATACCAAACCTCGCGTTTAAGTACAAACACGGTATTCCAGTGTGGACAAAAAACGTAATGAAAAAAATTTCAGAATAAAAATTATTTATTATTACATAAAAAATCTTGTACGTAGATAATGTGGGTACACTCACGCTGTTGTCCGGACGTCGATGTCGCGTTAAACGAAAACGGCCGGCGATTAACGGTTATGATAATAATTAGTGTATCGTTGCAATTTTCGTGAAAACTATGAACGAAACAGAAAATCAAAAACAAATATAACGAGAAAAACGCACAAAATTTCACAGGAAAACGTCGTTTCGTTCGTCAGGTGCCCGGCCCGGTCCAGGTATAAAAAAAATCTATAATATCGTGTGCAGTATTGCGTTAAAATTTAATGATAAAAAAAAAAATACGCACGCACACTCGATATTTATATATTTAATATATACACAACATATATGCATCGATATTGCAGTTAGTGTTTGACCAGAACAGGACAGTTAGAGCCAACGGGCACCGAACAATGACTGCAGCCTGTGGAGTATCCGTTCGTTTGCCGGGTGCCACTGTACGCGGATCCGCTCGTCGCTCACGGCCATCGAAGCTCCCTTTCCCTTCGCGTTGTAGTCAAATTGCATACGCTGGTCCCCGTGCAACGCGCATCGCCGTCGTTTCTGCAGTGGCTGTCGATAATAATAATAGTAATAATAGTAATATTATTATGATCACGGATTCACACGGCTGTCAGCGGCGAGATGAAAAACTAATAGTAATAATAAATAATACGAAACAAAAAGTAGGAAACGATTTCGACCTGCACGCGCTCGCTTGCCTATGTATACAGCCGTGGCATGATAATAATTACAACAGTGATATAATAATATGGCGAGGTACGACGACTCACGTTCGATTGTATTGGCTTGATATTGTATAGCGAACAGACGAACACGATCGTCGGTCGCACATCAATATGTACGTTATAAGATAATATGATTATTTATTATGCATAATATTGTATATTTACTATATAACAATAATTCATCCGATGCGATTTCCGCAGGGCATCTGAAAACGATTTACGTGGATTCGTCGTACAAAATATTCGGTTAAGACTATACGATGTATGGGTTATTATACACGTGTTTGGCCGTTTTACGTCTGAATGCGACACGTCTGAGCACTTTAAGTAGTACAGTGAAACGTCGTCGAGTCGAAATTCAATAATCTCCGATTTATTGAGATGACAAAATATTAATATATTCGAGATATTAAAGCTAAATTCTAAACTTTCCAGAGTTTTTTTTTTTAATAAATAAGTAGCTAAATATATGCTCATCTCATTAACTGCCGTACGTTGTTGAATACTAAAATTTAGTGCGTATATTATACACATGTAATAAAATAACTTATACACATTTTAAAAGATATATATAAATTACGTGAAGGTATATTATAAATTATGTATTATTACGTTATCACAAGCAATAATTTAACTATACTTTGGATGAGATTCTTTTGTACACAGCCATTATCGACAGTATTTTATTGTATATAAATTTATGTATATCTTGTCTGTGATTGCAATTCTGCAATCGATTAATTATTCACTACACGTAATAAAGATACGTACATTGTACATTGTAATGTATACTAGATTTTAAAGTTCCTTAAACCTTAAGCAATCTTCATGAGATAAATGAAATACGAATTTGGTGTATGCTAACGTGGAGCCAAATATTTAGAAAAAGAAATTTCGTATATTTTAGGCTATTTATGTTATTTTTATACAATTTCTACTTTCATGGATACCTAAATTTAAATATTAAATAGAAATACTGGAAATACGCTTTTACTGATAAATCTACATTAAAAATATACCTAATTGTTGTAGGTCACCGAAAAGGATGTAGATTCTGAGTGAAAACAGCTAGGTATCTATTTCTAAAGATATTTAATATTTTATTGTTAGTACATATTATTTTAATGGGTTAATTTGGTAAGTTAAACTACTCTTGTAAACAATATCATACAAAACTTACAATTCAATATCGATGTATCGTTGAATGGTTTATTGTTGTAATACTTTCAAACCGTATGAATTTTTAACTGAAAAATAATTTTTAAATCATTTGTTGTTCGATTTCAATATATTTCACGTTTATATTATTATATATGCATTATCAATATCGTTATTTAATAATCATTATGTATGATTCAATGTCATCCACGTTCTTATACGCGTATTTCAACGTTTTGTGTTTGATTGTTTGTCGATTTTGTTGAACGAAATAATTAAACGTTTTTAATGTATTATAATATACAAAGTAAAATTTTAAGGTACCTATTTAAAATGTATTATAGAAAAAACAAATTTAATTTATTTGCGTATATTTCTAATTTCAACTTTCGTTTGTATAGAATTAATTTTTTTTATTTTTCATCCTATAAGTTTCGAATACTTATCTAACTAAAATTTTATTTTAGAGATATAACCGATTTTCTTTTTTTAAGAGGAAAATAGCAAACGCACAGTACCTGTCAACCTAACAAAAATATTCAAAGATCGTTTTTGCGTTTGACGTCTTCAATTTATTTATACATACAGTGTTCGGGTAAGAATAAATATTAAAATAAAATGTACGTCATAAATCTTAACGTACGTGACTCAAAAATTTTGTTTTGTGTATTTGCCTAACCTATTTGTTTAATCATATGGCACATGTAGTCATCTAGCCAATAGACAGACTTTATATTATTATAATATTATATCCCAATGTGTACTTGAAACAAGGAATAACCGAGAAACATATCAGATTGCAGAATTACGTTTTACTTATAGTATCTTCTATGAATATGATTCCGGATGGATTAACCGAAGACAGTTGAGAATTATTTTTAAATGATTTATGGTTATAGATAAGTATATACAGTAGAAGCCTCGGTTTATTAGCAACACTTTGGGACCAAGGTGAAATGTATCAATAATTAACCGATTGTTTCTAATAAGCGATTGGTTTGATTTGTACTATGAAAAAAAAAAAAAATGAAAATAAATATTTAAAAAAAATAAACAATGTATTATTAACTATGTATGTATAATCTAAAAAAGTATGTATATATTTTACTATGTTATTTAAAATATGTATGCATCTATCGATGTTTGTTTTCTTCGTCGAGTGACCATATATTATATTTTCATACGAGTAATGCTGCTCAAAGCCTTTTTCATCTGCACTGTGCTGGGTTGCTGTCTTGAGGACACAGTTTCTTTGATTAATGAGAGTGCCAGGGATACCTCAAACTTCAAACAATACGTACAGGAAGGGAATTTCTTACATATTATGTAGGTACCTAGTACCTACTATACTTACGATAAATTACAGTAAAAATAAACGTAATGACAGAAAAGATAATTTTAAAGTACGTTGGTTTTTTCCGGATAACCGGTGTATATTTCAAATTACCTTCGCCTAATTGTTTCAAATAACCAATGTGATGTTTCAATAATCCGATTTATTTTCAACGTTCAAATATACGGCCAGTCCGCTCCGAGACGTTTTTTTTCAATAACACGATTGTATCAATTATTCGTGTTTCTAATAAGCGGCTTCTACTGTATTTACTTACAACTTTGAATTTTAATTAAAAAGTTAACTAGGTATGATATTCTTAATCTCTACCTTATATTAAATTACCTAATCTGTGTTCAGCTCAGAACTAATACAGTAAACAAATTATTATTTAATATTTATCAGCAATAACACCAATAACTAAGATAAAAGTTTTTTTTTTTACAAAATTTACTGTTTTTTACAGTTTATATTATTCTAGAAATTCTATCAATATTGCATAATTTTGAAAACATATTAAATTATAATTATATTCAACCATGACATCATTAAAATTTGAATTAATAATGTTTTAAGTTTTAAGCTGATCAATCAATAATGTACATTGTACTGATTTTACAACAATAAGTGTATAGTTTTTTTTTTTTTGTTAATGTGTAAATGTCGATAAAATATTTTGATTTTCGACTTCGAAGATAGTTTTAGATAGAAAATTGAATCTCATTTGTACTTTGGAGAAATTAATATCAAAAAAATTAAAATTTCTAATGATTTTTTTTAAATTTGAAAAAACCAAAAAAAAAAAAAAAAATTATAGGAAAAGCAGAAATTTTTACTTAAATCTAATTTTTTACAGAATTAATTTTATTTTTATTTTTTTGATATAACTAAAGAACGAATAAGAGCTTATACTTGAAATTATCACCAAATGTTTAAATTATTACTTTCAATTTACGATCAAATTTTCCTCAAATATTTTGATTCTTTTACAATGGGCATGAGAAATGTATGAATTTTTTTCTATAAAATAACTGTTGATTAAAAATTATTCATTGAGTAGAAATAATTGAAAATTTAATACAAAACTTTTCATAAATTGTTTATTTTTCGATTAAAAATGTTTAAAATATATAAACATAATATGTATTTATAAATTTTTAAAATAAGAATTTTAACAAAATTCATCAAAATCTAAAAAAATTTATAAATTATTTTGTAATTAGAAATTCCTAATAATTTTAATATTTATACCTAAGATTTTTACATATAATATAAGGTTATTCATTACTTTTTTAGCTTCTATACAACTGAAAAATTCTTGAACCGGAAAGACAAATGAATTTTTTATGATAATTTCAAGTTTAAATCTTTATGACATTGGATATTCACCTATACAATAATTATATCTCCTCAAACAAAGTTTAATATTATTTGTTATATTAAAAAAAAAAAAAAAAATACAGTAGATACTTGAAATTTTCACCAAATGTATAAAATATAATTTTAATTATATAGTAAAATTTTTAAAAATTATCAACTATTTTTAAGCTACTTATAGGCATAGACAATTTTTAATTACTTTTGTTGGTTTTTTGGTTCTATAATTATTGATAAAAAAATTCGTCGGGTAAAAATTGTTAACAATTTAATATAAGGTTCTATATAAGTCATTCATACTAAAATCATAAAATCTAAAAAATATATATACAGAATTTTTTTTAATATGCATTTGATGTTACAATTTTGACGAAATTCATAAAAATTACAAAAAAATTGCTAACTATTTGTTTACACCTAAGTTTTGAAAATTTAATAGAAGATTCGACATAAGTAGTTCATACAGATATCATAAAATCTTAAAAAATATATTAAAACATTTATACTTTATAGATATTTTAAGTTAAAATTACTTATTTAAACGATAGATAATACGATGTTACTTATTTTGTCATAATTTATAAACATTATTTTTGAAAACTTAAAACTTTTACGTACATTTTATTATCATGAATTTTACTGTAAGCAATAATATTTTCATTTACTTAATAATTATACAAAATAATATAAATATTTTTATTTTTTTCTTAATTTTAAGCTTTGACAACTTAGTCTATTAATTGTGAATTTTTTTTTAGTTTGTTACTGTAGAATGCGATACTGTAAGTTTTGAAGTACATGTTTTTCGTATGTAGAACGTGACTTCATCGCTAAGAACCCGGGTGGTCACACGTCCGAGAGTTAGCAACGCCGAACAGTGTTTGCCCGCAACACTATATTTTAGCTACTGCAACCAAACATTACACCACATCATGTCCTAATACATTTATTATAATAATTATGAATACTAAAATATATAATCAGTGCAATATTTTTGGAAAAGATTATAACAACCTACTTTAATACTAAAAATAATATAAATTACTTTAATCGCTATATAAAAGTAAAAGATCATGAAATATACATATAAGCTGACAGACCGTCTCCACTCAGAATCGTTAATCATATTCAATGATACATCAATAAATTCAAATATAACATTAATTCACTTGGTATCTACTATAAAGTAGAGCAGAACTCACATAACTACCTTTTTTTTTTTTTTTATCAATTAATTTTGAATCAATGGTATTTTTTTAATAAATATATTAAATAATAATATTATTAGGTACATTTAAGTTTTGCAATATGATTCTAAAATTTCTGGAACAATTAAGATAAGTGTCCTAAACAGTAAATTTTTTGTGCGAAAAAAAATTATTGTGTTATTAATTGTGAAAGGATAAAATATCTTTTCATAATCCCAGTTTCCAAACATTGATGTAATTCGTTTAGATTTAAATTTAACTATATTATGTATATAGACGAATTTTAATTTAAAATTTTTATCTTCTATTTAATTTAACAACTACCATAAAGTAATTATAAGAAAATTTTTCTAAGGGGAATATTTTTTAACCATTTAATCTTTAATGATTACTATTATTGAATATGTACGCTATACACCATTTAATTTAAGATGAAAAAAAAAGGGTGAGAGCTTCACACATTTGTGGCCGAAGGGCGCCAAAATATTAAATATGACCCCGAATAACCATATATTAGAAGTTAGAATCCATCTTTTGGTGGAGTAAACATATATTATATTATTTGATTATACACAATGGTTGTGTTGTACTATATAGTATTATCATATAATTATAATATTACTTAATCCTTAATAATATTCATGGCCACCGTCTAAAAGAAGTTATTTAACCTTTCTAATTTAATTAATCTTTAATAATTTTGTTTACCAAAGATTGAATACAAATTAAGGCTTACAAATATAGGTAAATATAATTGTATTTACAAATGTATATTGTTCTGTGATAATAAAAACTTACATCTTTATTTTCAAATTTTAATAATACATAATAATACATTTACCCGCAATTAGTCTTATGAGATCTTTTGAAAAATAAAAAATATCCAAACACTACTAAGTCGGAGGTTATTGAAAAAATTATTAAAAGATTAATTAATTTGATTATACTTAGGTAATGTATTATTAAAAATAAAAGTTATTATAAATCCATTTATGGATGTGTAAGGTTAGATCCCGTTGAATTTGATTAATTGATTGATTATACTTTATAAATTAATTCATATAAACTATCTATTACATCGTATATTCGATTTCCTTAAATAAGGGTTTCATCAAATTTACTTATCACATCCTTGAGAAATAATACCATTTCATACAAGTTAAATATTTTCCTAAATTAGGTCAATTATATTAAATGTCTAAGCATAAAAACTAATAGGTTCATGTCCTTCTATAAACTCAAAACACTCAGATATTATGTTTAATATCCTATATCATTTTCATCAAATTATACGAAACTAAATACTGCTATGATAGGATCTAGGTACCTAATCAAAAAGGCTAAAATTTTTTCTTAATTTATGAAGAAACTCGGGTACCATATTATCACTATCTTCGTTTCTATGACATCCTTGATGCGTTTCGAAGGTTCTCTGATATCTTATTATTAAATCTTTTTCAGATTCAGTGTTAATTTACGTATTTTAAAAATAATATTTGACCCAATGTTTTTGTTATTTTAGTTTAGATTTTGACTTAATTGACAACAAAAAACATAATCTTTTATATACCAGCTAAATAGCTATTCACTTTTACTATTTGGTTGATGAGCTAATAATACTAGGAATTTTTGCTGATCAAATCGATATATTTAAAATTTAAAGACCTTAAAAATCAGTGTTCAAAACGTACATTTTTCATGTAATGTTTTTTTTTTAAAGTTTTTTTCATTTTATAATAATAATAAGGAAATATATTATAATGTTATGGTTATAATAATTTAAAATCTTATTAAAATAGATACATTTTCAATAAACTTGTACATAATAAATATAAGTTTTGGATTAATTTATGACTAAATAATATATAGTGAAATCAATAGCAATATTATTATGTTCTTTAATTTTTGTCATGGTATAATGGTACAAGATACATAGAAACATTTAAAAAGTGTTATTGAGGTTATGATATCAAGCTATTTTAATGTGTTTAACCATAATGTTTAAGCATTATACCATATAATAATATAATGTAACTTTTACTGTGTAGATACACTTATTTGTACAAAAGTTGATCTGCGAATTAGTGAATGTTATATTTATGACAGTTGTACATTTTACAGTAAGTTGTTGGCAAATTCGTCTGGATATGACCGGTTATATCTGAAGGTTATGTCGTATATACCAGTACGGTAATATACTTATAGTTACAATTCACTGTTTTGAAATATAATTATAATGTGATAACTGATAACTGTTCGAATATGATATATAACCATATATTAAGGGATCATATAATATTATGTTGATACTTATGTGGTAAAATAAAAAAATTACAACAGTAATCACTAATCAGTAATCAGTAATTAACATCCTGTATCTGTAATATAAATGAATTAAAATGTAATGTTTAATTTTATAAATAATTTAAATGTTAATATAAATATACGGTTACAAATATTTTTATTATAATTTAAATATTTTAAAACATAAAATTGATTAAAAATATAGACTCATTACCACTTAATATACAATTTAATTAATTTAAATGAAGTATCTACAGAAATAACCAGTGTTTATTTATTAAATAATAATGTTGTCTTGTTTTGAATTTACATAAGAAAATTCAATTTTTAAATAAGTTTTGTCAGAAAAATAAGTGTAAACTTTTTTTCTCAACTGATTTTTATTATTAATTATTTTATTTATATTTCATTAAAAAACAAAAATTTGTATTTTAGAATTAGAGATAATTTTTAATCCACATTAAATACACATAATCTTAATATACCTCTTATTATTGGAATTTGAATTCTACTTACATACGTAAGTAGTTACACGTTAAAGCAACAAATATGCTTTATGTACAGCAGATACCCATTGCATTACATTTGTTTTTTTGTTTTTTGAGAGTAGAAGAGTCTGATCAGCACATACGATTCATATATTGCCATGCAGTAAAAAAAACTTGCTTAAATACAGTAATTTTGAAGATATTTTACTATTTATTGTTTTTATTATTGCTATATTGTGTACATAACCACATATAAGTAGGTATATACCATGTGTTAAATCGTATGATAAATTCCCCTCTTAATTTTTTTATTAAATTATTGAATAATTTGTTTTAAATAAAAAGAGTACTACTAAACGACCGAAATCTTTATTGAAATTGTTAATTATTATGAATTCATTGTCAACCTACCAAACATTAACATATTATGAGTCTATCTGCTTTTATAGCGTTTATGGCATCTGTGTATGGCAACAAACATTTAACATCCGTTTTACGAATTAATCGTAAAAATGATCTTAACTTAGTACGGTATTCGACTTAAAATTTCACAATATCAAGTTGATTTTTCGAACCAAGAACTGCATCTACGTAAATAAATGCTAAAATTCACTCTTCAGCGATCATTAGCATGATTACATATCACAGTGATTTTTAAATTTTGTCTTGACGATATATATATTTATAATTTCATATTATATAAGACGCATTATTATAGTAAAACTTAATCTTGTTTTGAACTTCATTTCTTTTATGATATAAAGAGCATAATATCCTATACTCTTAATAAAACAGTATTTGTCCTAAATGAATGAGCACATGTATCTGTTGTGAATTAACATTTATTTCACAGGGTTATAGGTGATTAATTGATGAAATTACAACAAAGCAATTAATTTTAGTCACTTAAGTCATAAAAATATCAATATAATAAAATTACTCTCTTATTTTTCATTCAAGTTATTGACGTCAGCTCATACAACTCACAATATATTATTTTAAAGTGTAAAAACTGGAGATTGAATCGACATCCTATTAATGGTTAAGATTATACGAATCATATAATATAATTTCATTGTTTTAAAAAGCAATTCATGATAAAAATAATAATAATCTATAGATTTATTAGTTGCCTCGTTATGATCTGTAGAAATTAAAAGACATGCGTGTTTCTAATCGACATTGACCTATTATATGATAATAATATTTGAATACGAGCTATACATATTATTTTTTAGTGTTTAGGTAAAAATTATTTAAATTATAAGTAATTTATTAAAATATTTCACCAATAATTAATAACCTAAATTACCCAATACTCCATCAATGTCACTCATTTATGTAACAAAATATATACTAGTTAATGCTATTAATATATTTTTAATAAACAATATAAATATTGTCCGTTTCAAAAATATTTCGACACATTTTGGTGATATAAGTAATTATTATTAATCCTCTAATTATATTCAAGTTATAGTAGGGATATTCAATTACGGGAAACATTTTATATTGTTATTATAAATAATGAAATATAATTATAGCAGTATAATACCAAACAAACAATATAATAGTATGATATTTGGTGACCGTGTCCTATGGCACTATAGCACTATCTAAAATTTAAAGTGACAAATTATTTTAGTGCGTAATATGCTAAGAAGGTAAAACCATTACTAGGTCATTCTTTTGTAACATTATTATAATTATATCATTGATTATACGTAATATTCATACAATTTTTAGCGTTATATCTTATAGATGCTATGCCTAGGTACCCGTGTTTCATAACATCAAGTTATAAAAAATCTTTCTTTATTATTGGATTATATAATTATGGTAAAACGTTTTCTTTAGTTTTTAGATAAAAATATTATCTATATTTACATTTTTAATCTATATATTAAATCGTTAAAATTTAGATCTTAAATTAGTTTACGTGAAATGCAAATTAAAAAAAAATAAATATTTAATTATAATTATTATAAAATATAATATACTCAGTTTAAGCGTTTCAGTATTTATAATTCCCACTATGATTTTCATAAAAAGTAACATATTGTAAATTTACGAAATAATGTTTTTTAATTGCATATACGTAAACATTACTAGTATAAATAAAAAATTACTAGCACTTTTCTTAATAATTGAGAAAAACAAAATAAAAAAATTAGAGAAAAACAGAAATTTTTATGCAAAACCAATTTTTGACAAATCAATTTTCTTATTTTGTTGTAATTTAAAAAGGAATAAGCCACCAGGAATTATGAGATTTTAGATTTTATTTTTATTTTCAAAACTTCTTAAGAATATCATATTTTATTTATAGATTTTAAAATAATTCTGTTATTTTTTAAATATCAATAAAAAACTTCACCAAGATCAAAAGTCAAAATATTTATACTTAAAAATTAAAATTTTAAAATTTTTTTTTGCTGTTATAGTAAAATAAAAGTTGAACGTAAATATAAATTTATCTTTTATGAGTGTTTAAAGTTAGAATTTCGACAAACTTTAATATTCACCAGTAAAGTTACAATTTCTTATCACATGGTTTTAGTTTTTTTTTTTTAATATAATTTAAAGAGTTCGTAGAAAATTGACCATAAAAATTTTAAACATTCAACTATTAATTAAATTATCATTTTTTTAACTTAATATAATTTTCAAAATAATATTTAGATTAATTTCAAGCTATTCATAAACATTTTAAATTTTTTAAATTTCGAATTTTGTTTTTTAACTTAATAAAAATTTTCAAGTTTAGAAATTTAATACAATACTCTAAACAATTTTTTATGTTTACTATATAAAAGTATTTTTAATACATAACATAATTTTTATATAGACAGTTCAAGATATTTCAAAAAAATATCGGTTATAGTATTATTTTATTATAATTCAAAAAATATTATTCTTAAAGACTTGAAAATTTTTGTATCTACAACGTTTATATATATTTTCATAATGCGTAAAATTTCAATCAAACGATATTATATATAGGATATACTGTAACAAGAAAACTATTAACACTTTCTTAAAACACCATAAAAAAGAAAAAAATAATAATAATAATAAAATTATTTATTTATATACATTAATATTATTGTTGATAAATATATCATAATATAAAATCAGAATATATTTTTTTATAATTTGCAAAATTTGCAAAAAAATTTATTCCGGTACCGGGAATCGAACCCGAGCCTCCTGGGTGAAAGCCAGGTATCCTAGCCACTAGACCATACCGGATCTGTGGTTATAGTAGAATAATAAGAGTTAAATGAATACAACTACCTATAAATTCATGATAAATGTTTTATTTTATAAATATAAATAAAATATTAAGAGATAACCTATTATATAAGTTGAATTAATTACTTTTTTTTATATTTTAAAAATTCATTTTTTATACCATTTACATATTATGTTGATATACCTATTGGCTACTACTTACTATATAGTGTCCTAATTTAAAGTAATTTAATACATTAATCCACAAGTCGACACGTCGTCAAAACATTATTTATTCTATTATTTCTATTATAGGTTATAGGTAGTACCTATATCATGATTTGATTTATTAATGAAATTCTGAACTATTTTGCCAAGTGACAACAAACTAAGGAGTGTCGAAAAGTTATATTGATACATCTACTTTTCTTGTGTTATGTCAATACAACATGTACCTAATACCTATTGTCCCTACAAGGCTACAAACAATATAATACTTTATAATTGTAAACAATTAAAACGTAAAATTAATTTATGTTGTGTAAGTCATATTATCTACAAAAGCTAATTTATTATTTGCTCATAATATTTTTACAAATATATATTCTGAATTTTGATAATCTGAACTATCTTCGTCAAGTGTGGCCAGACCTTTTTCTCAGAGGCTGCAACCGATAAGAGAAAATCTGGTATTATTATTGGGTATTGTAAGGAGTTGGATGTAACAAAATAATTTTATTGGTTCACTTCAAGCTATAATTAACAAACTTTTATCACAAATAATGTGCAATATTATTTAGTTATTTCTTATAGTTTGGTAAATATATCTATCAAAATGTGGACATTTTATTAAATATTTGCACATAAAACTTAACATTTCAATTTAAATAGATTCCTAAGATTAAAAAACGTAATACCATATTCCTCAGAAAGTTATATTACCTAAATAAATTAAAAATTTCGGTAATTTTATTTGTTACGTGTTTTAAATTTGAATTTTCCGTCTCCGCTCGATTCGTTTTTTATGAAAGTACAATGATTTATTGAAATTGATAAATTCAAATCTACTATACGACAGAAGCAAGTACTCTGATTTCTTAAAATCTTTATGTTAAAATTAATGCACTTGATTGTAGTTTACACAAGCAGTCCAAGATAAGAAATAAATAATTTTTCTTTTAGTAAATATATTTACTACTTTAATATTAGGAAAGAAATAAAAAAATATTCTATACATTTATATACTTATAGAACTTTTTATTAGACATTTTAAGCAATATTTAAAAATAAAAAATAAGAATTATTTTTTATTCATTTTTAAAAGGCTTGAAAGGTTTTTAAGTGAGGTTATACCTTTCTCGATTCTTGCCAACGGTAGTGCAATCCAAACTATAAAGTTAAGTTTAGTAATTAAAAATCCCTAATTAGAAATATAGACTCTGCTGTACAATTGGTTTTTAATGTATTTATATCGTCATTAAATAGATCAGTGTAATGTATAAGTTGTTAAATTTCAATTCAATGATAAAAAAAAATAGTTCTAAGTAAAACAATTTAACTTGTTAGTAACAATTATTATTATAAATTTTATAAATTAAACCAATTCAAAGATAAATTTATATTATTTTGTAATTTTTGTTATTTAAAACATATCTTTTGTATCTGTCTTAGTCTTTAAGTATTTCATAATAAGAAAATTCAAAATAAATTAAAATATTCTATAAAATCAAGTCATTTGAATTTTTTGGAAGCTTATCTTGGAAAAATATGATAAAAATCTCAAAAAGTCTTAAACTAATTAACATTAATTTGTCACGTGTGATGTTTTTTATATTTCTTTAAAAAATTAAAAAATACTAAAAAAATAAATTCAATATTTTACAAAATATAATAATTAAATAAAATATAACAAAATATTTTTTAATAAAGCTCATAACAGTAATAAGTGCTGTAATTATATTTTCTTGGATGGAATCAAGAATTAAATATTCAAATATTTTTTTAAGAATAATGTGGTGGATGGTAGAATTGTATTTTCTAATATAGTCATGATTAAAAATGGATCATTAATTGTTCTTATAATAAGTGTTAATTGTCCGACTATTAATTAATAAATAAATAAAATTGACATACTATTCAAATGCGTGTTAACAAATTTTAATTATTTTTTTCTGACGAAAGAAATATTAAATAAATTCACTTATTTAAAAAGAATAATGAAGTTTCAAGCTAATTGCATTTACACAGAGTATTTGGAAGCAGAATTTGGTATAAAAGTCATACAATATTAAAAAAATAACTATGATCTAACAAAAAAAAAAAAAAAATACAAATTATGCGGGAAATCAAATTGCACTTATCTTAGTTGAATTTCACTTAGATTAAAATAAGGTAATGGGTGATCTGTACTAAAAAAATAACGGTGTTTGAAAAAAAAAATAAACTTAATTTAACAATTTTGAAAACACGAATATTCCCTTCAACTTAAAATATAATCATTGGTATAATATAATTTATATACACATATAGAAAATATATTATATTATTTAATGAAATTAATTTTCGTTATAATTATATATAATTATTAAAGATATTTTTGAAAAATAGCTAAAAAGTGCTAACGCAATGGTCAGTATTTGTTGTGAGTTGTGATATACTCGAAAAATGTAAAAAAAAAATTATTATATATATATAAGTATACATCAGCATAATAATAAGTAAAAATACTAATTTTTAACCATTCTAATGTTTAAAATAATTATCAGTAGTCCTGTCAAACCATTAGGTACTTGTTTTTCACCCAAGTTAAGTTCAATCACCCTGGAAATATTTACCTCAATAATTTGATTTTAAAGTTTAAACACAGACATTCCTTATTTTTAAATTGCCTTAAAAATTAATTTCTGTGTTATATTTTAATAAAAATGATAAAATATTTTTTTCTGTTTTAAAAAAAGGGAATAATTATTTACAACTGTCATAAAGTAAAAAGGTTTAGCTCTATCAATGTTATTATATATATGAAAAATGAAGTTTCTTGGAACATAGACAGGTCTATTTACGAAAAAATTTTAAAATTTATAACTAGAAAATAAAATTTTTTGATAGTTAAATAAATTATATCTTATAGGTAATTCATTATTATTTATTATTATTAAATATTTCTAAAACACAAGTATTCATTATCTATAATTCTATACATTGTATGGTCAAAAATCATTTAAGTTAATTATTTATATAACTTATTTTACCAAATTGTTTATTTATTATGGTTTATAAGAAATATGTTTTTTTAAAAACCTAAAAATATTATTAAGTATATCAAAAACATAATGTTAATTGAAAAAATATAAATTATTTTTATTATTTAAAAAAATTATATTATTTGATAAATTTTAAATAATATTTATTGTTTATTAATAATTTAAAATTATGACATGAATAATGAAGGGGATATAATAATATATGTTACGATAAAAAAGTTAGCGAACATAGCGATCGTTAAGAGATTATATCAAGGTTCAAATACATTTACAACTTAAGCTTCCTTTTTATAATTAATAATTATATATCTTGTCGAATAAACTACTAATGCAAAACTTCGTATTACAAAAAGCCTTAGCCACAAAAATTGAATATTTCGTACATTTTAAACTAGGCACAAAGTAATTGGTCAATTTTTGTAGTTTTTGACAAATTTTATCAGCATATTAACTTTTTTTTTTATTAAAATAGAGAAATCACAATCCGTAACATAAGTACAACAAACAAATAGAATACCTATTCGTATAATATGATGTGGAAAATATTCAAATGATAATAGAGTATGAGGAAAGATACTGTTTAGTGATAAAACTCTTATGCGATATATGGTTGGGAATTAAATTCCTAGACCAGCGTATTTTTACCCGAGGGGGTATTTTTTGGCTTGTTAACTACGCCTTAAGTGGCCAGAATTTTAACTAATACATTAATGTCTTCTATGTAAAGCCATGTAAAATCATCTATGTATTGAAAATTATAATATAAACGTTTGATGAAATATTTAAGTATCTATGGTTATTTGTGTAATAACAATAAAATAAAAAATTCCGTTTGACAAACTAATTTGTCATGATTTTACGCTTGAATATTCAATATCATCAAAATTTAAATATTGCTCATATTAATTATTTATAGAATTGTTAATTTTTTTTTTTAATTCCAGTAAAAACAACTTATAAGAAATCTAAAAAAATTTATTAAAAATCTTTTTGATCTACCTAAAAATTTTAACAACACTAATAAAAAAATCAAAAGTTGCACATATCTATAAATAGCTAATTTTAAAACTAATACATAAGCGTTGTTCAGAATGTTCAGATCATTACCTAAAAAAATTTTTTTGAAAATGAATCAATTCATAATATCATACATAATATATATGTATTTTTTTTTTTTGTAATAATATTTTATAATACCATAATAATTGTTCACAAAAAGTAACATTTATAATATTATCTTCATATCTTTTTCTAAAAAAAAAAAATTATTGTCATATATTGACGTATATACTTTAGTGGTTGGTACTTTTATTAAACAAATATATAAAGTAGTTTATGTTATATTTACTTTCTAATAATACTGTTAGAACCATCAATAATATAATGAAAAATAAAATAAAAATATGAGTATATTTTTATTTTAAATATAACTAAATATAAAATATAATAAAATACTTTGTAACTTTAAAATATAATTAACTAACTCACGATTAGAACCATTTTTGGATTTTAATGTAATCTATACACTTTAAAAGATTTAAAATATAATTAAAAATATTAAACAGAGTTTCGATTGATCTGTCAATTTTAAAAATGGTAGATGTATACATGCATTATTTCGATTTTATGTGTTTTTATATTGAAAGACTATAAGTTAGGATTGTTTATTATCATTAAAATAAAATAATAATAAAGTATGAATAATGATTAAAGCTCTTTGTTTAATATCGGTCCAACGGTATCACTGTTGATTGTTGAAAAAATTGACTTGAAGAACAACCGTATAAGGTTTAATAATAATAATCCAATCGTTATAATTGTATCAGACCATTTGAATAAAGTCCATAACAATAAACCGAATAATAATATTTTGGCGATTATATCAACAAAGTACATTCTGAAACAAAAAATATTGAACTACAGTTAACAGCTATTAAATAAAATAATATAATCAAACGATTAAATACCCATTTATAAACTCGGTATTCTGTATAACATCGTTAAAATAAGTATTTTTACTTATTTGTTGTATAAGTAAAACAATAAAATTGGAAAAATAAATTAATTTTAGTACTTAATTTTGTTTAAAGCTTACATTTTCATATGGATTCTAGCTCTAGGCAATGTGTCCGGAGTTTCTTTTAAAATATAAATTCGAGCAGCCATGATACAATCTCTAAAGTAATTTCTAATGTCCATATCGTTGCCATCAATTTTGTACTCAAACTTCTCTCGTTGATTCATAATTCTTCTCATATAATGGACATGTTCGTTTCTGAATTCCCATTGATTGTTTGCATAGTATTCAAAAACTTCAAATCCTTTGTTTATTCTGTCTTGAATACGTACCAGACTTTGAAAGAAAAAAAACGAATTGCGAATTAGTTTACTATCTTAAATCTATTTGTGCTTAATATTTTGTGATATTCAATAAAATTAATGTAAATACTAAATGTCTCTCATACTTTCATTAATGTTTACTGTTTAAAAATATTTAAAAAATAAATGTACTCAATAGAAATCAAATAAATTCAACACTTTTCAATATCAATTATGTAATATAAGACACATTTCATGAACCCAATTTATATATATTTAATAAAATATAAAATATAAATAATTTATTACATTTTATCAACTATTATCCTTACCAAGGTTTATTTCCAGACATATAAATAATAGCATCTAAAAAGTAAGCTGGAATAGTGTGTAAAAAAAATACACAAATATTATGTACCAGCTTACTGTTTTTCATACTACCACCAGGATACCATACTGCACCGTTCAATGGTACTTCAGTAGTAACAATACTTTTTCCAATGTCAATAATTTCTTGCCATGTTACTCTCCATTCTTGGCTGGAAGTTAAGTGGCAAATTGTTCTGCTGGTATCTCTGAATAATAATAAAAAAATAAGTATTTTAAATAAGTTTAATTTACACGATATACTTGATTATTATTAAAATTATATAACAATTTAAGTTATAACTTATAATAGATACAAAATTAAAAATAAGATATAATATGTATTTAGCATTTTTAAGCAAAAAATATATTATTCATTATATTATTACAAACACGTGAAATAAACACCAAAGAACTAATAGAATTATTTATTTAGAGTTGTCTTTACGAATATAAGATAAGTAGTAATAACTAATATTGATTAGGAAATAAAAAGTGAAGTATTTTATATTGTAAGTATTCAAGTAATAAATAATTCATGCAGAACAAAATTAATTTGTATGAGTACTTGATTGAATGTCTATTATTCAGGAAGTAGTTTTCTATTTTAAATAGATTTCAAAATATATAAATAAGTAGATACAAAGTGGTAAGTACCAAATAACAATTTGAATAATTTTATTGTTTGCTTACTTGTTTTCTATAAAATTCCATGTAAATAGTATTATGCCATTAACGGTTATGTCAACTGGTAGATAATCAGCGTAACCTTGATTGTGACAGAACATTGTACGGATGACTCCTTTTCCGGCACCTATTAGCAAGCCCGTCGGACCATTAATATTGTCTGTCCATCCAGGGAGAGGCTCCTTCCATATCGGTATGACTATAACGATGACAAACGTAACAGTATAAATAAAACCAAATAATATTCGAAAATCATCAGCGCGTTGTTTATAAGAGACACTGACCAATGGATGGGCGAGCGATTATACAAGGCATCCCAGCTTCAGATTGTTCCACCACTAAATGTTCAGAAAGGCATTTCGTAAACGCATACGAGTTTGGAAAACTACCAAGAATCCTGTAAGGAATAAAAGATACACATATTAATAATGATCAACATGAGGTGCAATTATACTTCTAACGCCAAAACTTACTCTTTAGATATCGTTTCTACAAAAGGTTCGTCCAACATTTCCATACTTTGGATTATTTTATGCGGATCAGTTGGTGGCGGATAAGCCCTCTCGAATAACACTTTTTCGTCCAAATGGCAGTAAGAAGTCGATACGTGCACAAATACCTGTATAGATTTTAAACTCATTTAGTTCCAGTTCAATTCGTTTTGACGAAAATAATATCCTGTTGTTATGGACAAACGTGGACTTGTAAAAAATCGTACCTCCAAATTTTTCATTTCCTTAGCTAATGCCAATACCATTTTCGTGCCTCTAGTATTGAGCAAGACGGCTTTCTTCAATGCCTCGTCGAACCGAATGGTAGCCGCGGCATGATAAACGATTTGTACGGAGTCCGCTAACAAACGACGGTCCGACTCGCTGATGGCTAAATCTGGTTCACTCACGTCACCAGCTATTGGGTACACCTTATTTAATACTTCCACGCCCCGTAGTTCCTTCAGATGGTCGAATAACTAAAACAGATATAAAGGTGGCTGTAAAAAATGAGATTGTACGTAACACGTATATATCACTACTCGTAATACGTCTGAGTTACATGCAATTAATTTGAACCTAAAATCGAATTTCCGTTAGGATGGCTTTGTATAATAGTAATCAATGCATGAACTTTTTTTCCATTGTACTAAAAGCTTTGAATTTAAAGCTTAATTTAAAATACATTTTATAGTAAATTTAGTTTAAATTATATAGGCCCAAGTGTACGTTTTAAAAGCTACAATATTATCTTTAATGATATATTACCATAATATGACTAATATTATTTTATATTATTATTATGACGATTAATAAACAAATATTAAAGTTCAACCCAAATCGGTAGTATATTATGAATATTCTCATTTAATGAGAACCATTTTAATAACCGAACATATAATAATAATAAAAAAAAAAAAAAACTAAAATCTTTAAAATAAATATGATACTTAATGTAAATTATAAACATTATTTGCTTGAGATAAATATTTTATTGTCGAATGTGTAATCAAAATTTAACAAAACGTTTTTTTAAGAAATTGTGTATTATCCCAAAACTTTATGACGCAGATTTATTTCATAATAGATATTACAACTTAAATCTTAAATGTATGTTAATATATAAGTTATGTAATTTTGCAAGTTTTACCGAATTTAAGTAATTTTGAATATTTAAAGATTCTAAACATATATAAATGCATTATTTTTTTGTCAATAAATGAACATAAAAAAATTTTCTGTTATAAAAAAATGTCATTAAAAATAAAAAGCTTTCACGTTTCCTCATGATCAACTTTACAATGATTCATATTATAAATATAATTCTTTTTTATATTAAATAATATTATTAAGATTTAAGTTTTAATAATAATAAAAAAAAAATGAATAATAATAAAAAAGAGAATTTTTTTCAAGAATATCACAATACTTTTTAAAATAATTAAGCATTTTTTATGTTTATTTTCATATATAAAGGATAATTTAGTTTTTTTAATTTATGATTGTTTTAATGGTATTCAGTTCAGAGCTCGGTTAATAATTATTTAAATTTCTGAGATCCCGCAAGGTGATATCCTCTCCCCTATTCTATACAATATTTTTGCCATAGACCAACCAATCACACCTAATACACTGGTTGCTGATTATGCGGATAATAAGGCGATTTTATCTATACATTCTGATCCCTTCGTTGCAATTCAAAATCTCCAATCTCATCTCAATCTCATGGAAAAGTGGTACACTTTTTTGAAAATAAGTAGAAAAAAAAGTAAAATAGCAAATTGAAAATGTTACTAATGTGTAGCTGCTTTCCTCAAAAATGTCACGTATTATGTATAAATATTATTAGGATATAATGCGTTTTTTCTAAAATTTGTATGTAACTAATTTATATAACATCTACTTATTGTGCCCAAGTGGTATAGATTGTAGATTGCACTTAAAAAAAAAAAAAAATTCTAAGAAATTAATATCTATTATCATAATTCAATACCATTTTTTTAAGCAATTTTAAAATAAATACACTACACACACAAAAATAATATTACAGGTTATCGGGATACGAGAGTTTGAGGAAATTCTTACTACCTATTATTAATTAATGTATACTTTAATAATATTAAAAAAAAAAAAAAAGTTTTATCTTTTTGTTCATTAAAAAAAAGTTAATTATAATATCTATTCTATGATTTTTGAGCAAGTTAAGCTAGTGTACTTTATTTTTTGTTATAACAATTTGTTAATAACAAAAAAACTATACAGCAGAGCAACTTCTCTAAATTTTTTCTTAAATGTATTAAATATTTTGCTCATTGTAACTTTGTTGTATACATATTTACTATTTTTACCGGTCCAGAAAGTTTTGAAATAAAACTTAGATATTAGCACATTGAATTATAATTAATTGAACAAAGATAAAATGTTAATAATATATTTGTAACTACCTAGTTTTAATTTATTTATAGTATATGTGTACTATATAGTTATAGTGTAAAGTTATCGATCACCATATAACTATGCTTGAAATTGATGTTTTACTTAAGTTAATTTAACTAAATTGAAAAGTTCAGATTTAAAAATTTGTCCTTGTGTTTTATTTTTATGATCATAATTTATTTGTCTTGTTCCTCTAATAGATAATATTAAAATATATTCGTGACTATAATATGTACATGCGTCATTGATTGTCACAATAGGAACTCTGGACTTCTGGTGCCAAAATTGTTTTAAGTAGACCAATACCTATTTATAAAAGATAGTATCATTTGGATTTTTATTAGATTATCTGAATGACAAATTGGTATTGAATTTATTTAATTATAATAATATTTTGAAATGATATTTACTCAGTTTTTGATACAATAATATTTTAACCTAGGAACTTAATTTATCTATGTTACTAATTTTTTCCTAAGTTTACATGTATGAAATTGAAATTTTTGAATTATTTTATCAATAGTAGCAATGAAAATAAATAATTTAAAAATGTGACTTAACCTTAAGGACTTTGATTATATACTTAATTTGACACATAGCAAATTAAAATTTAATATTTTAACGTTAAACACTGGTAGATTATAAAACAAGAAACTATAACCCAGAAGTACTAGCCTTGAGGCTTGAATTAGTTCAATTATCATATAAAAAGAATTGTAATTAGGAATTTTTCACTCAGAAGCAAAGAAAAATACCGCTTAATTATACGAAAAAAAAAATTAGGAAATTTCAAAGACAATTTTCGCAACATAACTAATTCATATTTTTATATATATTGTGATTTGTGACTTAGAAAAACTTTAAATAATTATATCATCATAAATATAGGTGGTTGTTAGATCACATATGTTGAAATGTCCAATACGTATCATGTATGCCAATGATAATGATAAATAAGAACAATATAAATAAAATTATGATAAAAAATTAAAAATATAAAACGAATAGTGGAAAATAAATAAATAAACAATTTTTTATAAAATTGTCTCCCCCATTCTTACAACTTATCAGCTACCTGAAATAATTGTTCCCTGTTTCCTTTTCTAAATACGTTTCTGAATAAAGAATATTATAATTTTCGTTAATATAAATTAATAATAAAAAAAAAAAAATTAGAAAACAAAGTATCTAAAACGTAAGTAGTAATTTTTACGATGTATTTTTTGAATTTATTAGTTAGAATGTTTACTATTGTAAATTACAGTATCTATTTACTGTACAAATATCAAATTATATATAAATTTCCTAAACTAAGAACGACTAAACTTTATTATCTTTATAATGAAAGTGGTAGATTGGTAAAATTAACTGTTAAACGATGTCAGCTAATAACTAATTAGTTATAAAGTAATATATTGTGTTACCACATTAGTATAAAGTATGACTAATAGTAATCATAATAATATGTATTGGACTATATTATTATGTTTATATTATTACACATTCTACTAACATGATTAGTTGAAAATGTTTAAAACATAATTATTATAGAATGATTGTGCGAATATTTTTAAGAATATTTCGTAACACCATATATTATATTTTAGACTTTTAGAATACCTATCTATTTGATATTTTAACTTCATTAGTATAGTGTAGCTGACGTGATAGATAACATTAAGATTATTTACATTATTTATTCACTTTTAATACATATATAGATTTATTTATTCATAGTTCATAGCTATCTGATTGATTATTTTAAAATCAAAACTGCCAATAAAATATTTGTATTATAAAGTTCTTAATAGTTCATCGGTAAATTATTTAACTATTAACAAAATTAATTAAATCGTTTTAATTTGGTTAGTTAAATATTCCTTATTAAACAATTTATTTTGCTGTTGTTATTAAAACAAATATTTACAATCTGTATTCGCTAAATAAAATTAGTAATACGTAAAAAAAAATATACAAAGGTAAGACATCTTGATTGAAGAGTCCATTGAAACTACATTAAATGTTACTTTTTCCTAGGATTTATATTTTATTTGTTTAGGAAATATGGGTTTTTATGACTAACATGGTGTCTGGACCATATATGCTTAAACTATATCAAACAATTACGTAAAATTATTAAACAATAAACATGTATACAAATATTAATCAAAATGTATGTACGTATATCACGTGTAAAAAATAATAATATAAAAATTTTGTAAAAATATAAAAATCTACAGTTATTCGTTTTTGAATTACAACAAAATAAGAAAATTGTTTGAATATCGTAAAAATTTATGCTTTGGATGCTTATAAAAAATATTTAAGGAATTATGATCAATCTTTTTTTTTTTTTTGTTTCATTAATAACAATTTATGAGAAATTGGTATTAAGTTTTTAAGTTTTTTAACTGAATGAAATAGTTTTTTGATTGAAAAAAAAATTTTAAAAATAACTGAAAATGTCTTATTTTCTATAAATAGTTTATAAGGTACAAAATATTTTTTAAATGTTGTCATATGTATAAAATAGTAATAAAATTTGGTGAAATTTCAAGTGCCTATTGCTATCATTATTCATTAAATATACCAAAAAAATAAAATTGATTTAGTCGAAGACTAATTTTGAGTAAATATTTGAGTCCTCTTCTTCCTAATGCTTTTGAAAATTACTAGAACAATTATATTTTTGTCCCTCCCAAAATATCAATTATAATTTAGATCCACTTTTTTATTTGATAAAATGTTGAAATTGAAAATCAAAGCAGTTTTATTGCTTTAAAAGCTAATAAAACATATAAAATAGAAAATGTTTATGATATTTAATATAATAAAATCTAATGATTTCACCTTTTATTCTTATTTTTAAATGTTTTTATACTGTGGTAAAGTATTTTGAAAGAATATCGATAGCCATTAGCCAGATGAAAGGTAATCTTTGTTTTTGATAGATGATAGATACCTACCTACTCTTTATACTATGGTTACATAAACCTTATTTGTACTTAGGAAACTCGTTAGTATTATTAATAGGTACATAATAATATTATCCTGTAAAATATTTGTAGTTATTGAATTAATTATTTCAATTTATTTGGTTTTTTGAGACAATATCTACAGGAGAAATCGAATGTGTAAAGTCTATGTGCTTTAATAGTATTGTTATATCAAGATAAAAAGGTATTCATTCATAATAAATTTTGTATTGTACTATTTTTTTATAACAAGTAAATTAATTATCAATTGTATATGTATTTTTCATTATACTATAAGTTACATTTGTATGATAGCCTAAGAAATATATGCTGTTTTAATCATTAGAACGAAGTTTTTAGTAATTAATGGTTTAATCAAACAGATTTTAAGACATTATACGTCATTATTGTTCTTTGAATAAAAATAAATCAATGAAAAGAAATATAGAAATTAAATTATCGTATTTCGTAGCTGTTGGTAATAAAATCCTAATGTTTATAAAGATATTAATATACTATATGAATAACAATTAATTAAATAGATACTCTTATAAGACATTTTTAATAATATTTAATATTTTTTAATTTTGGTAAATAATACTGTAGTTAGATAATATTTAAAAAAATTGTATTCCTGTTAAAAATATTATTGAATTATTATGTTTCAAAGGATTATTGTTCTAAAAAATAAGTAACTACGTATAATTAATTTCTAGTACATATTATAGCCAACATTTGAAAATTATCGAACTCGTTAAAAATAAATAATAATGGAGTATAATTTATATCTATAAATAATTAAATACCTATAAAAGATATACATAATTCCAAAAGAAAAGCACTAATAGATAATTTGAAAAACTTCATGACTTGCAGTTATGGAATTCAAAAATATTTTATAAATATCCAGTCATTGAAAAAATGAGAAAATAATAATGACAATAAATAAATAATGTTATTTTTATTAACTTACCACTGACGAGAAAATAGTTTCAACTCTTTGTTTAGGATTGCTACCTTTTTTTGTTCGAAGTAGCAAATAAATTCTTTTGATGTCTGGACATTTCCTTAGAAGCTTTTCAATTAAAACCTTTCCAAGGAATCCGGATCCACCGGTAATAAAAATGGTTTTACCAACAAAAGTCTGAGAAACTCGATCAGGAAGATGACTTAATTCATCTGGAAGTACGGCTGGCTTATAATTTAAGAAACGTTCTTCGAACGAAGCCATTTCTGAAACAACAAATAAATTATTAATAATCTTTTGATATACATAGTATATAATGATTAAATATATAATAATCGTTTAACTGTAACAAAATAATTGAGTGATAGGTGAACATTAATTTGTCATCTTTATTATTTTATGATGGATCACAAAAAGAGAAGGGCACTTTCTTAAACTCATTATCAAGGTTTTTAGCTTCAAGATTTTAAATTATTTTTGTTCATATTAATATATAGTCACCAACAAGTATATTTTTCGCAGTTTTAGACCTATCATTACAATTATATTTTGTAAGTCATACAATAACAATAGTAGTCGAATTAGCGCAATTATTCATATCATAAGACATATAACAATGGACAATCATAAACTAAAGAATACTATAATAATCTAGCAATGTAATTTAGATATTGCAAACAATTATTTGTATTTAAAATACATTTTTTCTCACGTTAGTCAATTAGATATAGTATTATTTAATATTGTTAGATAATAAATTAATAATATGTAAATTTCCATATTAAACTAAAAGAAAAATATTTTAAAACTTAGGTATCTTTAAGTATCTTTACTCCCCATGAAACTTCTTTTGAACCCCTTGACAAATATAACTTTCAACAAAGTATACCTATTTATTAAATGCACAAATGCACAATACTCGTTACGATAATCGCAACTAATGTCTAAATTGTAAATTGTAATAACTAATAATAGATATAATTAATAATACTAAAATATATCATCATTTACCAATGAAAAAAAGTGAGCCTCCCAAAGAAAATTTTCTGGGTTCAACATTGCTTGTATTAAATGTTCAAGCTTTTTTACTACACATTGAAATGAAAACTAAATAAAGTAAATAATTCCAAATAGTTTATAAATAAAAGTTTATATAAAAAAATCTAAAATAATTTAAAAAATGTATTATGTCTTGGAAGTGCATTTATAAACATTTATATAAAAATTACATGTTTACAGTTATTAAGAGAGATACAAGAAAGTCTATATTATCAAAAACTAATTTTGTGTAAAACTTTTTATTTTTTAAGGATTTATTTTCATTTTTAAGTTTATTTTAATGATTAACAGTAATTATTTACGTTTAAGATGTAAGTAATATCTGGAGGGTACATGTTAATTCTCTCGAATCTATAATAACTTCGTTTTTATGTTATAATTGTATCATAAACATACAGATTTAAAAAAAATTAAGGTGTCTCTAGAATTGTCTTGCAGATGCTACCATCAAAATCGATGATTGGAGTATTTTTTCTACAAAAAAAAAATAGTCTTAGAACATTAAAAGAATGGTACCTATTTTTATATATTTATTAACATCCGATAAAATTTTAAACGTTATATTTAAATATGGGTATACAATTACTGTAGAAGCACCGAATAACTATTATTCGAAGGTATAACCACTGTAATAAGCACCACATGGATGTTTACATTTACCAATTGACCTTAAATTTTTGTATTCCAATAAAAATTATCTATGTATTAACACACAATAAACATAATATATGTAAATATAAATAATACACACATATATATAATAATTAATAAGTAATAATACATATACATAGAAAGTTTTTATTTTAGTATAGTCGTCTCATGTGCGTTGATAAATTTTAAATTTAAACAATTAAAATTAATTTGAATTTAATTAAAGGTACTTAAACCTACTTTAATTCTTATAATGCATAAGATACTTACTCGTATAAAACATAATAATTAATCAGTAATATAAAAACTAATATTTATACAATTCTTAATTCATATAACATGTATTAATAACAGTTTGAATGTTTTAACTATGTAATATTAAATATATGAATAACCACATTGTTTTTATCTACATTGTTAAATTATTTGTATTCACGTAATATGCATGAAATAATAACAATAATTTATACGGACATGATACGTATTAAAATGTGTGTTATAACTTATAACTTATAAGTATTTCTTTCGCTAACCTAACCACTTATTCAATTTTATTTTGATAAAAACTTCTTTTTTAGAAATTTGTTTTGAAATAATATTGTAATGGTGCTAAAAAGTGTTTTTTTTTTTCAAAATACAAATTTTAAGTATTGACAAAATCTTTTTTTATTGACATTTTTAAATACATATTATTATGAAAATAATTATTTAATACTTTTTTACATGGTGACGCCGTTTTAATTCTGCTTTAAATTTTCACATTAATTATTATAATATTATCTATACTACTTGTTCTATGTAAACGAATAACAAATAAATTACAATGTATACAAAATTATTTTGGCAATTTATTGCACTTGTGACATTATAACATTTTATCATTCATTTTGTGGGGATAAATATATTTCTGTGTAAAATAACTTATTTTATATGTTTTACCTTATTTGCTTATATTATATTGTTTAATAAACAAAATCGTTATTCTACTCAATAATACAAGATAGTTATAACTTTATAACTAAACATATAATTCGTTACATATTTATATATAAAATAATATAAATATTGTAGTCATATAATATTGTAATGTAAAATTTTGATTTATTTTATATTGCAGTAATTGTAATATAATATATCGTTAATATATGTTCTTATTTATTCAATATTAATAGCATAACTTCCTATCTCTGACACAAGCCATAGAAATGTACATGTTGTATGTTAATCAAATCTTTAATTATGAATAATATCAAATCTTCAATATTTTTGTGTGATTTTCTTGGTAGAAAATAAATAAATATATCATTATTCATTAGCATTCATGTTTATTATAAATGTATAAGCAAATAAATACAGACATATCAAACGCTATGATTCTCATAGGTACTAATGAAATATATTCAAAATCAAAACTCTGATTTAATAAAGTTTCAACTGCCGAAATATTATAAAAACTAAAACACATTATGTGTTAAGAAATTTCCATCAAACAAAACAGTTAACTACCTAATTAAAAATTAAATAACCGCAACACTCGTGGAAAAATTAAAGAACAAAATAAATTCCTCACCTTGCTCAGAATATTTAATTAGATATATCGATAAATTAAAGTCAGTATTTCTAAGAACATAATTTTAACATATTTTCTATAAAGTTCTGTCAACCGTGATGATTTAATGCTATTTCAATTGGACATCCGTATTAATTGTATAAATTGACGAATAATAATTATTATAGTTATGATAAAACCATGAAAGTAGTTCTGCTTTAGTGCCTAACTTTCACTACTTATTATTTTGTTACAATTTAGACTCATAATAAGTTAAAAATGTAATACTATTATCAATAATACCACTTTGGTAACAACAAAATATTTGGTGCTTATTTTATAGACGATAAAATATTTGAAAATGATTTAAAAATTAAAAGGATACGATATTAATGATAATACATTATCAGCAGGATTATTTTGCTTTGCTGATTAGATAATAAGTTTGTTATTAACTAGCTGCTAATGATTTTACGGCGAGACATTAAACCAAAATATACTGTAAGTGACAAAATAAAAAGTTTGTACGATTGCAGTTGTGTTATAATTATTGTTTATTTTTTATTCGTATTCATCACATTGACCAAATATAATATAACTTTGTGTTATGACCTGACGGTCATGGCCAATGTCGTTATATGGTCGTTATATTGATCTCTATTATACGTATCTACCCACTACGAATACGTAGAACATCGCGTATACAAAACAGTTGAACGTGTTTCCGACTTGCTTTCACCCATTGTCGGATTAAACTAATAGAAACTAGAGAATAACAATGTACATAATGTACCTACTGAGTACATAAAATAGTTTTAGTGTAACAGACCGGGACGTATAGGCATTAGACATTATATCATTAACTCGCACGGATTAGAAACGTTGTGCGCAGAAACCGATGGCCAAAGATCGCGGTGGACATTACGTCAAAAAGAAAAAAAAAAGAAAAAGAAAATAGCAGAAGAATAAGTGGAATTCAAAAGGCTCGTTAACCGCCTGAGACGACGACCGACGACCGACGACCTGCAGCATACGTAACACCTAATCCCAAGAATTTTCGGGCGTTCGTAACAATCGTTGCGCTTATATACATTATACCCATATAACCTAAACATAATATACACGAGAATAATGTACGCGTACGATTTTGTAGTATAATAATATAATATATTATCACTGTGCGCGTTCGTCGGCGGCAAGTGAAAGTCTGTCGGGGTGACGCGAGTCACGAGTGTTATTCAATGAAATCCTTACGGGGCTCGTGTAACGCGTGTGGGCACGCACGATGTACATAGACACATTACCGGAAACCGAATAAAACACACCGGTTTGTCACAGCCTATATTATTTGCAATGATAATAATACATAGGTAATAGCTATATAGGTTACGAAATATACCGACAATATATATATACAGGTAGGTACGTATAATGATGTGTTCATTACGCGGTTACTGAAACGTCTGAAACTATCTCATCGCAATGGCGGTAAAAACGATATCGATGACGTTTCTTGGCCGTCGCTCGATTATTATAGGCATACGATTTTGATTGAGCTATCTAATGCGATTTACGACAGGTCGGTTTGTATTTGGATACAATATATAGGTGTAGTACCTATCTACCCATAGTGATTAATGAGTAAAACGTTTGAAAATAATCACTAGGAATACTGTTTTCTTCTTCTTCTTCTTCTTATTATTATTATTATAATAATAATTCACTCTCGAACGTACGTAATGTTTCGATTCTTTGAGTCTTTTGCACTCGTACGATAGAAAATTTCGTAATAAATACCATATTCTGTACAAGTTACAAAAATCTATTTTATCGTATGTCCTCGTATACCGGTATATCATCCTAGTTAAAAACATTCTATTTTTTATTTTTTTTTTTTTTGTAAAAACTGTTTACCTATCGATCACTATTGTACAATAAGTAAAAGCGATATTAATGTTGACCTATTAAAGGAATTCAATAAGGACAAACTTTTACAAACGATCGTATATTTAGATTATATAAACAATATAATATTTGTAGTGTATTGCATGTAAATATAAATTATTCGATACAGATATAACGAGTATACTCAATTATAATGATATAATATGTTCGCAAAAAGGTATCAAAACGTTCTAGGCTATAAACAGTACTCGTTACATATATTTTCTAGAACGTTATGAAATTGTAATTTAATCTGGTTATTTTAATTCATGTTTATGCTAGATTTAACAGTTGCAGTCAATATTATTTTGCTACCTATCTATTGATAATATTTACATTCCATATTAGAGGGATCTTCAACCAGTGGCCCGTTTTGTCATTATTTGTGACCCGCGAACACATTAGATACAATTATAATGGCTAGGTATACTCATTTAAGTTTTAAGACACCGATATCGAAAAAATTGGAAAATATACATTAGATAAGTCCTATGTTCTATAAATTTTGCTACTCGTCTAGTAGCAATAAATTTTTCACTCTTTTTTTTCTTTAATGTGCAGTCAAACAATTTATAATTTATACAGGTACATTATAATTAATTCAATTTAATTAATTTCTCGATTAAAAAAAAAAAAAAATTAAAATAATATGATAATTTATGACCATAAAAGTTGTATGTAATGAGTTTAAAAATGTGAGAAAAACAAATATTAAATATTTAAATATTTATTTATACATAATACTATATAAAGTGCATATTTTATGGCTCTATTATTGTTTTAAATCATACAAATATCATGAACTTTACTAGGATATGAATTTAGCTTCTGTATAAAATAAAACCAGTTTGTAAAACTTTCTTTATTCTTCATGAATTATATTATAAAAGACTTAAATAATGTAAGAATTATAATAAAACGATCATAATATCGGTACTACAACCACTTAGAAAAATGTACTTACACGAACTTTCTATCAAAGACATATTTGTAAATTAAATATACGAGTAAGATAGACATAAAATAAGTATACACCAATATGAGACATAATATGAATTGAGCTGTAATTAAGAAACACTATCTCCATTAAATATTAAAATTCACAGGCCTCTACAAAATATTAAAGTAAATATATTTTTGAAGTGTTTATAATCTCACTAGATATCCGCACTACCAAATACATGCAGTAATTAGCTAAGTAATAACATTTATATTAATTTCGTATTTATGTGAGGAATCACTGAAAATCAGTGTTTATTATATGTCAATATTTTTTTAATTTTTTTTTTTTTTTTGTACAGGAGATGAGAGTGCTTAAATATTTTATTAGTACATCACAAGTCCTTCTTCATATTATTATATAAGTATAAAAACATAACTAATGATATTGATTGTCACATATTTTTATCTAGTAATCGTTTTCAAAATTTGATCGGAGTTTACAACCATACTTGTATTTTTTGTGCTTCTACATTTTTGTTACTATTAATTTTGATGTGTAATAAATCTACAATGTAATGATATAACAACAATAGAATCACATTCTAATACACACTATTATTATACTGTCAACTATCCTAATTTATCATTCATCATTCCGAAATATAACATTGGAGGGCATGAACGCCATGAACACAATAATATTACAATCACGTACTTACATATATAGACACTTAGATTGGTTCTTAATCGGTCTTTTAAATTCGGCAACTTTGATTTATGAATGTGATGAATCACATGACCCGAAAATTCATTTAAAAAATTAGATATTGCGTCATTAAAAAAAAAAAAAAATAATAATTATAAATCTTTAAGGCTTGAATATACGAGAGGATATACAATAAAATAATACATTGTATTATTTTTTAAAACATTGAAAATGATAAAATAAATTTACTAATATTACTAATACATATTTTGTTTATCCATAAAATGAAATAATGATTATGATAATTATTGAAATAACTATTTATAAAAAATATAAGCTTATTTTTAATTGTTTTCGAATTGCATCTGCATGAACAATCTACTTACTATAGTTTCTAAATTATCCTTAACTTTATATTATAGACATAAAATTGTATTCCTACTTTATTAAAACCAATAAACCGCCATAGTAAATACATGTAAATTAGAAAATTAATTTAAATTTTAATAATCTATAATCTATAACAATTAACAACTATTAACTGGTATAGTATTAGGTGTCTATCCAAACCCACTATTAATAATCTATACATACTGTATAGTGAATATGAAAGATTTATAAGTAGGTATATTTTCTTAGTAGTTAAAAGGATATTCTAATATTATATAATATTGATTATGAAATTTAGAAAGAGATTTATATTGAAATTATATATCCGTAGTGATAGTAAAACTGAAACTAGTAATTATCAAGATAATGAGTAAAGATGTATTTGTATTTTACATATTTTAATAGGAATTATGGTCTAACTCATCACTCATCAGATATTGATGTCAGATACTTAGTATATTATCGTTTGTTATGTAATTTTATCAGATAAATAAATAATTATTAATAGATATTAACGTTTTTGGAAGAAAGGTTTATAGAATGTTCACCTGTACCATATGTTTACATATATATAATATTAAGTCCTAATTTGTTTTCTGAATGTAAATATTTAATCCTAATAAATAAGAATATTAAAAACATAAATCAAACTTTGAATCTATTATAAAATAAATATTAAAAAAATATTTTCTATGTGTTCTTTATTCACTGCCCTCGGATTGTTACTTTCTATAACATTATGAGTAGATAACTAATAATTCAAAAAATATATTTGTTTTTCACATTATTTTTCTCAAACAGTAATGTAACTTTTTTGCTTTCTAATTTTGGTTATTTTACAATATAGTTATATAATTAAATTTACAAATATCTTTATGGTATTCATTTACAATAGTAAATACAGCATACAAGTACAATTTTATAATGTAATAAATATAAAACTACCTATGACTATTTTGTAACATTAGGAAGATTTCACGCACAATAATTATAAAAAATATGTGTTTATTATTGTTTAACTAAAACAAAATACGTATGTCATAATATTTTTGAAAATTTATACTTATTTTCGTGTAATTACACTTTCTAAAATTAAATTAACTTTGTATTCATTGTATTTCTTTATAATCTGCGTAATATGACCAATTACACTCCATTAGTGTTAAGTTGTAACTTAGAAAATATAAGGTAATAAAATAGTATTCAGATTAACATTACAGCATATTAATTCACTATAAAAATGAGTCGAGAATATTTTTATGATCGAATCGTTTCATCATCTTTGTTTCATAAATCTGTAGCAATGAGCAATATAGGTAATTTGTTTTATAATTATAATTTAATTTTAATTTTTTTAAATACTAATAAATAACGTTAAACACTTCAGTTATTCACCATCACTTACAACGGTATCGTTTTTTTCTTTAGATCTGTAAGTAGATTTCAGTCTACAAAATGTAATGTCGCTGTTGCGTTATGTTATAATATAGTCATAACAAATATGTTTTGTTATGACGTCCTCTTAAGTAATCATATTATTTATATTTTAAAAATTAGAGTGCTCGTTAAGTTAAAAGTGTACATTTAATATATAAATTATGTTGACATCTTGTATAATAGCTCCTATAGCTAAGATTTTTTTTAACTTCCTACCCATTTATATAAAAATAAATTATTTTTTAAAATAAATAATTTTATTTTTTTTTAAACATAAATTATAAGTTTAATTAAATATAATTGCCATACTATTAATTTAATAATCATCTGTACATCTGTACAAGTCAGTGGGACTCGACATCATATATATGCTATTTATATTGATAGATAGGAAATCGATAACAAATCTAATTTTAAAGTGTCTACATTATGGAGAATAATGCTAAATTATTAAATAAATTGATATAATACTAAAAATACGTAACTTATATTTTAGAATTATATATTATACATATTTATACAAACGCAAGATGTTGATTTGATGGTTATTATTTTGTATTAAATAAATAAACAGGTATCAATTTAAAAAAAACACAAATTAATTGTATAAATTAATTAAAATTGTACGTACATTTATTAAATATAATTTATTTGCATGATCAATTTAGAATTTTAGATACTACTTTATAGATTGACCATCAATATAATGTTTTCGATAAAAAATTATTTAGTTTTCTAATATTGATATATCCGTGCTAAAATTAAAAAAAAATAAATATTCAAAATATGAATTAATTTTTATAACCCATATTACATTATAATATTGTGTAAAATTAAGTGAAATTATATTGCATGTTTTATTTGGATTATTTAATTGTTTGTTATTCTTCCTATTCAGTTTATAACTTCCTGAAACATTTCTAGATGTATAAAATAAAATTGCTAGTATCAAAGATTATAAAATTAACCATTAAAGATTAATAGTACCAATAAAATAAATATGAGATAAATTACGTATTGCGATATTTATTTATTTTTTCAATTATCTTCTGATATTGTACATTAAAAAAAAAATTCCATAAATTATTTTTGTTAGCAATATTGGTGAGATTCTTTTTTAGGTATTTTAAATGATTTCTTAATATGCCTATTATAACTATTGTATAATTTAGTCATTTTTTGAAAATATTATTCTAGAATAGGTTTTACGTCATTTTAAATAACTTTTAATATACTCAACATTTTCTTTCATCTATTTGAATATTTATATCACATTGACTATCTAGTTTTTGACATGTTAGACCTAATTTAACGATAGTTAAACTAATTTTGATTTACATCATATCCTAGATCTCTTTTATAACTTATGATTACGAATAACGGACTATGTGATTGTGTGAAACGATGCTAATAGTTATAATTTACGAGTATGGCTACAATATTTAGTCTATTGACCATTGTTAATCATATTAGAGGAAAAAAATTAATCTTAACACTTAAACTTACAATCAATATTATTTTATAGTTTAACACATACTTTTTAATAATTTAAAAATTAATAATAATTTTTTTTTTTTAAAGATCATTTAAGTCAAATAAATTATATTATATTACAGGTTCAATCACTATCACCAAACAATTATGAGCTTATTAAACTCGTTTACGTAATCGACCAAAATAGTTTGTTTGTGAGCGTTTTGACAATCTATTTCAAAACATAATTACTTATCATCACGTAATAAACAATTTAATATCATAATTTTTTTTATTAATTAAATGAAGCGATACTAATTATCAAAATATATGTTTATTTTTTCCATTCAAAGTAGGTTATTATTAATGCTCAATAGTTATTATTTAATAGTTATTGATGTAGTATGTTAGCTTATTATGTTATTAAGTTATGAATTGTTACATAAATGATATTAAAGTTTAAAAACAAATTTCCGATTAATTTAGTGAAAGTTTGCAATGTTTAGAATGAAATGCAGTTAAATCAATAAATAATATTTATATTAAACTTTAAGTTAATAAGTTATTTTTAATGATTTTACTTTGTTCTTTCAAATATTTTTTTTTCAATACAATTTTACACATTTTTACAAAAATCTTGGAAACAATAATTTGAGTCTCGAATAATTGTTTTCTACAGAATATAAATTTAAACCTACCCGATTTTTTTCCCTATTAAAAGGTACTAATAAAACTATTTTTAAATTTTATAACGGATTACGGTAACTAAACATAATGCTAGTAGCTTTCACAACAAACGATTGAATAAAAACAGACATAAAGCGTATTTTTTACTTAGCTATATTACTCTTGGTACCTTCCTAACGTCTACCTAATGAAGTAATACCTACCATAAAGTTTAGCAAAAATATAAAATGCCGTTTTTAGATTAAAAAATGATGTTCTGATTTACTTGATAATTTGCAACTAACTCATTGATTACCTACTTATTTCCTTTCGTAATGTGATATAATTAACAAATTTATTACATTCAACTATTTATTATTGAGTTATTTATATGTTTAACAATTAACTACACTACCATACTAGTTTAATTGTCGTTTTTCACTTATTGACAACATAGGAACATTTCGAAAAATCAAATTGTGATAAATGCAATAACATACTCAATCTGGTATTTTACCTAATTTCCTAAATATTTTATGGTATTTTACTTAATTTCCTAAATCAATGTTATAATCTCATATATCTGAAATATCTATATTTTATAATGACAACCAATAAACACCTACTTATTACAATAATAATATCAATAACATTTTATTTTTTAATAGGACAATAAACACACATAATTAGTATTACATTCTGTTATACATCAATATGATACATAAATGTTTTAATACTTCGCTCAATTACAATAAACGTTTATACTCGTTAAAATAAAAACAGATTTCGCGGGTCGTACAAAATATAACATTGTGTTATTTGTTGGATGAGGAGTTTTAATGAGCGAAAATAAAAGTCTGGCGCGCAGTAAATAATATTAAGTGGGTTCCTACGTAATACCTCATTAGCAGCTGTAATTATCGACGATTTCCAATAAAACGGAGTATATAAAAATATGACACTGGAAAAAACTACGCCGTACTAAACACACGTGTTATAGTTTGTTTACGATAACTGACCGAACCGGACTCCAAAGGGAGTGGCGGTGACTTGAGTTCTGAACGCCTATTATTTATTGTCGGGGACGGAAAAACGAAAACGCCAACGTTTCTCGTACGCGGCGAAGAAATGAAATATGGGCCTAAAAGTGAAGTTTTTAAATTGCGATTATAATTTTCAAACGTTATTTGGCGTGGTGTGCATACGTATATGTATGTGTGTGTGTGTGTGTGTGTGTGTGTGTATATGTAGCTAAAGCTATGGCTGAAAGTTACCTGAGGCTGTGTACTTGGGCATCTTGGAATCGCACCGTCTGGCAGATACGCAAACCTTTTTACAGCGTTCGGGCCGTCGAAATCGGCGTTGTTATTAATAATTGTTTTATTGTATATGCAACGGGTTGATTCGTCAAACTCGCGCCATAGACCGATTGAGCGTGACAAATACGGCGTGTGCGTGTATGTGGTGTGTGCGGAACACTGTGGCGGTCTGGTACAGGTGTACAGGACGCCGATCGCCGCAGACTCTTAGACGTTTCCAAAAGAAAGTTGAAACGCACCGAATGCGACGTATAATTACATGGCTGTTGCCGCGATCGGGGGAACTGCGGCTCTAAACGTGGTAGGCGGTGGAAGAGGAATCGGATGAGGAGGGGAGTCTCCGCTCGGAATGGGGTGTTGATAGGTATCTATAATGATATGATTAAACATTCCTATGCGCGCGCTATGTACCTACATAACGTCATCGTCGGTTAGGTCATTTTATTATTACTGTGTCGGTAAAAACAAGAGGTCACGCGTTTGCGGTTGTGTACATGTACGCGATTACCGCTCGTCGCACTCTCACTCCCACTCACCCTCTTATTCTCTCTCTCTGTCTGACTTTCTCTGTCTTTCTGTCTGTCTTAGTCTCTCCTTCTCACTCACTCTCTTCTCTCTCTCTCACTCTCTCTCTCTCCCTCTGTGTTTTCTTTGTCTCTCTCCATATCCAACTGCAGTATAACCTTCTGCCTACCGGACCCGCGCAATAGAAAAAAACACGTAATGCGTTCGTCTTGTACAATTGTACACACACTTAATAATAATGATAGATGTGATTATACACACCACCTGTGTGTGCGTGTTTGTGTGTGCCTATATTATATTTAATAATATTATACGTATCTCGCGGCACGGTTACGTAAACCGTATAACCACCACCGGTGTGCCAATGCGGCGGGGCATATTCAGACAGTGTGTGTGTGTCTCGCGTGACGAAATTCGCGAAAACGAGGAAGAGTTTCGAATCGTGGAAATAACTGCCGCGAATACGTTCTATACACCGATACGTTGGAGTTTGAAAGAACAGATAATAAACATTAGAAAATCGTATACGCCCACCTGTCTACGCAATACTACGACGACTGCGTAAACAAGATAAAAGTTCGATAAAGATTTAGTTTTTGCAACCTACTAATTTTCGGAATTTTTAAGTATACTAACTAAGCAACATATACATTTTCAAATTCTTATGATTTTTTAGACCACTTTGGGAGTGTCTTTTGGCGATAGAATTCTCCGATTTTCAAACGTGAACCCTTCGATTTTACTAAAAATTATTTTTAGTGGCTATTTTTATTTTATTTTATTTTTTTTTTTTTTTTGAAAATGTTTAACTATTTTATTTTAAAAATTTAAACGAAAAGTTTCTCAGTTATTAAAATGTTCATATTAAAAATACTATAATCCTTTACAAATAGTTTAATACAAGTTTAAGGTAAAATGTAATATTTAATTTAGTAGATATTCATTGTACTTGGATTAATTTTGTCAATTATAAATGTGATAGATAAAATTACTTAACTATTTAAATCACCACATAACCACATTTCCCTCAAACCAATTATCATAAATGTGTGTCTGTAGTACACAAAGTTCCAATAGCTGTGGAATGACTCCTTCAAATTTTGAATGGTGGTGAAATCTTAATGTTGACGAAATTGTATATGGTTTTGTAAGTTTTCTTCCTAGTTTTTCAAAAAGTTTTGTGTTTTTTTGACTGAAAACCTGTAGATTGTACTATCGTAGATACCTACATATTTTTTCAACCATTAGCTGTAATATTACTATGAATGATTAATAGGATTTGAGACAACAACATGTAATTGAAATTTCGTTTCAGGCTAACTATGCACTTAGTGACGTAACTACAGTGGCACGTGCATACACCAATACACCATCATACTGTAATCTCAAATTTTAGAATTGTGTTTACAAACATAAATTTGGAATTCAAAAAATTCAATATTCTCTAAAAAAAATCTTGTACTTATACATTCTTTATACCAAGTATCATATCTACCGCCAAGGTGTATGAAATGGAAATTATCAATAATAATCTTTATCGTATATTGCATATACTGCACAGCATAATAATTTATCATTATTATATTTAAATAAAACACATCATTTTACAATTATTATAAAAACGAATTACAAAATAACTTTGCTACTGTTAGTACAATTATAATTAATTTATATATTAAGGGGCGGCCTTGGACCCTATTACTTGTCATTAAAACAAATCGTTTACTAAACAATTTAAAAATACGAGTATTTTTAAATTTGTTTATTGTATATACTATCTAAACACTAAATAAAAGTATAATCATATATTAGACTTATATACGTCATCGTAGAGAGGTTAAATTAGTATAATTATAGATTCTGGACAGAGTGATGTATTGATTTAATATTTAAGTGTTTTTTTTTTTAAGTTATCATCACCAAATAGTTCAATATTTATTTTTGAAGTATAAAATTGAATTAATTTAGAATTTTAAGGGGTAAAATGACTAAAATGTAAAAAATCTTTGTATAAAAAATTCCAGGAAAAAAATTACGGATACCTGTTGAAGTATTTACGCAAAACGGATTTTCGATCAAATAGATTTTATTTTTGTCATAATTATTAAAAAATAAATTACTATAGAGACTTGAAAATATCACAAATTCTCCATGTTTTTGCTTCCCATACAATTTAAAACTATTCTGCTTTTTTGTGTTGATTAAAAATGTTTAAATCGTATACTTTATTAAGGTTTTTTTTTTTTTATATATATGTAATATCATTTATGGTTTTAATTAAAAAAACTACTACTATTCACAAATTTTTCTCAAAAAATTAAATAATATCAAAAACACATATCAACAATTTAGTTCTAAACATTTGAAATTCAAATTGTTGACGACATCAGATATTTAAACGTACTTATATATGACTATTATTTATTTTCAAACTTTTTTTTATTATAATTCAAAAAAATATGATTGTAAAAACTTAAAAAAATCAACTGTTATTTAAATTTTCATTATCTATAGGTATATAATTTAATAAAATAATTTTAAACTATTTATAAGAATTTGTAGATTTTTTTATATAAATTTTGATAAATTTATTGATTTTGTTCTAAAAGTTTAAAAATATAATACAGTAAGGTTCTTCACAAAATTGTATTTATAACAATATTCCAATATAATTAATTGATAATATACTAATGTAGTTTTAAAAATCTAGATATTTTAAATTTAATCAAAATTCGATAATTAGTGAAAAATAACGATTTTGATTATTATTTTGTATTAAAAAAAAATATTAACTATAGAAATTTGAAAATCAGAATATACTTACGTCATTATTATTTTTTTCTATATTCGATGAAATCGCTATAGCTCATTAGTATAAAATATGACCCAAACGCAACACAATAGCGCAAAAAAAAATATTTCATTGGCGTAAAATTATTCAGACCAATTTAAACTATTTATACCAAAAACCTATTCATTTTGTTTTACGATACGTGGTATTTTTTAAGCTAGTTATTGAAATAATAGATGTTTAATATATCATTAAAACAATTAATAATATAATAGTTTACCTATAGTTATATCTTATACGAGAAAATACTTTAAATATTTTTCAATCATATTTTTTTATAAGCCGTACAAATCTAAGAGGTTTCTCTTTGGTTCTCCCTTTCTTTATTGTTCATTATTTAAATCTTGGCGAATTTTAATGTCATTAAATAGATATGATTGCATGTGGCCAATAGTTAATAGTTACATCACTACACGCGCACCAGATTGCTGCAGGGCATACGGTTTCAAAGATTTCTTGGAATAGGCACTATACGGCTATGACGTGTAGTCTATCTACAAACGTATGGATAATTGATGCAGTAATAGAAGCAATAACTTAAAATTTTAACACAGTTATTTTACGTTTATAGTCGATTATTTGCTCATTTTGCCATTTTCCCTCTGTTTTTTTTTTTTCGTTTATGGCCATTAGTTCCTTTTTCAAGAATATGAGAAGCCAATCTCTTTTCTACGTATGCGAATGTATCTCTGACGAAACTTCGGTCAAACCGTATAGACAATATTATCGTCTAATCATAAATAATAAATAGAAGGTCCCCGTATTCAAAAGTTATTCTTTGATCAGCTGTAGCACGGCCCACATAAATATATTTTTTATTTTATAAACTATTTTATACTTTTATTATAAACAAATAAATTATAATTACTGAAATGTTAATAACATTTTTGATTATTAAAAGTATCTTATTGTATTTATAGTTTTGATAACAGTCAATAGTGTGTCACTGTGAAATTCCATAAATTAATCGTATACCTATATGTTTCACGTACAGTATCTTTAGTCTTTACTAGAATATTTTATGAATTTCTTTCAGTTATTATTTAACTTATAAACTCACATTAAATAAATTATTTAAAAAAAAAAACCGACAAGTACTTCGACTGATTAGCTATAAAGAGATTAAAATAAAATCAACTATTTACAGTAATCAATGGAAGACATTCTTGTGTGGATTTATTCATCAGGTATTGAGCTAAAGAAAAACTTAGTGAAAATGATAAATGGTAATAACCACGAACGAACATGGCTATGATGTTTAATAAAACAGTGATACGATATACAATTGTAATAAGCTTCTATAATAACGTACTCGTTTCTATAAAAAGACTGCTACTACAGAAGAAATATTGAAATTACTGATTCCACTCATAAAAAAAAAAATTTGTAAATTAATTTAATTTATATATGTATAATCATTTAATACGTATATTATATTTATAAATGTTTAGGTATAGTTCTAAAGTAATTATGAAATACTCAAAATAAGGTATGTTGTGATGTTATATTGATTTTTGAAAAAGGTATAAAGTTTTTCAACAAGAAAATTATAAGTTTGTAACAACATATAAGAATATTAATCTATATAAACCTATATAAATAATATTTAAAGGTTAAAAAAAAGTTATTAGTCAGTATTATTTCTAACCTCCCTCAAACTCTTAATTTTTTTTTCATTTTAACCACTACTTACCTATAGGTTAAATGTATTTGAAATATATAAAAATAAATATTTGAATAACTATATTTTAAATTAATTTATAAATTTAATGAAGAAAATAATTTCGAAATTTTACATTATTTAAGTTTGATTTTAGATTCACAATGATTTACGTTTTTAATACATAACATATAAACATAGGTTAATTTTTTTCTTTTCTGCAATCCACATGTCTCTACTTACCAATAAACAATGAAATTTAACATTACTATTTTTATACAATAACAAAATTTAGCAAAATAATTTATTATCTATTTATTAATTATTATATAAATATCACAATCAATATATCACTAATCACCAATTAGTATCTTCAGTAGGTATTATTTCGTTTTTTTTTTTTCGATATTTTTGAAAAGTATTCAAGAAAATATAGATTTTAGGTACTTCTTTTTATCGTTAATTTCACTAAAATAATATTAATATGATTTATTATATAATTTATATTAACTATTAAATATTATAATAAATCACGATATTTTTATAATACACGAATTTAGTTATCTAATTAATAAAATTTCGTGTTCATAATATGGTCTGTGAAGTTTAATGATAAACATATTTTAAAATACAAAAATATATAAGATTTACGATAATAGGATATTTCCTAACAACATAGTTATATAAATGTATAGTCCAATTGGTATATAAACAAGAAAATATATAATTATTCAAAAATACATATAATTTGTTTATAGTATATTATTTAATGTTTATAAATACATTTTTAAATTCTGAGAATAATACTTTCCTTCTTATTTATTGTTCAACAACCTTGCCTCCTAGAATTATGTTTCGATTTGTCGTTTGGAATAATTATACAGAGATTGTTATCTGTTTATTATGTAACGAGATCAATAAAATAAACTCCTTGTCAAAAAAAAAAATAAACAATAAATTTATTGCATTACGTATATTAATTTTGAATATTTTAAAACTCATTGAAAATCGCAAGGACATATATTTATTAACGAGAAATTATATAATAATGAGAGCAAATCAAATGACTTTAAACTTTGAAGTGTATTAAAAAAAATATAGTGAAAACCACAAATCACGCTGAATTAAAAATAAACAAAATAAATTATGATATAACAGAAAATTTTACTAAAACAAAGCTATAATACACGTAGTATAATGAAGAGAAATGATGAATTCACATAAACTAAACATAATATATATTATTCGTGTTTAAATATAAATATTACTAAAAAAATTATGCATATATAAGTATATATAATCAAATAATAAGACAACTTAATTATATGGATATATTACGTCATAAAAAAAAAAGAAGATTTTTAGTTGTAATTATCCAAATTAAAATTAATATGTATACAATTAATATTTACATGTTACATTACACTGACATTACATTGACAAAACGCGACAATCGTGTAATTTATTTTTTTATATATTTATTATTATTATTATTACTGTTTTTATTTAAATGTGTATCTAATTAATAATAATAATAATAATTTAAAATTATATTTTATGTATATAATAACTATTTATATAATTAGTATAATGTCGCGAAATTTTTAAAATATAATTTTTTCAAATGCGACTGAAATATATCGTTGATTTTATACTTATATTTTAAATTTATTTGTTATTATGGCATTTAAACGTGTATTGGTGTTATATAAATATAACACTGTCAACAATAACAATACTAAGTTGGTATAATCGAGTGAATAATATGCTTTGTTAACATGTACAATAGTCATATTATTATACATATTATTTGGTCATGAAATACTCATCAAATATCAATGGCAATACCAACCTCTACCTTTACAATATAAATTATACAATACCACAAAACACTTTAAACATGAAATATCTATTAAAAAAAGTATGTTATACCTAATAGGTATGCTTCGCTACTTTCTAAGTCGGTACATGAAACTCTCCACTCATCTGAAGGTCAAACTTTAGAATGTTACAAAATATTTATAATAATATTATTATGATTATCCTGATATACGGTCGCATGTGTACATCCTGGAGCATTTCTTAATTCAAGGGAAAGTTATAATGTATATGAGTATATGTAATAACTAAAATATCGAATCATTTCCAGGTTACCATTGAAATTAATCAATAATAATTCAATGATGTTTTTTTTTATATCAAGTTATGTTTAAAATACACATTAAAAAAAAAAAAAAAACCAAAAGAAATTATAGGTTTAAATCCGTCTAGACAACTTATATAAGGTGTATGCAAGAAGCAGGTACCGTTTACAGTTTAATTCGGACAAATGTGATTTATTTCATAATATATGCCAAAAATACGCTTCAACGTGCGACGCAAATTAGAAAATATTACTCAATAAAAATTTAATAGCAAAATGTCACGATAATATGAATACGGGAGTAAAAAAATAGAAATATTATTATATTCAGTGACATAATATAGACAGTAAAGTTTTTTACAATACAGACGGTTCTGCGAGGAAAAAAATCTTTAAAAATTAATTGCTACTTTAGTCGAAATATTATTTTAATTAGATATACTTTCGCGTTAAATATATTTTTGAATAGATAAATTAAAATAAATAATATGCTTTCTATCGATTATCCGAACTTAATATAATAGAAAAATGCATTTAGTCACTTAACCGAACAAACTATAGATGAGTGACATACAACGACAACGAGCCATCAATAAATTTACCTTACTTTCGAAAAAAAAAAACTTATTAAACGAGTAAAACAAACAACGTACATTGAATACTATTTGTCATAATAAACCTATAATAAAAAATAAATACTTCACAAATTGAAGTAATTAGAAAAACCATGTTAAATCTTATAATTCGTTACATGACTATAACATACTATTTTATAGAAATTATTAATCGAAGAGTTATTTTTTTTTTCCTTTTGTTTATATAACACATGCTTTTCTTTTATCAATATTATTTTTATAATTTAAAATAATAATTTTAAAAATAAATTAGGATTCTGACAAAATAGAAAGAACATCTGGAACATTTTGACCTCAATGTGAAGTTCTAAATATTCATTCTTAATCATAATATTTATTACAGCATTTCAAATTTTTAAATATATAAACATATAAGAGTGTAAAAATAAATTAAAAATGTTCTAAAGGCTTTTAGTTTTAAACTTTCAGTTTTGGCATACTTATGCTACCGAGTCTAATATATTTTTAATTAAATTTATTCAATAATTTTACATTATGTATTTCATTACCTTATGTTTTTATATTATATAATAAAATAATTTTTAAAAAGTAATCATATTTAACAATAAAAATTATACACATTTAATATTTTTTGCAATAAAAATTAAATTTTAAGTCCTATTAATTCAGAAAAAAAAATGGAATGATTAATGTTAAAAAATATAAGAATAAAGTCACAAACCGTCCCTACTTTGTTATGATGCTAGCTATACACAAACCTTAATAAATTATGTTGCTATTTTAAGATTTATGAAAATTTAAGGCTTGTACCAACACAACGTAAGAAATGATGATTCTTAAAAGCTATATATTTTTCTAATTTAATCTTAAACGATTCATGTATAGAATCAATTGAGCTCATACTTATTGTGTAAAGTATATTTTAATCGAATTAATTCAGTAACTTTTAATTCATTTTGCACTATATTTTTTAATGTGCATATTCAAAAAATATTTAAAACTGTTACACATTTTAATTTAATACTTTGATTTAGTAATTTGCTTTAAAAATTATAATAATACAATGTATTTTGCCATTTTGAAATTAAAAATTTTCTATTTGAAAGTGTGAATCTATATTTTTTAGTATAGTACATTTGGTACTACATTTTAAATTCGTATTTATACATTTATAATTAATAGATATATCGTATACCGATATGTTACTTAAGAATAATAATAAAAACAAAAACATATAAATGTGTTAAAACTGTTTTTATTAAATGCATGTGTCACACATAAAATTATAACGAATACATTGTTGATTTGTTGTATACAATTACTGTATTTAAAATTTGAGGGTTAGCTATGATTTTGACTCGCCTCTACAGTAAGCCTCTAATTTTAAAAATGTATTTTTTCGTTAAATTAATATGACCAAAACACTTATCGTTTTGTGTAAATAAATACAGAACTTTTATTTTATGTTTACACACAGTTAGTAAGTTATTCACCTTGCATAATCGTGACAAACATAAATTCACTTCGACAAATCAATTAATACATAGTATTTATGTATTTAAAAGTTATGCAGTGTAACACAATTTTATAATGACGTTTACAATAAACACATACAAACAATTTATTCGTTGTTTTTTTTTTTTTTTTTGTTCTATAATATATACAATTTTCCTAATGCAATCTAAATTTATCAATTGTAATAAATAAATAGAACATTGTTTTTTTTTTTTTACTATTATTGTTAAAATTATATTTTATATACCTTTAGTAAATTACCCATTTGATAATATTCCTTTTTTTTTTTCATTCGACGCCAAAATGGCTTTATGCCAAAATTTCCAATGTCGAAATGGCCTCGCCCAAATGACCCTTACTAATGAAATTGGATTAAAAATGACTAAAACTGTCTGATCAGTGTAAATTTCTTATAAATTTAAACATAAAGTACTCAACATATATTTATTAAATATAAAAATCGTAATACTTACAATAAATGTAAATAATTATAAAAAATTAATAGAACAGTGAGAATGATTAATGCATTATTTATTATTTTCGGTCATTTATTATTATTTGAATTATTAGTGAAACTATGAAATCAACAAAGTAAATTTCTTAGTTTTATTAATATATTTTAAAATGTTGTCATTTATAAAACTTAACAAGACTCAATTTACTATATAATACTACTGACAACTATTAATAATATTTTTTACACATTTTCCGTAAATCAATCAACTAAAATTAAATTAAACTTAAAAACATACTTTGACCTTGAACACTTTATAAAGTAAAATTAAATTTAATTAAAAAAATATATACAGGCTACTCACTGCTCTATCTGATGAATAGTAAATTTAAAATTTTTATTTTTCTCGTCATTGTAAGAAATGTGCTAAATTTGAATATGATGATAAATTATTGTATACGAAAACCATTCTGAGCGGTGACGGTGTATTGCCTTAATTTATTTTTCTATTTACAATAGAGTAAGTTTGAAGTGTTTGAACTTAACTTATTTTTGACAAAATCATTACATATATCATATTATTAGTTATTTTAATATTAAATCATACAATATTGTAGTTAACTTATAACTTATTTAACTTAATACCTACCAATTTAGTATAAAACGATAGTGTATCTAAATAATATGTTCATGGTATAAAAAGTTTAAATTAATAGTTTTTAAATGTTATTGTACATAAAAACATTAATATATACATAATGCCGAAAAGTTTCATATCTTAAGTAGTTTTAAATAATTAAAATAATTTAAGGAGTAGCTAATATACAGTAAAAAATGCAAATGTATTTTTAATATTTTTAAAGCTCTATAATAAACATTTAAAAAGAACTTTACATTTAATCTGCAAGCCTAATACATTGAAAGATAAAATTGTATACATTTTATCTACAAAATAATCTGAAATTTTGATGATTTTGACGAAATTTTTAATCTTTAACTTTAAACGCTAATAAAAATAGTAACCATTATATTTTTGATAATTATAGATCTGATAGTGTAAAAAAATTGTATGAAGTACTTTGAATTAAATTTTCAATCAATTTTATCAATATATATTGAAAATAAAAACTAAAACAGCAAAAAATTTCAAATATACCTTCATGTAAAGTATATAAAAATCTTAAAGAAGCTTTTCGTTTGATTTTGTTATTTCTAGTATACTGAAAATAATAAAATAAACTTTTTATGAAAATATCAAGATCCTTCGGATATTTATTTTAGAATTATCATAAAAAACAATATCAATTTTTATAGAAACAAGTGTTGCATATACGAGATTATGTGAAGTCTCATTAATTTGAAATACAAATATAGTAGGTACCTACCTACCAAATTTTTCGCTAACAATTTACAACTAATTTAAATAAATAAATCATTATACTTAAAATTTAAGCAAAAATCTCATACTCAAGCGATATCACTTAAATTATTATGATATTATAAAAAAAAAAAATTAAAATTAAAAACATAATATGAAAACACCTACTTATTAAATTATTATTATATAAAATCAATATATCATAGACGTAACATATTCACTTTAAAAGAATTACAATTGGGCTTGGGACAATATAAGAGAGTTAATGACATACCAATATTATTTTTAAATGTTAAGATATTGATAACTAATTAAGACATTATTTCTTTGCATTAAAGATTTTAAAGTTTAAATATACCTATATATATATATATATATTGTCAAATTATATTTATTATTCAATCAGAAAATAATACTTTTACAAAAAGTAAATCAAGTTCTTAGTACTGCTTGAAGGAAGAAAATTCCAATTAATTAAAAAAAATTTCAAGGGCAATTAAAAACTTAAATATTATTTAAGTAATAATTGTTGTGTTATAGCGACTGTTGTAAAAAGCGATAAACGATGAACGTCATTGTAATTTCCAAATAAAACATAAAAATAATTAAGTATCTATTATGTGCGGAAATCCAGCATTAAGAAAAATATTTTTGGCAGTCCAATAATTTCCCTTCAGTGTGTCAAATTTGGCCTGCGGGCCACTTATCGCCAACACCTGAATTAACAGTAACAGTAAAGTTCTCTGTCACTTTAATCCGGAAGTTGTTTTGCAACAATATCATGCAAATATGCCAATACTTTTTTAAGGATTTTAGTAATTTATTCTATATTTCAATGGATATTTCATGCATAAACTAAGTTGTCTAATTTTTCAATAACATAAAAATGAGGAGAGAATTAAATGAATATGAATGAAATGTCATTAATTTTATGTTTGTGAAGAGAAATAGGTAATAGATATTTTACATTGAAATAATAAAGAAACTTAAATGATTTTCAAGATTAAAATAATATAGGAAAATAGTCTTTGCTATATTATTATCATAGATCACATTCTCATATTTAAATTTGGTATCAGGTCAATAAACTTTAATATTAAGTATTGACCCATAGCCAACAGTATAAATATTATATGGTAAGTATATTATTTATTATTTTATGTATATGATAGATCAAAATACTCAAATTTAACAACTAATATATTTATTTTCACTTTTCGGTTTGCTTTATTTTTTTTACATTAATTACTTCTATATTTATTACTTAATAGTATTTTATTTTTTATTAATTGGATAAATTGTTTAATTTATAATACCTACTTTTTTTTAGTATTGCAATAATTTATATAGGTAAAGATAATATAGGCATATAAGAAAAGTTATTAAAAATATCTTATTTTCAATATTTCGATAACATAAATTATAAAAATTATATTAATATTATAAAATATTGTTTAACACCACTAATAGCTAAATAACCTATGAATCGAAAATTTCGCGTTTTTTGGCACATAACGAGTGTAGATACTGTATTTTAATGTATAATGATGAAGCTAATATCGACCACTATAAGCTATTTATTTCCTTTTTTTCCTAAGAATTATTATTTAACAATTCGTGCTCATTTATATAAAAAAAATTTTGTTATTAGTATTTTTACATTTATCATTATAATCAAGATACTAAATGACGGTAAAAAAAAAACCTACATCTAAGCTTTTGAAGAATATATGGGTAGATAAATATCTTAGAAATTTTTTTATATATACATAAGTATATCATATTATATTATTTATTTTTGTTATTCAAGTGATTTTCATTATTCTTTTTAAATAATAAAACAATTTGCTAATTAGTTATACACATTATATTTACATAATATATTTTTCCTTAGAAATACAACATATTTAAAATATAAGCCTAATAATGTTTATTAATTTTCATATAGGTACCTATTAACAATAATATGTTGATCTTAAAAAAACATCACAGGTTTCTTAATTAGGTAAATTTTAATATTATATTCTTACGCGATAAGGCAAATTATTGCGTATAATATAAATTTAAAAAAATCCAGCATATTTTTATCGACCAAACAATATAAAAAACAATTTTAACATTATATTCTTTATGTTTCATATTATACAATTTTAAAATGAATTCTATATAATGTTTTGAGGATAAATATATTCAAAATAATATGATATAGGTAAATTTAAATTAGCTGTTGTAAATGGTGTAATAAGGATAAAAAAAAAAAAACTATGGCAGTCAAAGAAACTCAAAATTGTATTTCTTGAATTTATCTTGAATTTATTAATTGATGCAATCAATCAAAAAAAAAAAAATTAACCCGTATTTTGGACATATCAATCAAATAAAACTGAATTAAAAATAAGTGAAAAATGTGTGATTATAAAAGTGTAAGATATTACATCCTTACACAGTATTTTCAAAAATTGCGATATAAAATCTCGAATAATTGCCTAAACGAATTAATAGTAAGTTTACTTAAAATTTCATCAAATTTTCAAAAACATAAATAATTTTTAAATCGTGAGTATGTGATACGGTATACGTATTATAGGTATATTTTACAATTAGGACGTTTGATGTTTATCTGCAGATCGAGTGAAGGATCTTTACACTTCTTGGCTTTGTTCCATCTATTTAATGTCTCCTTTTCTTAGTAGTTACTTTCTTCCTCTTATTACTCAAACGATTAACTTTTCTTTTGTTGTAACAGCATATGATATTATACAATATTAACGTTATCATAATAACACAAACTAGAATATAAATATAATATACCTATAATTAAACTAGAAGGTATATAATTACCTACTACATTGTACATATTTTATATTATTATTATTATTAATTAATAATAGCTTACAAATGAGAAAAAGAAAAATTAATCAAACTAAAATTAAATATTTGGTATTTACATATCAAATTAATATATTAAAAATAAATAATATTGGCTAAAAATCCAAGTCCTAAATATTAATGATAATAACTAATAAGTAATAAAAATAATGTTGTATGTGTTATAATAATTGTAAGATTTCTGTGTTAACTGGTGGGAAGGAGAAAATTAATAGCTAAAACAGTCGCAGTAGCGAAAATATAAAAATTTCTAGTAAAACGTTTTTTTATAAAGTCTTTAAATAACATTTGAAATATATTATAACCAGTAGTGCATTTAATGGCAAAGCAAGAGAATCCGTATCCCCACTTAGTCATTCACCATATTTAATTAATAATTTACGTTTTGTTCTTAAGCGATAATATACATTATGAAATACATTGTTTTTATTATTATAATATTCTGATTTTATACTATTGGTAAAACTGATTAACACTTTTTGTAGTTTTCCTTCTTAAAACTTACTATTAATACTATTAAATTTAACTACAAATGATAATGAAAAACTAGATTAAGAACAATAATAATTATTATTATTAAGTTTATAAATGTATCTATTCATACAATTTAAAACAAGTTTCGTATTCTTATGAGAAATTCTAAATAAATAAATAAGAAGAAATGCTGTAAAATAAATTACAGATAATTTAAAAAAAATATAATCTAGTTACTTGGTAATATTATAATATTCTTTTTACATTTTTTATTTGAATCTTACAATTCAGAATTGTTTTATTAGTTAAATAAATATAAATTATATAATTAAAATAACAGCATTAACGTATATGTGTGTGTGTGTGTGTGTTTTTTTTTTAAGTTAAGTTTTTTTAATAAATAAAAAATAAAAAACCTTAATTAAAACAATATTATACCTATTTGAATATTTTCAATTTTTTGTTTGTCTGTATAATAAACCGTACATAGTCAATAATAAATCAGTTAACACAGTTTAAAAAACAGTGTTAAATTTTAATAATACAAGTCGGATGTTCATGTTTTACACGCATAATTGAGTCACTACGGCGCTGTAACCTCCACGCTGTATATATTATGATACCGTGCGCAAGTTTAATCGCGAGTTGTGCTATATAAGGTATCATTAAAAAACACAGATCCGTATGTTATGATGTGCACGTCATTCACGTATACTATACGCTATTATTTAATCGGAACATATTTATTATTCGGTCCATTGTTGTTTGACACGTCGGACAAAGCGCATCTTCTCTCTCTCTCTCTCTCTCTCACGCGCGCGACCGCGCGTGCATGCATATTGCACATATCATCACTGACATATTTATCGTGAGCGCAAACTTAATGATGATATGATATGCCTACGGCTAAATAATTTCGATTTGACGTCCAAATCAAAGGCGTGTTGACAGTGTCGTCTGCCACAGGCGCATCGTTTAGTATAATAAAAAAAATTATATTGCGGTTCACTGTTACGATAATTTATTACTTTTCTATATATTATTATTATTATTATTATTATTAATTATGAGCTATAATAGCATAATATGCTCTACACATATGAATAAATGATATGAAATTATTGAATTACTTGGGGGTGTTTATCCATAGGCAAGGAATAAGGATTATTATTAAATCCAATATTACTAGTCGCTGCATACATGATATTGTGCGTCGCCAATATGTATTGAGATATTAAAATTTATTTTATTTTTATATTATAATATATCATTTATTATATGATAATATAATGTATGTTAATATTTTGCAGAAAAATATTTTAAAACTTAGAAAACGTGTTATTTTCTCAATCAAAAATCGCCTGACAATTTTAGTTCTTAAAAATTTGTCCGGCATAAGCGAATTATGAAAATTTCGTAGTAAATAATAGTAGTAGTAATAGTAGTAGTAGTAGTAGTAGTAGTAGTAGTAGTAGTAGTAGTAGTA